>NC_082639.1:14238787-14541818 GCF_028023285.1 Balaenoptera ricei | reverse complement strand
CCAGAGTTCACTTCTATTTCTCTGAGGTTTAAATAATGAAAATAGCTTGATGGCGTGGGGAATATCGGGCTCCTTTCAAAGCCTCCCTTGTCCTAAAATCCAGAGTAGAGTAGCGAAACCTTCTGTGAGGTACTCATCTCTTGCAGATGCCTTGTGCAGTGGTGCCCCACCCCAAGTCCTATTGTAAAGCTCAGGGATGAAAAGGTACTTACCATAAACCAGGCACTTGGCAGTAATAATGATGAAAGTCATGTTGGGCAGCATGTTGAACTGCTTACCGTGTGTTGTTATTATACACATTCTACAGATGAAGAAACTGAAGCACAGACTTAATCAGGGGCAGAGTCCAGGTGGTTGGTGATGTACATTGACATAGGAAAACCTTTTATTTGGAGGTTGAGGAGATGATTCTTATGGATAGATCACCTTGTCAGTCAAAATTAATAAATTCTACATTTCTTCTCTCAAAATGCACTTCCAGATGTGGTCACAATATGTCCTATGACATTAGGCCATCAAGAAATGCCCCCTGCCCGCCGCCCCCAAACCGGCGCGTTCTCTTCAAAGCTTGGAGAGCATCGCGTTCAGTCACAGCAGAAACAAAAGTGTGCTCTGCTCTTGTCTTCCCCCCAGCCCAGCCCTTGTCCTTGACTCCCCCTTTCATTCTCTATCCGTCTGTGTAACCTTCACAGCCATCAGGCCGAAGGGGGGCTCTGCCTTCCCAGCTGGGTCTTCACCAGGGAGCTTGCTTCCACTTCACCACCTGTTCTCTTCTCCCAGGCACAATACTTACCTCCAGGAGTGCACGGGCCAGCGGGAGCCCACGTACCAGCTCAACATCCACGACATCAAGCTGCTGTTCCTGCGCTTCGCCATGGAGCAGTCCTTCAGCGCGGACACTGGAGGGGGCGGCCGGGAGAGCAACATCCACCTGATCCCGTACATCGTCCACACCGTGCTTTACGTCCTGAACACGTCAGTACCGCGCGTCTCGGGGCAGCACTGGCTGACCCACCCCATGTTCCTCTGCCCAACAAGCTCTCCCGGCTTTTCTGTAGCCGCTCTAGTTAGTTCTAGAACAAATGTCTGGCCCCAGGCAGCCTTTACCGAAGTAGGAATGTTCATCTGCGCCTCTTTGGAATCACACAGAATAAAGAGCACGGTGGCTTCCTTTTCCAAAACTGTCTCATCTACCAGCACGGGCAGCCAAGGGCTGCCTCCTTGGACTGACCTTCAGCCCAGAGGGGAGCAGGAAGCGGGAGAGGCCAGATCATCGAAGCTTCTACTTCAGTGTAGCTGCTACTTGCAAGACTGTTCCCTTGGATGGGGGAGGCCATGGGTCAGGGCTGCACACAGTCACTGTCAAAGGCACACAGGCTGTTCCAGGTGAGCGTTTCACAGCTGGAGGGTGTGGCAGGACCAAGGACCTGGACTTGCTATCCCTGTTTCTTCTTCAGTGAGTGAGGCTTCTGGCAGCTGTGAGGGGGAAGGTGTTGTTGAAGATTATTTGGGAAAGTCAACTGAGAAGGAAGGTAGCCCAGAAAAAAAAACAGATTTGTATCTTCATCTGTATGTACGTTGTGGAGCAGTTCGGAAACACTAAGGGGGTAGAGAATAGTCTTTCGTTCTACCCTAGATTTAAAAAGCAAACTAAGAGGTTTAATATACTTTAGCTCTTAGATTTGATTTAAATGGTTTGGTGCTTTTAGGCCCCATCTTCTAGCGAGAGTCTTACACATCTGTGGGGCAGAGTGCTGACAGGTTGAAAGGCTGTGTACAGTCCCCCCAAGGCAGCTGCAGTTCAGTTTAGGCAACAGAACAATTTGTCTCTTTTCCTTTCTGGTCTTCAACAAAGTGATTTTCTCCTTCCCTCCCATTTCCTTGTGAGATAAAAGGCTGACCTGGAGACCGCAGGCTTCATTGTTACCAGGAGGCACTGGCGGGTCTCCAACGGTCGTTACATCATCTGCTCGGCTGTTTAGACTGTCAGAAGAAACACCTGCGTCATTGACAGCACGAACGTTCCCATTATCCAGACTGTGCTTCAGGCCTGAGCAGTGCTGATTGCTGGTGTCCGTGGGGCCTTTGACAGAGCCGTTGCCTCTTGTTGGCAGCAGTGAGGTGGAGGGGGCTGCCCCAGTCTCCGGGGAGCAAAGCGGACCCAGAGAGGCCACATGATTTGTCCAGCAGAACAGAGCCGGTGGCTTCAGATGTCACTGTGTCTCTCAAATGCCAGACACTCGTAACTCATGCTTAGTTTCCTTAGTTGGGGAGGGAGCCGGCTGTGTCCTGATGGTCTCGGTCAGGTAGAGGCTGAGCCGGAAGCTGCACGCGGAGGCACTGTTTCCCAGCCACAGCCTGCTTCCCTCACCGGTTCACGCTGGTGTGAGCTCGGTCACGGTGGGCGGGGGGGGTGCTGGTTGAGCAGGGATCGCTGCCTTTGGTGGGACATTTGTATATGAAGGCGAATATGTCACACACAGCACGAGCCAGCGCAGAGTGGAGCGGGTCCTGCGATGGCACAAACCTTCTGATTTCCAGTTCTGGACACTCCAGTCTAGTGTAGCCGCCTGTTCCATCCATGTTCATCCATGGAGCAGAAGGGTGCCTGGTATCCCCGTACCATCCCCCCTGCTTTCCCACAGTCCAGTGCCTGGCAGTGCCATGTGCAGACCTGGTAACTTTGATTCAGCCGCTACTAGTGTTGTGTTTTTATTTCCCATCAGGGAATTAGGATGGGGCATCAAGCACTCTTGGCCTGAGAGCACCATCCAGGTCGTAAGGAGAGAGTGTAGCCAGAAATATGTGATAAGGAAGTGATCTCTCAGTGCCCGTCTAGTGACCTGTCGAAGCTTCATTGCAGGGGGAGGGTGGAGAGTCCACGCTGGGAAGGCTCTGGAGCCAGATTGCCTGGGTCAGAGCCCAGTTCCTTCACTCCCCACTGTGTGGCTTTGGGCAGAATATTTACTTTCTCTGTGCTGTAGTTTCCCCTTCTGTAACGTTGGGAGAGTACCCATCTCATCGGGTTATTGTGAGGATTAAATGAGATAATCCGTGGAAAGCTCTTAGAACGTGCTTGGCGTTAAAGTTGATAATCACCATTGTTGCTGCAGTTCAGGCAAAAGCGAGAACGAGAAGCAGTGCTCGCCGGCAGGAATCTGTTCTAATGGAGGAGAGAGGACACAGACACATGAAAGAACACACCAGAATAGCCTAGGAAGGGCACCGGCTGCAAATGCCGTGTGAACAGTTAGCTGTACTGGGACTCGTGGAGTCGGGGAGTGTGGGCTGTGGGCTCAGAGACTCTGGGTTCGCTGACTGGTTTGGTGACTTTGGTTGTGTCACTTCACTCCCCGGGCCTTCAGATACCTTGGTAAAGAGGTGCCGACTGTCACCTTCCAGAGTTGTCAGGACACGTGGATGGCGGAGTGTTTGTGAATGTGCCGGACACACGTGCAATTGGAATTGTGTGGAGCTGGACTGGGGGGCAGGGGACGAGGAAGATGCCCCCGAGAAGGACTGGGGCGGGGCTGGGGGTGCCCCGCTTGGAGAGGAGGTGGGAGGGACGGTGGAGGACGGGTGGGGGGTTCTGTGAGCCGAGCACTCAGGAAACTTAAAAGAAGACGGGAGATTGAGCAAGCCTCCTCCCCTCTTGCTGCTGGTGCCCTGCTTCTGCCCTGGTTTCATGGTGCTCCTTTTGTTCCAGAACCCGAGCAACTTCCCGAGAGGAGAAGAATCTCCAGGGCTTTCTGGAGCAGCCCAAGGAGAAGTGGGTGGAGAGTGCCTTTGAAGTGGACGGGCCCCACTATTTCACTGTCCTAGCCCTCCACGTCCTGCCCCCCGAGAAGTGGCGAGCCATACGCATGGAAATCCTGCGGCGGCTGCTGGTGACCTCTCAGGCCCGGGCAGTGGCTCCGGGGGGAGCCACCAGGTCAGTGCTTGCTTCGGGAAGTGCCTGCTTCAGGGAGCCATCTCCTGGGCCGCCTGTCGCCCGGACTCTGTAACTGCTGTGGGTAAAAGCTGCCTGCGGCATGCAGGTGCTGAGGGGAGGCGCCTCGCTTGACTCGGTAATGGAGCCTGAGCCTTCCCGGCCGGTCACGCCAAGAGTCGAGGCCTGAGGCCGCCGGGCGCCTGCCCCTCTGGGTCAGGTGTTCAGGCACTAGAAGTGTGGAGCCAGGCTTACCCCTGGGAAGTGCCCTCAGGGAGGGAGCCAGCCAGGCACAGGGCGAGACTTCTCAGGAGAAGGGTTAGGGCCGGCAGGCGGTTGAGACAGGTTGCCAGGTGTTCCGAATCTTGCTGGTCTGCGCATAAACTAGCAAAGCTTGCTCGGGGCTGTGCTCAGGGATGTTCTTTTCTGGTATTAAAAGCTCCCCATCTCCCTCCTTGGTCACATTCCTATCCCGTCTGCCCCGCATTCCATGAGCCTTTTTTCTTTCTCTGCTGTTGGTGTGGACACCTCCCTAAGAAGGAAGGCATTTCAGGAAGGAAGTGGTCTTTGTTTTCATGACCCCGTGCTGTGATTTGGGTCAGCTGGGAGGTGTCTTGAGGCAAACAACTGCAAACAACAACAGCGAGAAGCCCTTTGCGGCGAGTGTGCAGATTGCCACACGCCGAGTGGACTTCTTGGCGCTACTCTTGGCCTGTGGTGGCCCCGAGCAGTCTGCCCTCCCTGGGCTACAGAGTAAGCTATGAGCTGTCAGCTTGCTTCTGCCCTTGAGGGAAACCAGCTTCGCTTTGGGAAGGTCTGTCCTCGTGTGTCTGCTTTCGCTAGGATCTGAGGGGACATTTCCAACAGGGTGCAGGGGAGGAGCTTTTAGGCCCCTGATAATGACAGACCAAGTGGAAGCAGCCTTGGCCTGAATTTGCACACCTGGTGTCTCCACCTCCGTCAGCTCTGATTTATCAAGTCACTAGTGGTAGGTGCCTCGTGGCCCGGGGAGACCAGGTTGGAGCTCTGCTGTTGGATCCAGCCAGTGCCAGCCTCTGTGTAGAGCAGGAGGGGGCCGGTCTTGTTAGAGTCCTACCTAGCCCCTGCCCCCATTCCAAACGTAGCACTTTCCAGTGTTAACCAAGAGTCTGAAGCATTAATAGTTAACTAGCTGCTAGGAATCAAAAGTTAGATCTGGAAGATGCTAAGTTGTTGATAAGCCAGGCTCGGCCTGTGTCCATAGCACGTAACGTGGCTATTTACTGGGCACAGGCTCTCGGTGACAGGTGTGAGATCTGAACCCACAGGAGCTGTGTTGCTTTCAGTTAGGAGACTGGAATTCATTACTGTCCCAGGCAGTTAAGGAAAAGCTGATTTGGTCACAGCTTAATTAGGAAATCCAGTGTGAGCTGCACTCATGAGTTGCCATTTCCTCTGTAGCAGTTTAGTCACCTTTACTAATTAACCTGAAATAATTAAGTTGGGCAGAGCCACCCCAGATTCCTGCCACCAACGCGAAAGAGCTGCAAGAAGGAGCAGCCCTGGTGGGGTGTCGGGGTGTGAGCAGGGCGCCCCGGAAGCAGGGTGGCAGAGTGCTGGCCATCAGCACGGTGTTGCACACCCTCTGAGGAGGGACATTTAGAGGGTGACCTCCCGGTGGTTGGGGCAGTGCCGCTGGCAGCAGGCTTCGTCCTCAGCCCATTATGCGGTGGGGGCAGCAGCAGGTACACAAAAATCTAGGAGTTTGCACAAGAGAAGTTGCTCTCTTCTGCGGGTTTTACATTCAGGAAAAAAGATTCTTCTGCCAGGAACTTGCAAGTATTTAAGCCTGGGACTTTCCTAGGCTTCCGTCAGAGCCTTTTCTGTTTCCTTGTCTGCCAGCGCACAGAGTTGCAGAGAAAGAATTCTCATCCTCGTCCACAGGCCCACCTCGCAGTAGTTTTCCCTTTCGGCTGCAGCATCCTCATGCGTGGCGGTCGGGGAGGAGGTGGGCGCTTTGGAGATGTTGGGGTCGGGGAGGGTACGGGTAGCATACCTTAGCGAACAGAATTGTCTCATTTTATTGTTTTACTTTACTTTGGTTAATAACTTAAACATTGACTGAATGTAGGTCTGGTTGGCCTGTCTCATGCTAGGTAGTCCCTTCACTTGAGGCCCATGCAGTGTAGTTGTAGCTTCTAAATGAATAACATCTATGCTTGTCTGATGTTTATGATTCTAGCATATATAAACACATGGTGCGTGCATCCACACACATTTTAATACTAAGTTCTGGTCCCTTTGGTATGGGCTCTGTTCCAAGGTGTAGAATCTCCACGACAAGGGTTTATCTAGCCTTTACTTATTACAGATATGAAGGCAGTTTGCAGACAAAACCTCTCCTAGACCTTGGGCTGTAGAAACCAAGTCCTAGCACCGGCACGTCACTCACCGTGCAGGGGGGGTGCTGGTCGTTCTGTACTTCACGGTGGCTCTACCTGCTGTAGTCAATCCTCAGACCAGGAGCATCTGCCAAGAAGGCGGTGGACGCTGTTGTCATTGACGGCCCTCCGTGTTCCAAGGGCCTGGCCGCTCTCTAATCCCCAACTGAATCACTGGATTAAGTAGCAGCGATGCTGGTCAGAAACGAAGGGGCGCGGTGAGCTCCGGGATTAGCCCGGGATTTCGGAGGTGTTGGGCCGGCTGTGGCTCCCATCCGAGACATCACTGTTGTCCGACGCCAGGTGTCCACCAGCTTGCTGGTTTGAACACGGCACGCGGTTGGCAGATTACTGTGTGAGACTGGTTTAGGCCTGCTGGCTGCTGGTAAAAACTCTCCAAGTGGGAATGTGAAGACTGAAGAGAACCTTGTTTCCTCCCTCATTTATTAGGTCCCGTCAAGTCCGAGAGCGCGTGTGGGGGCTAAACACAGGGAAACACGGGACTCTGCGGCGACTCTTTAAGGCAGTAGCCTTTTGGCTGCCGTGTTGCAACTTACGTCTCCCTCTTTCCCGTTTTCCCTGGCTTAGCAGAGTCGCTACTAAAGATGACTCTGTCACGCAGCGTCTTGTGGTGAATAAACCGCTGGGTCCCAGGGCTTCAGAAGCTCTGACCCGTGGCTGCTTTCCTCTGAGAAGATGGCAAGTGGCTGGAGCTGAGTGACGCTCAGTGCCCGCGACTCTTCCCCTGCTCCCAGAATGCTTGGCTCTGTCCTTGTGAGTGTCCTCCCGGGGTCTTCACGGACATGGGGTTTGGTTTTATTTTCCAGGCTGACAGACAAGGCGGTGAAGGACTACTCTGCTTATCGCTCTTCCCTTCTCTTTTGGGCCCTCGTTGATCTCATTTATAACATGTTTAAGGTAAGGAGGCCGCTGGGAGTGTGGCCGGGTTTGGCAGGGGCGTAGACGTCTGTGCTTGTGGCTCTGACCCTGCCTCGGCAGCCGACTCCTCCGCCAGCCTCCCCCGAGAAACAGGCCGACCCGCCGTGGGGAGGGGTTTACCCTCTAGCTCTGACCCCTGCGTCTGTGACTGCATTTGTAGCCGTGACCGCTCCTGTGACCCGGTCTCAGGCTGCTGCAGACCCTCTTCTACAGGCAGCTCTCCCCCCGCTCCACCCCGAGTCACCCTCTGTTTGCTCTCGTCCCCTCTGTTTGGATCAACTCTGTTGCCCTGTGTGAGTGTAACTTATTCCAGCCCAGTTTGTAATAGGGACGCTCCTCTCAGCCTTGAGAGAATGAGAGGGTTTGGGGTGGTTCCTTTCATCATCTAAATGAAACAGCTCAATTAAAGTATGTTGACAAGTCCCTCTTCTTGGGGAAATGCCGATGGTGGAGGGGATGGGGAGGAAAGAACGCATCGCCTCTCGAAGCTTGTAGGTTCATGTGACATGTGCTTAGGAGAGGGGCTGTGAGAGGAATGAAGTGAAATTTTGTTGTTCCTGGAAGCAGAACACATCCTCCAGGGAAAACTTGGATGTGTATGGGCGGGCTCTCTTCTTCCCTGCCTGACCTGAGCGACCCGCCCGGCCTGTGTGTCCTGTTGCTTCTCGTAGAAGGTGCCGACCAGCAACACGGAGGGCGGCTGGTCCTGCTCTCTCGCGGAGTACATCCGCCACAACGACATGCCCATCCACGAAGCTGCCGACAAGGCCCTGAAGGCCTTCCAGGAGGAGTTCATGCCAGTGGAGACCTTCTCAGAGTTCCTCGACGCCGCTGGTCAGTGTCAAGGTTTTTCATCTTTCACAGATCTTAGTGGGGCTGGCATTGCTTTCATCTTCACGCACAGGAAAAAACAGGCGAGAACCAGCCTGTGGGCCACCACCGAGGGGTCTGTGTACATACCAGGTCCCTGGTAACAAGATGCGGCCGTGACGTGTGGCACACTTCACCCCAGGTGCTGTGTTCCTCATGCACGCGCTTTCCCAGTCCACAGGGCAGCCCTGTGTGAGGTGGAGCTGTGGCTATCCCCATTTTACAGATGGGGTAACTGAGGCTTTGAAGATTAAACAAGTTCCCAGTGGGGCATAGCTGGAAAATCACTGGAGCCCCTTTTGGTTTCCTGGCTTCTTAATGACAGTTCAGAGTATTAACATGGAGCTTTCCTGTCTTACTCCTGCCTTTCGGGGACTGAGACATCTTATGTCACAGCTGCCCCTGGGGAGGTGTGGAAGATTTCAGCTCTGATTCTTAAGATAAATAGTAAATATCAAAAGAGAGCAAAGAACATCTCTGCTAGTAGGGATAGGGCAGTGCTTTGAACTGCTGTCACATGAGACATCCTCAGACAGTTCCTCATCCCCCAGCTGGTAAAAATGAAGTCACTGTTCTCTCCTGTGTATAGGTTCGTTGTACAACAAATTTGTCATCCTAATTGCAGACACATTAAAATTTGTTTGGATTTCATAACCAAGCATCAGGTGACAGCAGGGGGAGGTGACTTGGGCCAGTGCTGGGAAATCAACCCAGAATTAAAAGTCCCGTGCCCTCTGAGGGTGTGGGCACTGCAGTCCAGCCCCCCATCACCACCGTCCTTTCCAAGGTAGGGCTCCCAGAGCCAAAGCAGGGGGAGCCTCACCTGCCTAACTCTTCTGTGAGCTTGTTTCCTTTTCCCTGACGGCAATTTTGTCAAGTGTGAAGAGCAAGAAAAAATCTACCCAGATCCCACTATCAAGGGAAGGTCCCCACTAGCATTTTCTAGTCTGTCCTCTGGGCACTAAACCCTCAAACGTTCGGAGTGATGCTCAGTGTGAATTCCTCTTTCTTCCCGGATGGAGCTTCCCCAAAGCTCCAGGCCTGTCTTCCAATTTGGCCGTTTGTTGCAGTGGCCTCAGTGGAAGCCATACTGGACGGGCCTTTGCTGGTCTGGTGCCTCCCCCATTACCTATCGGTCAGGGGTTGCCACCGCTCACCCCAGTTTCTTTGTTGACTTCACTAGATGCTCCCATGGGTGTCCTTTCAGCCTAGACATTTTACCTTGGCTACCCTCCTTGCTTTCTTCAGGAAGTGACCCCGACTGAGAGCACGTAGCCTGTGTGTCTGTGTCCTCAGGGCCCAGTGCCTTACCTGTCACCCAGGGGTCTGGTGAATGTCTACAAAGACTGTCAATATGAATGTCAAAGTCCAAGGAAGAGGCGGGCAGGGGAAGGAAGGTATTCACCTCTGTTCAGGGCTTTGCATCAGCCCTGGAGCAGGGACGAGCAGGGACAGGTCAGGCGGGAGGCCTCTGCCGCCTTCCACTAGAGCGCAGGTGTTTACCGCATGGCTTTATTGCTTTGTTCAAACTGGTAGGAAATTGCAGAACATCTGACACACCCTACTCAAATGCAAGGACAAAAACACCTTCCAAACCAGCAGGAGCTGATGGGGGCCACTCTTCCTGCATTAGCCCAGACTTCAGTTGGAGTGTTGCCCCGCCTCGGGGTTAACGACCCCGCACTGGTCAAATGAGAGCCCTGCTTGTGAGGGAGGGACGGGGCCGCAGGGGACCTGATGCTGATTGAGCGAGCACCTTCTGTGCCCTGGGCACTTTCACATAACTGGCCTCATCTAATCCCCAGGGTGATGTGACAAGGACTTGTCACTGTCCCCATTTGGCAGTGGAGGAAACTGGAGCTTCTGAGCTCTGGCAGCTTGCTTCAGGCCCTGGACTAGGGGTTGGGTTCTTTTACCCTACCCTGTTCCTCCCAGCCCTCGAGGGCAGTGGGGTTAGCCTTTGTTTGGCCCCAGGTCCCTCTGGGAATCTGCTGAAGGCTGTAGACACTCTCTCCAGAGGACCCCCCTCCATTGCGCACTGAGTTTCAGTGGACTTACAGGCCCCTGCAGGGTCCATGGACCCGGGTTTAGCACCTCCGCTCTGGGGAGATCGTGAGCTGGCCGCTGCCACTTTAAACGCCTTTAATCCTGCCGCAGCGCCAGGTGTCGGAGCCCAGCTCCCCTCCCAGGACGAGAGTGTTTGCTTGGTGACTGTCTCCGCGGTCATCGCCGGTCTCCCGTGAGCAGCTGTGTCCGAGCTTGTCGGAGCACAGCGTGTTCTCCGCGTGGATGTGGCCTCCGTGACTCAGGGGCTGGGGGCTGTGAGGGCCGCTGCTAAGCAGTCCCTGCCTGTTTTCCAGGTCTCTTGTCAGAAATCACTGATCCGGAGAGCTTCCTGAAGGACCTGTTGAACTCAGTCCCCTGAGCACCACACGGAAACGGCGGTCGACAGAGATGGAAGCTAGCCTGCCTCTGTGTTCTCCCTTCCTGTGTGTGATTTCCACCACGGGTTGCTGCGTCATTGCTCCATCATTGCTCCTCCCTCCTCCCTCCCTCACTTTTCTTGGAGTGGCTTGGGGATTTTAGGCTTCCTGTTTTATCTCGTGTGTGTGGTGCACTAGCTATGAAGTTGTTTGTAACCCAAGCCGTCGAAGGACCTGTACATACCTAGGAGCCATGAGTTGTCCTGGCCAACTGAATACTTGAGTGTGCACATCTTGAGAAATAAACAAATGACTTAATACACATTGAAAAGGAAGGTGTTGCCTGTGCTTGAACCCCTCCTTAGTGACACTGGCCAAATACTTCTCCTTGACTGCACAGCCCTTTCCGGCGTCAGTAGGGAAGCCTGCGTGTATGACATTCACTGTCTCTTGGCGCCAAATGGAGCCTGTCTGTTCTCGGCCAGCAAGTTGGGGCACCGCATTTGACAGCTATGATCTTTCCTGAAACAAACGCCTTGACTTCTCAATCTTTGGCCTTAAGAGCTGGAGCCCAAAGACGTGATTTTCTAGTCCTCTGCCAAAGGCCGGCGCAGCGCAGTCGGGCACTGGTCTTTCTACAGCAGAGGCATTTGACAGTCCCCTGTTAACTTCAAATGGGAAATCTTTTGGCGACTTCTCTTCAGTGTTGCCATGTTGGGAGAGGGCCTGGGGCAGACTTTGAGTGGCTGCCCTTTACTGAGCGCCTTCTCTCTGCCAGGCCCGTGTGTGTGTGTGTGTGTAATTATTTCTAGTCTTTCTAACAGCCCTGCAAGAAAGGGCCTATGAACCAGCATCACTTGCTCAAGGCCACCCAGCCAGTAGCTGCCAGAGCTGAGGTTTGCGCCTCCGAAGTCGTGTCCTGAACCACTGTGGCAGCTGCCTCTGGGGGCCTTGAGACCTGCTTCCCCGCGTTCATGGGCAGCAGCCCTCTTAGCGAGGCAGCAGGACTCCCACGAGCCTCTCCCCAGATTGTAGGGCAAGGCACGGCCAGACACGGCCTCGTGGGGAGGAAGAGCCTGATAGTGGCTGTCTCCTTCACTTCCCTGTGGGCCGCTCTGCCACCTGCTTTCCCGAGTGACAGTCTCCCCTATCTTGATGTCCAGTTTATGTGGCTCACTCCTCAGGTCAGACCATTTGGGACAGAAGGGGCCTCTAGGTCCCTTTAGAAGACTGCCAGAGCCAGGACTTAGTGTCTCTTCCCCGGAGCCCCTGACCGGGCAGCCGCAAGCAGGAGTGAGTGTCGTGCTTGGGCTTTAGCCAGAGAGACAAGGGCAATTTGTTGCAAGAGCCCAGCTGGAGGGACTTACCTGGAGGTCCAGTGGTTAAGACTTCGCCTTCCAGTGCAGGGGGTGCAGGTTCGATCCCTGGTGGGGGAGCTAAGATCCCACATGCCTCGCGGCCAAAAAAACAAAACATAAAACAGAAGCAATATTGTAACAAATTCAATGAAGACTTTAAGAATGGTCCACATCAAAAAAATCTTTAAAAAAAAAAAACCCCAGCTAGAGGCAGGCAGGCCCTGGCAGCCGAGAACGTGTGTGTGCCGAGTGCATGGGAGTGCACGGTGGTGTGGGTGGGCGACGGGGCTTTCTGAGGGACGGACGGGCTCGAGGGAGGGGGCAGCGGCGTCTAACTCCTTCATTAAGATCCCAGCTCCACCACCCTGGGTGTCTCCACAGTCTCATCATCTGTAAAATGGGAATGTCGGTATCTACGGGGTCGGGTGGTTGCCAGGTTTAATGCGAGTTTACTTGGTTGCCGTGTAGTAAGGAAATGGCCGCTCTTATTACTGATGAATTCATTTGCAGTCCACAGAATCTTGGCTTTTTCTTTAACGAAGCTCCGCGTCTCAGGTGAGGTCCAAATAAGTCCAGCTTTGAAGGTGGATGACGGACCTTGGTCTCAGGCACACTTGCGTCTCACACTGAGCACAGCAAGTTCATTCCCTCTCGCAGGTCCATCATCTCCCGCTTTCTGGTCGTCTCCCAGGGACATCCCAGGTCCATGTTACCATGCGGAGTTGCTGTTACGTAACATCCTAGCAGGGAATAGATTGGAACAGCTTCATCTGGGACAGCAAAGGCAGCGGGGAGAGTAGGGGAGGGTGCGGGGTAAACAGGTGGGACTGTCCCTGCCTGTGGGTGGTGGGCACTGATGGAGGCTGAGCCGCGCTCATGGCAACGCCTCGGGGCCTCACGCTTTGACCGAGGGCCTTCAGAAGCTTCACCGCGGCTTGGTTCCTTGGGCCTGCAAGGCTGAGGTCTCCAAAGCTCATGACAAGGTGTTCACTTCTTTTTCTCTGCCCTTCATTTTTTGGTTTCTTGCAAAGTCCTCAGAATTTTGGCCCCAGCCCAGTCGCATCAAGTCTCTTGTTTTCATGGTCACAGCATTTCCTGGTATGTACCCCTGGTGCTTCCCAGTGCCTGCCGCAGTTGCAGGCAGGTTGCAGACACTGTGGCCGTACAGGTCTGTGACGGGTCCCAGAGCGGTGCCCTCGGCAGAGCTTGGGCAGGAGTGGAAGCTGGTCCAGGGCAAGAACTCGGCCTCCCCCAGCCTGCGTCCCCTGACAGCACCAACGGACATCGGGCAGAAAAGCAGTTAGTCCCTTCCTGTCCCGAGCCATTTTCTGGGCTAATTGCTTCTTGGGTCCTTGTCTTTCTCAACAGGCAACCCCATTGGGGGAGTTCAGATGGTTCCAGACTGTCCACACCTGATGATGGCCTCCCCCACACACCTGCCCTCCTCTGCCCACCAGGCTGCTCAACTCAGGGGTGGGGTGGGGCCCTGGGAGCCAGGGTTCCGGGGAAAGGGCTTGGGGTCAGATTTGGGTTCAGAGCTGGCTGTGCAGCCTCAGACCAAACCCTTTACCTCTCCGGGCCTCAGTTTCTCCACGTGTGAGATGAGCACACCTCATTGGGGGTTAACCAAGGGAGCGCTTATGCAGCCCGCAGCTCAGAAGAGGCTCTGGAAACATAAATTGTTGGGGTTATGAACGAGGCAGCCCAAGAAGGGCTTTCACAGGCCTGGGTGGGGTTCCATCCACAGCAGGGCTCCTACAGTGACAAGAGCTGTTTGAAGGTAGTGAGTCTTCTGTCACTGGAGATACCCGGGCAGAGGCTGGGTCTTAACCACAGACGTGCCACATGGAGGTGACGGAGGGCGGGGGATGCTGATATCAAAAGTCACTTCCAACTCTAAGGCCGGGGCAGCGGGTGGGAAGTCCAGGGGCTTTG
Organism: Balaenoptera ricei; assembly: GCF_028023285.1. Classification (NCBI taxonomy): domain Eukaryota; kingdom Metazoa; phylum Chordata; class Mammalia; order Artiodactyla; family Balaenopteridae; genus Balaenoptera; species Balaenoptera ricei. Next base: position 14,527,945 of record NC_082639.1, on the reverse strand, counting down.
GAGTCAGACAGTCCTGGGTTCTGATTCTGGCTCCTCTACGCCTGGCAGGCCCTGCAGGCCTCAGTAGGTCCCCCGTAAAGGCCGTGAGCAGTGCTGCCTCACAGGATGAACGTGACCGTGTTTGCAAAGCGCCCAGCTCAGCGTAGGTGCCAAACACTTGTGGGTTCTGAGAAGCGTCTCGCTGATGTGGGAACGAGGCTTCTGCGGAGCCTTTCATGGAGTCCTGCTGAGAGCCCCCGCCCTGCCCCCCGCCCTTGACTCTGGCTGTCCCCCACCCTTGACTCTGGCTGTCCCCCGCCCTTGACTCTGGCTGTCCCCCAGCGGGTGGGGCAGGGCTGCGGGGAGAGTGGCTCATGGGCTTCTCAGAGTCTGAAGGGAACCTGGGGGAGGCAGCAGACCAGAGGAGAGAGCACCCACCTTCCCGGGGTCCCCTCCCACAGCTCTGGAGGGGCTTTCTCCCAGAGCAAGGGGAGATGCTGGGGCAGCGTGAACCTGATGGGCAGGTCAGGCGCGGCCCCCGCCTTGCTCCCCTCGGTGCTGCGCTGTGCTGCCCCCGGCCTGGCTTGGGAGAGGACAGGATGCACCCACGTGCGTGGAGGTTTCCATCTCATTAACTCCTGGGGAGGTGGAGGGTGGACGGAGACCTGTCCAATGAGCCACTCTGCGGGGAAGCCGAGGCCGGGGAGGGACGGGGACTTGCACAGGCTCCTGGGTATCAGCACCGCGGGGCATGCAGCCTCGCTGAGAAGCCGGTGGACGTGCCGTTCAGAGGAGGCCCCAGACGCTTCCCCACATGGTCCTAAGCAGCCGACATGTGCCTCGCTCCGCGGAAAGTGCTCACGGGGTGTTTTGAGCCTCACAGCCGCCCTACGAGGTTGGCACTAGTATCCTCCCCATTTTCCAGGTGATGAAACCGAAGCCGCCCCGTCAGAAGTGGCCGAGCAGGGATTTGAGTCCAAGTCCACCTGAGGCCACAGTCCACAGCCGTCATCTCTTTGCCACCTCGTCTCTGTGCTTATCCCAGCTGGACGCTCTCTTGGAAACATCTGGACTTGAGTGGCCGGGACTGTGGGGGGCAAACAGGAAAAGCTCCTTAGTGTCCCAGAGGCTGACCTGGCTGAAAGTGGCAAATTGGTTCAGGGAGGGTGTCCGGGGGTGAGACAGATCTGGCTGCTTTTGTACCACCTGAGAGCCAGGATAGTTTATACATTTTTTTTTTTTTTGAACTTTTTGGGTTTGTTTGTTTGTTTGTTTATTTATTTATTTATGGCTGTGTTGGGTCTTCGTTTCTGTGTGAGGGCTTTCTCTACTTGTGGCAAGCGGGGGCCACTCTTCATCGCGGTGCACGGGCCTCTCACTATCGCGGCCTCTCTTGTTGCGGAGCACAGGCTCCAGACGCGCAGGCTCAGCAGTTGTGGCTCACGGGCCTAGTTGCTCCGCGGCATGTGGGATCTTCCCAGACCAGGGCTCGAACCCGTGTCCCCTGCATTGGCAGGCAGATTCTCAACCACTGCGCCACCAGGAAAGCCCAGTTTGTACATTTTTAAAGGGTTTGAAGAAAAACACAGAATATGCAACAGAGACCGTATGTGGCTCATAGAGCCTGAAATGTGACTCTCCAGCTCTTTGCAGAAAACGTTTACTGAGTCCTGCTTCGGAAGAGGGATCCACAGTGGGTTACAGTGAAGAGAGACACAGACTGGGGGCCACCGCCGCCCCCCCATCAGCTGTTCGAAGTCCCTAAAGTTCCCCATGCCATCCTGTGCCTGTAGTTACACTGCCACGTGTAGATTTACAGCAAAACCCCGCAGGCTGACCCCCTGCTTGCCCTCGGTACCACCTGCTGAAGACAGTGCTGGAGGTGAAACAAACGCTGTGACCAGTGACTAGGGTGCTGGTGTCGCCGTGGGACGTGGAGCGGATGAGGGGCTCATGGCTGTGAGTGACAGAGGTCCGATGCGAACCGGCCTGAGCGGTTAAGGGGACCTACCGTCTCACCCAACAAACCCAGAGGGGGACCCAGGAGTGGCCGATCCGGGGTCTCCGAGCGAGCACATCTTGGGCCTTGTCCGTCGGCTCTGCTCCCAGGCGGCTACCCTCCAGGTCCCACAGGGCTACTGCCCCCGGGGGTCCCTGTATCGCTTCCCGCCTGGCCTGACCACACCAGAGAAAGATGCGGCCTGCTGATCCCTGCACCAGAGCCTCGGGAAACCTCTCCCGGAAGTCCCCAGGGGTTCCCCCTTGCGTCTCATGGGCCGAAGATGGGTCCCTCACCCATCTCTGTGCCAGTCCCTGTCAGGAGACGAGACAGCCCAGCTTGGCTCAGACAAAAGTGTCCCTCCCTGGAGCTGGACAGGGCAGGGACATGAGTGCTCCTGGGGCCCCCCCGAGCCAGAGGCAGGGGCGGGAGTGCTGTGCAGTGGGCAGCAACAGTGTCCTAGCCCACCCCGGGGGCTCCCAGCACCCCTCCCTCACTTCGTCTGGTGCCTGTGCCCCGCGGCCGCTCCCACCCCCGCCGGCCCCCAACTAGTTCCCACATTGATCCTGTTTCTTTGCATCCCTGGCTCTGGTTTCAAAGTCTGGGCAGGCTGCAGGGAGGCTGGGAAAGCAAGGGCCTGCACAGCCTTTGTGGGGATTGAGGCAGGGCGCCCAAGACTTACAGGTGGGTTCAGATGAATCAGAGGCCAAAAACGAGGACAGCTGTTTTCCCCCAGGTGGCGGGCCTGGGAAATGGGGGAGTTTGTGTTACAGGGAAGCTTTGGTGTCCGTAGACCTGGGGTCTCGTCCCAGCCCCGCCAGTCACCACCCCCTTGGGCAGATTGCTTAATCGCTCGGGGCCTCAGTTTCCTCATCCATAAAAAGGAGCTACTCATCCCAACAGCAGAGTTGAGCAAGATTATGACCACTAGGCCCCTGGCACAGTGCTGTCACTGACAACCACACAACTGTTACCAGGAGCCGCTGGGAGCCTGGCACAGGGCAGCGTTCGCAGACACATCCACCGAGCCCTCTCTGTGCCCAAGCTCAGGGCCGGGCCTCCAGGGGAGGCCAGAGGGACACCTCAGGGATGAAGGGAGAGGGTTGAGGCCCGGTGGACTGAGGCACAGGACAGCCGGGACCCTCAGGGAGGGAGAAACCACCTCTGGATGGGGGTGGTGTGCTGGCGTCAGGGGAGGACTTCTTGGAGGAAGTGGCGTTTGAGACAGGGGTTCCTAAGTGGAGGGAGCAGAATCTCCAGAGGGGCCGGGACAGCTGTGGGGGAGGGTATGTGGAGGGAGACCAGCCCCTGAGGGTCTGGGCATGTCTCACAGCCAGTGTAGGCACTGCCCTGGGAAAAGCCTGGTGCCAGGTGAGTGGGCGGTGGACCCGGGAGGGGCTGCAGGCGTAGGGCGCAGCTGGGGTGCTGGGAGGCGGGGGAGGTGCAGGACTGGGAGGAGGGTGGCCTGGCCGCAGTGGACAGGACCTCTGTGTGACCCAGGCATGTCCCAGGCCCTGCTGGTCTGTCTCTAGCTTGAGGGGATTGGACGAGACCACGTCTTCTCCTGGTGCTCCTGGAAGCCCCCCAGAGGCTTAGCCTTCCATTTCTCCACCCACTCGGCTGCTCATTTCCCATTTCACAGATGGGAATACTGAGGCCCGGGTTGGGGGTGATAGAGGGACCTCGCAGGGCAGGACTCGGTGAGTGGTTTCCAGAGGCTGACGGATGCCTTTTTCTTTAGTTGTCTTTGTATTCCAGAAGATCTCCACCCCCACCTTTCCCCCACAACAGTGGCATTTTGAAGAGCCCAGGTAGGTGGTCTTTTAGAATGTTCCACAGCAGGATTTGTCTGTTTCGCTGAAATGTCATTTAACTGGTTCTTCTACCTGCTCCTGTCCCATAACCAGAAGTCAGGTCAAGGGCTTGATGAGGGTCTTGTTACAACCTCCCAGCAAGAGCAGCCTGGGCTGGGGACTTTGCCAACCCCTCACTTCCGAGTGCCTGACTATTTGTGATGCCGTTTGTCTGACTGCTGGCCACTCGAAGCCTCCGTTCCCTCCTTTGCCTGGTGCCCGCTGAGCACCTCCTCTGTGCCAGGCCTGGGGGACGGGGACAATTACTGGTCACGTCCCTCTTCAGCCTGCCATGAAAGAAGGCTGTCGGTCCCGAGCTGAGGAGTGGACAGGAGGATGGAGGCCGTGACAGAGGGGACTTGAGCTGGCGGGCAGAGTGGCTGAACCATGGGGTGGGGGGCCGGGGTCAGGGAGGCTTCCCGGAGGGGCCGCTTGGGCTGAGTCCCAGCAACCAGTAAAACGTAGACTGGGGGGTGGGGGAGGGGGGTGGGGCAGGGGAAGAAAGTTCCAGGCAGGACAGCAGAGGGGAAGGTGTGAGGGCCAGAAGCAGCAAGCCTCTGGGGGATCGCAGGTGTGAGAGGGACTCAGGCTCGGCCCTCGGGAGGGAAGTGTGGCCCAAAGCTGGTGGCCAGGCATTCTGTGACGTGGGTGCCTCTGGACACACCTGGCCACCCCTTCCCGAGGTGGGTGTAAGGCCACCGCCCAGGGTGCTAACAGCTCAGCCGGCTCCCTCCACCCTTCCATCCTGTCTCCACTGTGAGACAGAGTGCCTGCCAACCCTGCCTTCGTAAAACATGTCAAAGTGGCCCTCCTTCCCCTCCCCCTCCTCCCCCTCCCTCAGCTCAGCCCCTGCTCTGGCTGGTCCTCAGGAAAGACTCGTTGGCAGGACCTGAGCGTTTCCAGGCTCCCGGTGTTTTGGCAAACGTAAACTTGGGCCTGGAAATGGCCCCTCGGGTTCACAGACAGGTCTCAGGAGGACGGGAGGGCTGGGAGCTGTGACAACGAGCATCGATGCCTCCCACCCTGCCTTCCTTCGGAGTCAGGGGAGCCCTGCCCTCCCCGCCCCACCGCCAGGACAGCTGCCCCATCACTCTCTGTAGAGCCGGTCCCCTGGCCAGAAGGCGGTGACGTCATCTCTTCTTGGGCAAGCTCCGTCTGCCAGGGTGGGGCCCCCACCAGGTAGAGGCTGGCACGTGTCTGGGCACCTGAGCCCAGGCAGGCCGGGGGGAGAGGGAGGCAGCCACACAGCCAAGATCCTCAATCCTTGTCTCTTGGGATTTTCCCAGCCTGCCCTGGGGCAGGCTGTGATCCTCTTCTGATGGCCTGGGCCTGGTCTTCATGAGGCAGGAATTCTCCTCGTCTGTGACTCTGCATCCACCATAGAGTTAAGGATGGCTGAGTTTCAGGAGATGGAAGAAGCAGAGAATTCTCTGTGTGCATGTTCCTACGTGCCAGGGTGGGACTGGGGGCTGGGGCAGGTGCCCCCAAAAGGCAATGGGGCTGTGTAGCCTGTGAGGAAACAGCTGTACCCACACTGGCCTCTCTCTGTCCCTCCAACAAGCCAAGCCCTTTCCAACCCTAGGGACTTTGCTCATGAAGAACGCTCTTTCCTCAGATTCTCATAGACTCTTTCGGGGTACTTGAGTCACATGTCACCTCCTCAAAGGGGCCTTTCCCAGCATCTGTCCAATATTGTCCCTATCTCTCTCTATCCTGCTGCCCATTTTATTGTCTTTGTAGCACCTGTCACGCTCTGAAGTTGCTGTATTTATCCGCCTGGTTGTGTGTTCACAGCTGGCCCCCTGACTGCTCATCTCTTGATCACAGCCCTCTCGGGCTTGGGTGGAATCATCTCTATAAGCATCAGCTCCCTGGCACCACAAGATCCCCAGAGGCAGGAGTGCAATCCTGTTCTGCCTGTACCCCTGGCATTGAACTAGGGACACTGGAGGACATTGCCACCAGCAGCCTCGCAGTTAGTTTGCCCTTTCAAGGATGAGCACCTTAGGGAAACTGAGGCAGCTCTCAACTCATTTCTGTCCCCAGCTCCATCTGCTGGACCTGGGCTTACTCCTACCTGTTCACAGGTCACGGGAACCAGGTGTTCATTGTGCCTGAGTACGCCCAGTGCCCTGAGCCCAGTGGGGCTATGCAGTCCGGGTGCTGAATGAGCTTAATAGGAGAGGGAGGGAAGGAAGCCAGGGGTGGCCGTGCTAAGGGCTCCTAGGCTCCCCTGGGTCAGTGGTTTTCACTCATTATTTTCCAGCCAAACTCTAAATGGACCACGCCACCCTGCCCCGACCATCTACCCCCGCCCCACAGATGAAGACAAGTCCAAGGTCCAGCTCTGGGGACATTGTCTCAGTGGGAGCTGGTGTCCCACCTGCTTGGTATGTCCACCCCTTCCCCAAGGGGGCTGCGGCTCCACAGAGAACAGAATAGAGACCACTGATCAGAAACAACGGTCTCATTTTACAGATGGGGAAGCTGAGGCAGCATCGTGAGCTGGGGGCCAGCCGGCCAACGTCGCCCAATGACCTTTCCACTTCCGGTGGGCTCGCCGTGCCTTGGTAACGTGCGCCCCCTGCCCAGTACTAGAAGGCATCTGCGCCTGGCCCATCCTTCACCAGGGCCACCGAGGGCTCACAGGGCCAAGGTCCTGTCTCCGATGGCCCCTTTTCTGGCTGTGACCTTCTCCTCCCCCCTGGGGGAGAGGGGTGGCCCCCCAGGATGCATCGGGAGGGTAAGGGGGTTCCTTCAGTTTGCTGGGGTGGGTGGAGGCCCCACCTGGCGGGCACTCATCTCCTCGCCTTAGCAAGTGTCATGTAGCCCAGGCCGTGGCCATGTGGAGATTCAGGTCCCCTTCTGTGGAATTTGGGGCACAAAGGCTCTTTCCACCGTGGGGAGTGGCATCCTTGGCCGGCCAGGGAATAAGTTCTGTGCTGAGCTCAGCTTGGGGTTGACTCACGCAGGGACCTCTCCCAGGGACCCGGAGGAGTCGCCTGGCCTGCTCGGGTCTCCCACAAGGCTGCCTGGTGGCTCAGGGCCCTGGACACGTGCCGGCTAATGAGCGTGCCTCCCGCCTGCCCGGCCAGCCCGTCTGCGACAAGGCTGAGCAGAGCCACAAGTGCCCGGTGCGGAGCCGCCCTCACTCGCGGGTGGGTCTTGGCCCTGGGCCTGCTGACACCAGGGTTTCGTCCTGCGCCAGTGCTGGGCCGGCCCGTCGAGGGGACCATCCGTCCTGGGCACCCATAAGAGTCACTGGGGACAATGAGGCAAACGTGGGCTAACCCTGAACAGCACAGATCACCCCTTAGTTTGTTGGTCCCAGTTAAAGGGAGTGGGTGGCTGGGCTTCTTGGAAGAGAGGGTGTGGATGCAACCTGCACTGTGGTTGGTACCGCAGCCGCCCATGATGTCTGCCCCAGATTATGGCTCCGAGAGGCAGGGACAGGACTGCCCAGCCCTGTCACATGCAACTGTAGCCACGTACCTGGGGTTCTCAGGTGAGGCCCGCGGGGGAGATGTGGGCCCTTCTGAGCCAAGCCATCGCTCGAAGAGGAGAGGGGAGAGGTGGGGAGGGCCAGAGGGGGAGGAGCAAAGGATCAGGCCTGGGTCAGCCTGGCCTGAGTGCAGTTCTGGCTCTGACACTCACTGGTTGTCTGATGCGGACTTTGTTCACGCCCCTTCCCCAGTCTGAGCCTCAGTTCACTGACTGTAAAATGGGTTTACTGATCTTTATCTCGTAGGGCTGTGATGAAGACTCAGCAAATTTGCTAAGGGCTTTGTAAACTGTAAAGTGCTGAAAAAATGGTGAACTGTTTTTATTATCTGCCATAGGCAGCCAGATCACTCCCAGTTCCTGAATTCACCCCTGGGGAGACCCAAGGTCCCTTCTGAAACCATGAGCTGGCAGGAGCAGAGGGGCTGGTGTACAGCCCACCAGAAGGGCTACAGGTGGGGTCCCTGTCTTCCCTCCCCCAGGAGAAGCAGCCCTGGCTGAGGCTAAGAAGCTCCTCAATTCCCTTGAGTTGGGAAAATTCCCTTGGGAGATAAAGCGTGCTCCTTCTCGGGACAGTTTAGAGAGCACAGTGATCTTAGGGTCTGCATCAGACAGACTTGGGTTTGAATCTGGGCTTTGCAACTTACTAGCTCTGGGAAGGAGAGTGTTCACAGGGGTAACAGTGGCCCAGAGGACAATCAGAGCCTGAGCAAGGGGACAAGGATACCCCATGGAAGGGTGACCTGGTATATGGGTATCAGAACCCAAAGGGGTGAGAAGGTCATCCACAAGGGGGGAGTAGGCCACAGGGGGTGTCAGAGCCCCAGCAGGGTATGGAGGGTGGCCAGATGAGGGGTGCCAGAGCCCAAGAGGGGTGAGGAGGGCATCCCTGTTGGGGGGGGGATGGCAGTGGTGGGAGACTGTTTACCTGTGAGGGGATTCAGCAACTTGGTAAATATAGTAAGGATCAAGGAAACCCAGATTTTCACATCCAAGAAGGGAGTTACAGGTATGGAAAGGGAGAGAACAAAAATGAATCCTGTGGCATTGGGTTGGAAATTAAGGTATCAGTGTGTACTCATGGTTTTCAATATGAGAGAGATATAGAAATATAGATGTAAACGTGTAAATACCATATAGTATATGTGTGTGTGTAAATAAATATGCTTCCTGTCCCTGCCCCCCACTCTGTCTACAGAGAGGGCCTGGGAGTGGCAGCTCTCCCCAATAAGAACGAGCCCATTTAGCACCCAGATGTTGGCTTCTATATACCACTCTCCACTAAAGGAACCGGGGTTCCTTAGAGACATGGCTGATTCTAGGGCTGAGGTGGGGAAAGTACAAGATGAAGCTGGAATGGCTTGTTGCGCCAGAAATTAAGGAAATACCCAAAGAATGGTGGACACGTGACAAAATGCCCCAGGAACCACTTGAAGGGGCAACCACTGGCCAACTCTGGGGCAATTTGAGAATTAATGGTAAACAATGATAGTCATGGATTATAAACTGCTGAATGCAATAGGAAACCATGAGTCCATCCTGCTATAAATAAATAAGTGAATAAATGGACAGTTTGGTGAGGAATGGGATAGTTACCTAGTCTCAGAGTATCTCCTTCTTAATTACAAAGGGAGAAAGAGTCACTTGAGAGTGGAGAAACCTGGCAGACACCACCTTAATCAAGTGACCCCAGTTGACATGATGGAACAAATTCAAAGCTAAGTAGGTGCCACCTGGGAGAGTCCTGCCGCAAACGAACCCAGCCATGAGGAAACAGCAGCCAAACCCAAATGCTACAAAATAATTGACCCGACATCTTGAAAGGTGTCAAGGCTGTGAAAGGAAGGGTGAGTAACACGGGTCCAGAACGAGGAGACCTGACAACTTAGGTCTGTGAACTGGGTGCTTTGGCTATAAAAAGCATTGCCGGGACAGTTGGGCAACCAGCACAGGGCCTGGGGAGCAGAAGGGAGCAGTGTTTCGATGCTAACTTCCTGATTGGACAGTTTTGCTGCAGTTGTGTAGGGAAGTGTCCTTGTAGAAGGTAAACACCAAAGTATCTGGGGTGATGGGGCATCAGGTCAGCAGCTTACTTTCCAAAGGAGCCAGAAAAAAAGTTCTTACTATTATATGTGCAAATTTTCTACCAGTTTGAAATTGTTTCAGAGCTGAAAAACTATTAGTATAAAAGCAGATGAGCAAAATAAACAAAAACAAGAAAAGAATTCCTAACATGAGACCATCTGAATGCAGCACATAGGCAAATCCTGACACAATATGTGCTAATCCAATGTCCGTAATTATGCTGATGACTGTTGAGCGTCCTGCATCTCCTGGCCTTGTCTTTTCTTTCTGCCCATCCCTGTCATTTCCCTCCCTGCTCAAACACTGCTGCCTCCAGGAAGTCCTCCATGAAAATGTCATTCACAATTGCTGGTAGCACAGAGAGTACGGGAGGGGGTTGGACTGGGTGAAACCCCATCCTCAAGCTCTCCTCCTGCCCTAACCTTCCAGCATCTTCTGATCTGGGTGTCTGCTCCTCTCCTCAGAGCAGGTGTCTTCCCAGAAACCACTGGCCCAAGGTCAAGGTCATTCTGTCACTCCGTTCCCAGAATTACAGCGAATCTGGTTCACTGAGTCCATTCCCCTGCCTCTTGGCAGGGCCTTTCTTAAACTGGCTTGGCGAAAGCGGGCCTTATTTCCTTTCTACGTTTCCAAGGAACACGATTTCAAAAGCACACACATCACGCAACCCTGTCAGGCTGGGCTGCCTTGCTCGCTCGGTCTCACGGTTGTTCATCAGCTGTGCACCCCTGGCCGGACTTGCGGAGCACTTGCTCTGTGCCAGGCACTGAGCTGGACGCTTTATCCATATTCGCTGGTCAAATGCTCGCACAGCGCGATGTGCACAACAGCTGCGGTCACATGTCCCTCTCACAGACGAGGACACGGAGGCGCGGAGAGGCTGAGCCCCTTGCTGGCGGTGCTTTCTCCCTGGACAGTTAGTTGGTTGTCAGGCTCTGGGCTGGCAGCTCTACCTATGTCTGCTCGTTTCATCCCCACAGCTCCCTGTGACATCCAAATGACTCTCTTCATTTCTTAGGGAGCCTGAAGCTCATACAGTTTGGGGGGCGGGAACTCTGAGAAAAGACAAAAATATCTTACTTTTGCAAACTGCTTAACACACACGAGCAAGTGAACCCGTTGCTGGGGCCCCTCCCAGAGCCTTGGGGGTATCTTGGAAGCTTAAGCTCCCTTGGTTTCCAGGTAAATCAGCCTGTGCTCAGAGAGGTGGGGTGACTAGTCCTGGGTCCCTCAGCTCACGAGGAAGATTTGACCTGAGTTCCTGGGAAAACTGCCCTCTTCTTGTCCTCACTTTTTCAATCTTGCCATATTCTCAAGGTGAGCTGGGCCGGGTGACATGGTGCTCTGTCTGGCTTTGGGGTGGGGCAGTTAGAAATCCCAGGCTTGGACCTTCAGAATCACCTTGGGAGCTTGTCAAGAATACATGTTCCTAGGCCTGAAGCCCCCCCCCCCAGATACAGCTTTAGTGGGTCTGAGGCAGGGCCTGGGAATCTGTATTTTAATAGGTTCCCCTGATGAGGCTGATGCAGTCACCCCCTTTGGGGACACACTTCCCCGGGACAACTCTTCTGCCCCTGTCACCTCTGTGTCTGGCTCTCTGCCAGTCTGGGCCTGGCACTGTGGCTGAGGTCCGTGTTAATACACCATGGGCTGAGCAGGCCTCATTTCTCAGGTATGCAAGTAGCAGCCCCAAGAACAATACCCTGTTTTAATCATTACAGCTCCAAGCCCGTCTGGTAATTTGCTGCTTCTTTTATTGCAGTGGCAAGCTCTGGCTTGGGAACAGGGGGCAGAGCTCTGTGCTTTCATCCCAGCTTTTCCAAACACCTGCACAGGGGGCCTGTGGGAGAGCAGGAGAGACACCTAACACCTGGACAATCCAGGGGGGCTTCCTGGGGGGGAGTGGCTGCGGGCTGTCCACCAGCAGGACCCAGAAAGGGGCTGGAATTTGGCGCAGGGCTGGGGATATAATGATAGACACACGGGGTGGACACCATCCATGCCCTCGTGGTCTCACAGTCTGTTAGAGACCAAAAAGTAGAGAAATGGCTGCACCCAGAGGGGCAAATTGTTGTGGTCCAGAGGTGCCCCAGCTCAGCTGCAGTGGGGGCAGGGGTCAGAGCAGGCTTCCTGGGAGGAGATGACGTCTCCGCTGAGCCGTGAGGGTGAGCAGAGGTGGGCCAGGTGAAGGGGGTGGGGGTGGGATGGGTGGACGAGTTTTCTGGTCAGAAGGAAGAGCACGTGCAAAGACCAGTGAGGCTGGAGGCGTAAACGGGGCCTCGTCAGCCAGGCTGAGGGGTCGGACCCTATCTGAAGAGTCATGTGTTGCAGATGATTATTTTTTTCCAAAGGCGGCCGTAACACTCTCTCCCATCTCGCTTGCTCTTCTTTCAACATGACCTTGACATTCCTCCCATCCAGTGCTGAGGTCTATGTCCCCTTCCTTCGACCCTGGGTGGAACTTTCTGGGTATATGGTGGAGCTTTGTGTATGACACTCTGTGATCTCCAAAGTTAGGTCACAAAAATGCTTTTCCATCTTGCTCTCTCGGGATATTTACTCTTTGAACCTGGCTGCCATGCTCTGAGGAAGCCCTCTCTTGGAAAGACCACGTGTAAGTGGTCCAGGCAACAGCCCTGCTGAGGTCCCGCTGACAGCCAGGCATGTGAGCAAAGACTTCTCCAGATGACTCCAGCCCCACCCAGCCTTCGAGTTTTCCCAGCTGAGGCCCCAAACATCGTGGAGTCAAGGCATCCCCGATAGGCCCTGTCTGTTCTTTTTTTTTTTTTTTTAAATTTTTATTTATTTATTCATTTATTTATGGCTGTGTTGGGTCTTCGTTTCTGTGCGAGGGCTTTTTCTAGTTATGGCAAGTGGGGGCCATTCTTCATCGCGGTGCACGGACCTCTCATTATTGCGGCCTCTATTGCTGCGGAGCACAGGCTCCAGACGCGCAGGCTCAGTAATTGTGGCTCACGGGCCTAGTCGCTCCGCGGCATGTGGGATCCTCCCAGACCAGGGCTCGAACCCGTGTCCCCTGCATTGGCAGGCAGACTCTCAACCACTGCGCCACCAGGGAAGCCCGGCCCTGTCTGTTCTTGACCTACAGACTCTGAGCATAATAAAGTGGTGGTTTTATGCCACTAAGTTTTGGGTAGTTTGGCAAAGATGGTGAACTGCCAATGGAGGCAACTTGGTGGAGGGTTGCTCTGGAGAGTTCACCGGGTCTGCAGTGTGGAGAGAGGGTGGGGAGGGCTGAGGCTGGAGACAGGGGGGGCCTGTTAGTGAAATAAACAAAATTTGAAACTCCAGCACCAAGACCATGTTTGCCCAACCCCCATCAGTGTGGGAACTCCGGCCACACCGTGCCAAATGACCGTTCAGCCTCCGCCCGCACACTCAGGCCTCACCAGGCTGCCCTGTCTTTTGTCCCTCAGCTCCGAGTGTCACAGTGTTCTTTCTTGGGTCAAATCGACATCTGCGCCCCTGAAGCATCCCTGTGTTGACATTGCTCTGTCCTCAGAATTCCCATGCAATCCTTCTCTCCCATTCTCTCCTTCAAGGATTTGGTGATGGTGACCATCTATTCTTCTGTAGAATTAGCAGCTGTAGTTGTGTCAACTGCTCCTCTCATGGTTTGAGTTGCAGACCTGGGTTTTTTTTTTTTTTTAAACTTTGTCCTCATAGAATTTTTTTTTACATTAATTAATTAATTTATTTTTGGCTGTGTTGGGTCTTCGTTTCTGTGCGAGGGCTTTCTCCGTTTGCGGCGAGCAGGGGCCACTCTTCATCGCGGTGCACAGGCCTCTCACTGTCGCGGCCTCTCTTGTTGCGGAGCACGGGCTCCAGACGCGCAGGCTCAGTAGCTGTGGCTCACGGGCCTAGTTGCTCCGCGGCATGTGGGATCCTCCCAGACCAGGGCTCGAACCCGTGTCCCCTGCATTGGCAGGCAGACTCTTAACCACTGCGCCACCAGGGAAGCCCCCAGACCTGGGTTTAAGTGGAGGCTCCATCACATCCAGCTGAGTGGCGAGGGCTCACTTCCCCAAGTCTCAAGGTTCTCTTCAAGGACATGGCTGACAATAGCGCCTGCCTCCTATCGCTGTATAGAGGGTGACGTGAGTTAATAAGGCATTTAGCGCAGGGCAGGGGCTCAGTCAATGTCAGCTCATACAGTGGGACCTAACCCTTACTGCCTCTTGTGGCTGCCGTCAAAAGCAATTGAGCCAAAGGGAAGGAAAAAGCTTTACACCCTGTGAATTGCCAGGGAGGGACGGGGGCATGGCTGTCACTCTTTTATTATTATTTTGAAACAACTCAACATTGACCTAACCTGCTCCTGGGGACCAGGCAGGCGTAAGGAGGTGAGGGCCATCCTTCAGAGAACACGGGGAGGGCATTGTCCTCTGTAGTCAAAGGCGGCTCTGTTCATGGCTGTCATCCTCTCTCCCCCAGCCTGGCTCCTGGCTGAGTGGCCCACGGTGGGTGAAGGCTCTGACGGCGCCATCCCCATGCCTACCATTTCCTCGTGAGGGTGAGGTCATGGTCAGCAGCAGGTGCTTTCTGAAAGGGCTGAGGGTGCTGAGGGGCTGGGGCGATCGTGGGAATGGGGTTCACAAATCCCTAGTCTCACCTTTGTATACCAGGACCCTGGGGTTGCCACCTCACCATGTCCAGGGTTCCCTGGATGTAACCTGGACAGTTCAACCAACCTGGATCGTGTGCCGGGAGTGGTGCTGGGCTCATGTTGACTCAGGTGGCTTGGGCTGCCAGCGATGGAGGGGACAATGGGGCTCCTGGAGCCCCCAGGGGGAAAGGTAGGGACTGGAGGCTGAGGGTCCTGGCCCCTCCTCCACTTCAACCACAGCATGTCCAGTTGGATCTGGTTCATATATTGGAGTTCCACATAAGACTTTGAAAAAAAGTTTAAAAAAACAAAACAAAACTAAGTCAAGATTTTAAAACATTTACTCTAGTCCACTGAGCCTAGAGAGGGGAATGGATTGCCCAGGTCACATGACCAGGCAGTAGCAGAAATGGAACCAGAACCTGATGGACTAGAGATTTGCTCTCTGCCTCCCCAAGCATCCATCTCCCCTTTACCATTTCCCATTCTGGGCAGGGGATGCAAGACTAGAGCATGTGATTCACACTAAGCCAATCAGTGTGTTCCATTTCTCTGGCCACAGGGATTGGTTCAGGAGTGAACATGTGACCAAAGCAGGCCCAATCAGAGTGAATCTCAGGACTTGGGGCTGGGAATGCTGGGACTGAGATGCTTTCTCCGTCCTACTCAGGGTGATGAGGGGGAGCCCCCTTCCGCCAGGACTGAGCCAGTCACGAGAGGAGCCAGCTCTGCCGCAGGAAGGGGGAAGATGCACAAAAAGTGGGCCCTTGGTGATTTTTAGACCAGTTGTATCCAGCGTCACCTGCTGCCAGACTCTTGGGCCTCTTCATTGTTTGGGCCAGCTTGAATCAGATCTTCAAGTTCAGCTACACAACACTGCAACTGAAAGCATCTTCCTGTGCAGGTGTCTGTTCCCAGGCCTGGGATATTGCCATGACCACCGGGTGCGTGCAAGGTCATGGCCCTTTGACCTCTGAGCCCCTCCTCCAGGTTGCTGTCATACCCCACCCTCTGAAGATGCTGGTAGTGGAACCCGGACAGGTATCCACGAGTTCCTGGCTCGGCCCTTGGAACCGGTGGGGCTGCCTTTCTCACCGAGGCCCCCCCTGCCCACCCCACCCCCACCCCCACCCCCGCCATCAGCAAGCCCCAGGCACTTCAGACCCTGAATCATCCACCTTCAGAGGCCTCCGCACCAGAGCTATGAGGAAGACCCTTCTCAGCTGAATTCCCCTCTCAGCCTCTGACTGGGAGCGGCACAAGGAAAGCTCAGAAGGGGCTGCCTCCTAGCTGGTCATGACCCAGCTGTGCCCCAGGTGTTTGGAGGTCACCCGGGGGCTCTTCTCCACTTGAGGGCAACAGCAACAATCTATTACATGCCTACTGTGTTCCAGGTGTTCTGCCAGGAGCCTTCAGGGCAGTCCTTTGCTAAATCCTCACCACCTCCTGAGGAGGCCAGCAGTGTGCACCTGGGGTTCAGCATAGGGACTCTGGAGCCAGGTGGCCCGGGTTTGAATCCTAGCAATACCACATACTAGCTGTGTGACCTTGGGCAAGTTACTTAACCTCTCTGTGCCTCAGCTCTCCTATAAAATTGGGATGCTGCATGTTAGACTCTTGAATGAGAAGTCAATACACATAAAGGGCTTAGAACAAAAATGCCTGGCCCATGGTAGGTGCTGTATAATGTTAGCTATTATTGTTACTATTCCCATTTTACAGATGGCAAAACTGAGGCTCAGAGAGGAAGAAAAACTTGCCCTGAGCACACAGCTGAGTAAGCCAGGTCTGTGTCATTCCAGAATCAATGACCCATTTTATTGCCACTTGAAGTAACTCCCTAAATGTGTTACTTGAATTGTTTTCTGCAACTGGGACCAGCCAGGGCCTTGTGCTTCAACAGGGGGCAAATGTATAAAGAATGTATATGGAATCTAGCCTGACCTTTACTCCAGTCACATAATTTTAGAGGAGACCCTAACGATTATCTATATCTGAGCTTCCAATATGGTAGCCACTAACCATGAGGCCGTTGAGCCCTGGGTATGTAGTTGGTCTAAATGCTCTGAGTGTAAAATACACCCTGGATTTTGAAGGCTTAGCACAAAGAATGTAAAATCTCCTTAATTTTTTTTTTTTCACCGTGGCTTGCGGCACGCAAGATCTTAATTCCCTGACCAGGGATCAAACCCGTGCCTCCTGCAGTGGAAGTGTGGAGTCTTAACCACTGGGCCACCAGGGAAGTCCCTCCTAATACTTTTTTATATTGACTACATGTTGAAGATATTTTGGCTATATTAGGGTAAATAACATATTATTGAAACTAATTTCACCTGTTCATTTTTACTTTTTTATGTGGCTGCTAGAACATTTATGACTCACATTGTATTTCTATTGGACCATGCAGATCTAGACTATTATTCCATTTTACAGATGAGGAAAATGAGACCCAGAGGTGTGATTTGCTTTAGGGTTTTTGTCGGTGGAGCTGAGCCTCCAAAGCTCCACTCCAGGGCTCATCCTAGGAATGCCAGTTGCTTCAGGAGGTGAGAGTTGAGCTGGGCTGCGCAAGGAGACTTTTGCCACAAAGATCTTTTCTCCTTGCCACGGTGGCTCTGTTCTTTCCCCCACCAGTTGCGCCCTTTCCCACCTGCACCCCCTCCATACTCACAACCTGCCACAGCCCTCTGCCCAGACCACAATGTCGAAGAATTGCCCAATCCAGGGATTTCTGAGAGCCCCGTGATCCACCCTGTCTGCCTGCAGGAAACATTGGCTGAACTGTTCTAGACAGAAAACCCACCTCTGCTTTCAAAGACCGCCTGGGATGGAGGCTCTATCATCATACTTCTCACTTTGCTCGCTGTGGACTCCAGCATTCTCTCATTGAAGTCTTCCTGGTGTCTAACCCACACCCCTCATGCTGCCTCCTTCCCCTGGGGCTGTCTCCTGGGGGTTTTCTCAAAGACTGGCTGGGGGTGGAGGTTATGGAAAACCGGGCTGGAACATCTGGATGGGATGAGCTCTTGGCAGAGGGAGCCACTGCTCGTCTCCGTGACGGTGGCTGCTCACGCCCTCTGTCTCTCTCTCTAAGCGTCCTAGAGGTAAAATAGCAGTGAGCTCACCCTGTGGTCTCCAGAGCCCTCATATTTGGGAGCCCAAAGCTCACTGTCACCTCATGCCTTCCCAGGAAGAAAAAAGCCACTTTCTAGTAGCATGATGGAGACAACGGTGTGGGGCACTGGCTTTCGAACATTTTGATCACGACTCACCGTAAGAAATATATTTTTCATCGCCACTTTGCATACAACACACACACACCTGAAACAAAAGTTTTATGAAACCAGCCTTCCCTTACTATATGCACTATTTTTTAAAAACTCTTTTCCACCTTATTCTATTAAAAAATGCTGCTCAGGAGCCACTAAATCGATTTCACAGTCCACAAGTGGGTAACAACCTGCAGATTGAAAAATGCTGATTGAAGTGAACAAGAACTCAGGCTCTGGAGGTGGATTTGTCTGTGCCTTGTTTCTGTTTGTAAAGGGAACATGATGACCCTGAATTTGCAGGGCTGCTGTGAGGGCTGAGAATAAAGGAGGGAAGGCAGCTGGCATAGAGTAGGGGGCACAGGAAACAGGGTTCTGTTGTTATTGCCGCACAGATGTACCCATTCGGGAGGTGAGGGAAGGTGGGGCCGTCGGCTCTGGGCTATGGTTTGGGAATGCCAAGGATGGGTGTGTTTCCCTATCGGCAGGATCTCACCTATCTCATCACTAGATAGTCATTCCTTCAGACTGACTTCAGGCAGGACTAAATCGCCCTGCCCAACTTGGCTCCTTTTCTATGTTAAGTGCACCCTGCTACAGGTGTGACTCGGGTCCCCAGTACTTTGGAAAAATGAGTTTGTCAGACTCTCCCAGCCCTGAGGGACAAGAGGGAAGGAAAACTGGGGCAAGGAGCGTGTCTGGAATGTGTGCATTTAGAAGTTGGTGGGACACCTGGAAGGTCTTTCTGGACACCTAGACATGATCCCTGGCCTGTGCCTCACCCCCACCCCCCACCCTGCCCCGCCAGCCCCAATATCCCAACGAAGAGACACTCTGGGGTGTGGGTCTGGCTTCACCACCCACAAGCTGAGTGGTCTCAGATAAGTCTCCTCACTTCTCTGAGCCCCAGTTTCCTCATCTGCAATACTGTGGTTGTACTCCCGACCTCACTGGTGAGATTTCCATGAAATAGTGCCTATAAAATATGTCACACCATTGCTGGCACACAGTAGGACCCAATGCATCTTAGTTTCCTCTTTCCAACCCATCTTCCCTCCCTACATACTACCTAAAAGCCAACTCTTGGGAAAAGATCTGCCTCATGAGGCAGTGAGCTCCCCATCACTGGAAGTATTCCCCCTCCCCCCCCCAAAAAAGGCTGGAGAACCGACAGAGTCATTGTAGAAGAGATTGGGACAATCCTGGTTTGGGGCACTGAGTAGGTGCTTTATACATGTCTGTTGAATAAATAATTGTGATTCCTGTATTGGGAAGGAGGTTGTTCTAGAACACTGCTGAAACTTGGCTACATATCAGAATCCCTAGGGAATTTAAAACACATGAATGCCTGGATTTTACCCCCATGGATTCTGAAGTGTAGTTTGGGCATTAATATTTTTAAAAGATCATCATTTTCCAGGTGATCCCATGTGCAGCTACGTTTGAGAACTGGGACACCAAGTTTCCTTCTAAGTCCAAGATGGTAAATATGTGTTATAAGGTCATTTACACTTTAGTATAATAAATTTAGTATAATAATAAATACTAAATTTAGTGTAGTATTTTGTTCCCACATGGTACAAGTTATCTTGTGCACTGTGTGATATATATAGTAAATGGTTTAAAAAATGTGATATCAGAGTTCAGCTGGATTTTATTTATAAGAAGCAGAAAGTATTCAGATGCGTCAGCTAAGTCTTAATGCTGAGGGCTAATGGTCCATTGGCATCCACGTTAAGTGGGGCAAGAGGGTTCGCTAAGCACACCCTGGATGCAGAAACTTCTGGGACTACAGAATTAAAACAGGAACCTCCAGTTTGATGGGAGAGGCCTAGCCCCTGACTCAGGGAGTTCCAGTCTGATGGGGGAGGCACAGCCCTTGCCCCCAGGAGGCTCTTAGAGATAGCCTTCTTTGCTCTCAACTTCATCCAGTGTTTTCCAGTTTATAAAGTATTTTTCTATCTAGCATCCTCAGTAAGTGATTGGTCTAATGAGGCGACAATCCTTCCACCCTTGGGGAACTTTCTGTAGAATTCCTGTCTCCAGTATTCCCAGGCTGATGGAAGACACGACTACTGAGTGTCCTTAGGGAGTCCTTGTTCTGATGCCTCCCAGAGTCCCCACCCTCTGGTGTCTGGGCGGGGGACAAGGAGGCCTAGTCGCTGTGCCCTGGGAACCCACCGGGGCTACTGTGAGAGTCGGCAGCGCCACGGTGCCTTTAGCATGCCCAGTTGTCATCATCTCCTTCCCTAAAACAAGAGCTCCTAATGGGCAGGGACTCTGCATTAGTTTCCTCTGGGTCCCCAGAAGGTTTGCTGACTGATGGATGGACCAAATGAATGAATGAATGAATGAATGAATTAGGGCAGCCGGGGGGTTGCATTCGGACCCTCATCATGGTAGTGACCCTGCTCCTTTGCCCTGGACAGCCTAGAAGCCCTCCTGCCCCCTCCTTAGAGTCCCTGAGTTTCCAAAGAGGATTGCACACACCTGTGCAGGGTGGATGGTTCCATCAGCTTTGTAAAAATATGCCAGAGACCTGGTGGAGCCCTGAGGCCCCTACGAAAGGGTCCCACCTCTGCCAACAGGGATGCCGTGCACTTCTCAGTGGGAATCACGTGGAACCCAAGAATGGGAGGGGTGATGGGGTGGCCTCTTCCTTCATGGGGGGCCCCACGCCTCTCCTCTCCTCTGTACAGAAAACCGCACCTAGAAAGAGATAAAAGGGAAATGCATCCAAATAAAATAGCAATTGTCTTGGGAAGGGCTGGGGGTGGAGGTAACATGATTACTTCTCTGTAGTTTCCAAAATTCCCAGGCACGACCTTGATAATGAAGCAAACCTGCATAATTTCATAGTCCTGTGCAAAATCTCCCCTGGTTGTCCCCACATGGCCCTGCCCATCCCCTTGGGCTTAGTTTAATTTCTTGAGATTCACTGGAATTTGCTCCAGGCACTGCCAGTGAGCTGCCCATGGCTGCCC
Source organism: Balaenoptera ricei (assembly GCF_028023285.1). Classification (NCBI taxonomy): domain Eukaryota; kingdom Metazoa; phylum Chordata; class Mammalia; order Artiodactyla; family Balaenopteridae; genus Balaenoptera; species Balaenoptera ricei. The sequence goes on along the minus strand of NC_082639.1, from coordinate 14,507,648 downwards.
TATTCCCTGGTTGGTCTGAACTCTTCCGGGGGTGGGGGACGGGGGTCCGTTCCTTTCCCTGGTTGCTGGCACAGGGTCTATGCCAGGAATCAGCTCAAAAGAGCCACAGGGGTTACCTAATAAATGCCACTATCTGACTGCTACTCCCAAGGAGGGCTTCAACGATTCCAGTTTGCTCAGATCCTGGTGAAAGGAAAAGAGGGCAAAAGTTTCCCGCCCACTCTCATCTTGCAAATTCTCTCACCACCAAAATGGGTTTGGGCTTGTGTCTCCACTTGGGCCCCAAGATCTTTCTCTGCTTCATTAATCCATTCATTCTTTCATTCGCCCATATATTCAACATCAGACCACGCTCATCAGATCTATGGTGGATGGTCTAGTGTCACCATGACCGTCTCTTGTCTGGCCTTGCTCACTGGTTTTCCTTTCTTGCCTCCTTAGACTGTTCTCTCCCAGAAAGATTCAGGGTACACCTCCTCCTCTGTGCCAGGTCCCATTCAAGGCCCAGAGGCCAAATATTAAATCAAGAAGACTCTAGCTTGAAGGAAAGCATCATCTGGTCAGGAAGAGAGATGGGCAAATGGATAATCCGGGTAAAATGTGTTAAGGAAAAGAATGAGCAGGGAGGAATGGCCTGCCAGAGTCTTCCAGGGTGCCCAGGAGGATCGGCCAGGGAAGGGAGGGAGGAAAGCCAGTCTGAGCCAGGGGACATCAGAGCTGGTGGGCTGGTTCTCGGGCTACCACCACCACCGGGGTCGTTCTTCCCTCTTCCCCCTCCCTCCTGCCCCTCACCTCCTCCCGGAACCACTGTACCATGTCAGCAGGTGGGGGCAAAGTGAGAAAGGGAATTCTCAGCAGCCCACATGGGTGAAAGTTTGCTGTGTCCTAAAACTTGGTGCTAAAGTCAGATGTGGGGGATTATCTGTGAGCCTCAACGATCCTGGCTTTATTGTAATCTCTCTATCTTGTCTTGTCGCGGGGAGTTGATGTGATTATCCATGGTGTTGCTTTGGGCAGGACTTCAGCATTGCAGAGAAACAGACCCCTTTGCCCTTCTCCATCCCCCTCTCCTCCTGCCCCTGGGTTAAGGGAGCCGATCCAGTGGGACAAAACACATTAGCTGTCTGCAGAAGCTGCTGATGGAAATCCTCCACCGTCAGGTGACCTGCTTCCCAGAAGGATTCGTTTGTCTTTCAAAGAAGAAATAAACAGAAACTGATTCTTACACCCTATGGCGAGCCCCCATTCCCAGAAGGCACTGACTGGGAGTTCTGTGCAGAATCACAATGCTGAGCTCTGGGGAGGGGTCTAGAAACCCTAGCTGATGTGACCTGAGTTAGGACCAAGTGGAAAGAAGTCCCAGTGCAGTAGGGAGGGGGCTGGGATTATGGCCAAGTCTCTTGGCTCCTGGTGACTACCTGTTGGCAAAATCTAATGTTTAGCCTGGTTTGGGCTCACAGTTGGAAGGACTTGGGGTTGACCAGAGACCCCAGGAGTCCTGATCCTGGGTACAATGAGGATACCCCTTCCTGAGCAGGTCTTTGGGGAAACGAGGTGGCAGGATGCCCACCCAGTAGGCCCCTACCCTGGGACCCCTCATGCCAGGCCTGGGGCCCATAAAGTTCTTGGCCTAGGACTGAGCTGCCCTGGAGATATCCGGGCTTGTGGCGGGGTTTTGCCAGAGAGGTCTGAAAACATGATCGCCTATGTGATTTTCGGGGCCCAGTGCAAAGTGAAAACATGGGCCCCTGTCCCAAAGTAATTAAGAACTTCAGGACGACTAACACAGGACATGATACCAAGCACGGGCCCTTCTGAGCACACGGCCCTGTGCACAGTTCCCACGCCCCCAAAACCCACTGTATTCTTTTCTTAGGGCTGCTGGAACAAAGTCCCACAAACCAGGTGGCTTTCAATAAGACACGTGCTGTCTCCCAGGTCTGGAGGCTAGAAGTGTTGGCAGGGTTGGTTCCTTCCGGGGATCTGGGGGAGAATCTGTCCCAGGCCTCGTCCCCAGCTTCTGGGGTCTCGCCGGCAGTCTGTGGCTTCCCTTGGCTGTAGCAGCCTCACCCTGATCTCCGTCTTCACATGTTGTCCTCTCCTGTGTGTCTCCGTATGTCTTTCGTCTGAGTGTGCCAGTTTCTGTGTCCAAATTTCCTCTTTTTAGAAGGCCACCAGGGACTTCCCTAGTGGCACAGTGGTTGGAACCCGCCTGACAATGCAGGGGACACGGGTTCAAGCCCTGGTCCGGGAAGATCCCACATGCCGTGGAGCAACTAAGCCCGTGTGCCAAAACTACTGAGTCTGCGCTCTAGAGCCTGTGAGCCACAACTACTGAGCCCGCGTGCTGCAACTACTGAAGCCCGCGCGCCTAGAGCCCGTGCTCTGCAACAAGGGAAGCCACCGCAATGAGAAGCCCGCGCACCGCAGCGAAGAGTAGCCCCCGCTCACCGCCTGCACGCAGCAACGAAGACCCAGTGTAGCCAAAAATAAATAAGTAAAATAAATAAATAAAAAAAAAAGAAGGCCACCAGTTGTGTTGGATTAGGGCCCACCCTAAAGACCCCATTTTAACTTGCTTACCTCTGCAAACACCCTGTTTCCAAAGGTCATATTCCGAGATACTGGGGGTTAGTACTTCGGCATCTCTTTTTTGGGAAGACACAATTCAACCCATAACACTGGCCCTGCCGGAAGGTCGCCTCTGGTTCAGCTCAGCTGGCGGATATTAACTGACTTGTCTGTGCCCGGCTCCCTCCTGGGGCAGGTGAAGCTGGATGGACTTCCTGTCCCCATGGAACCTCCCGGCGGGAGACAAAGTGGCCCCCAGGACCTGGTGGCCGGCAGGCCTCTGCCCTGTCTTTAAGGGCTGGGGGTTCCCCATGTGACTCTCCTGGGAGCACAGACCCTGTCTACCTCCCAGCTCCGTCTATGTAACCCAGTGCGACCCAGCCATCACCTGACGGCTGCCAGCTCTGTTGCTGAGGTCCCTGCCCTGCATCCTCACTGCTCATCCTGTAAGGGGACTCTGCAAAGCAGCCATTGCCTGAGAGTGACGACTGATGTGTCCCTTTGTCCAAAAGGACGGTGTCCTGTGCTACCACTCAACTAACCATTAACCTCGAGTTCCCCCTCCTCTTTCCCAATCTCAGTTTCTTCACCTTAAAATCGGGTCACCAGGACCCGCCTCGTGGTTCTGTTGTGAGCTCTGGGGACTGTGTGTGTCGGAAGCTCCCAACAGAGCCTGGAGCGCTGGGGAACACGTAAGAGACAGCAGCTTGGAACCCCGTTCTCCGATATATTGGGGGGAAAGCCAAAATCTGCCTCGGAGGACCAGAGGGCTTGCAAATGCCCCCGCGTCGGGAAGGGGGCTGATGCGTTTGGGGGGTGGCAGGTTGCAGGGGCGGGAGGATGAACCTGAAGGGCAGGCAGTGTCCTTGGAGTGGGCTGGGTTCAGGGCCCTGTACCTGACGTACACTTGGGGCTCTTGCTTTTGGCTCAAACCAGGGATGGTGTCATCCATTCTTTCTGAATGATCATTAATTACCTCTGAGAAAAAGTGCCAGCTCTAAGGTTTGAGGCTTTTCCCTCCTATTTCTTTTCTTTCTCTTAATGAGTGTGATGGGATCATCAGAGCCCTGTGAGAGGGAAGCTCTTGCCTTTTTAGGGCAAGGCATCTCCCCTTCGTTGACTCATCCACCCCACTTTCTGGCCCCCAAGCGTGCACCTTGCCTGTTCAAATCATCCCAGGCACCGCCCCTCCCTGGAAGGCTGGCCCCCACCTTCGTGTTTGCGGGGCTGAGTCATCAGTGAAGTCACCCCTTGGCTGGGTTCTCAGACAAGCACCTTCTTGCCTCGGATGCTGTGTTCCCACTGGCTCCCCGCTGCACCCCGGTTCCACCCCGGCTGGTGCGCAGGCCGTGGGCCGGGACCCTGGGCTGGTGGTCGGCGAGCGGAGCTGGGCCCCGGGACCATCAGGCCCCGCTGGCTTTCATCTGGCCCTTAACCCAACTGCTGTCGGCTGAAGGCTACCTCTGGGCCCGGCCCCAGTGTGGGCACTGGGATCTGAAGATGAGAAGACCCTGTGCCTGCGGGGCCGGGAGGAATGTGCACATAGAGATTTCCACTCATTGAACTATTTGTGCCAGACTCTGTCGGTGCACTGAGGGGTCAACACCCGACTGCCCTGGAGGTCAGGGACGGTGATTCTGGAAATGAGTCTTGAAGGCTGTATCGGAGGCTGCCAGAAAATGGGAGGGGACACATCAGAGGGAACAGCATCAATCAGAGGGAATGGCATGTGCAAAGGTCCAGAGACACTTTTGGGGGAGCCAAAGCAGTTTTTGTGATGGAAGAGATGAAGGGGGAGGTGGCAGGACCTGGACAGTGGTGGGCTCTCTGTCACATCAACAAGCTCAAACCAGGACACTGGGGACCACAGAAGGGTCTGAAGCATGGGAGTGACATGACCAGGATCAGGTTTTAGGCAGTGATGCCGGTAGCAAGGTGGGAAGGATGGACAGAGGGTGGAGACAGGTGGCAGGAAGTCCAGTTGGTAGCTGGCAAGATAGTCCAGGGAAGGTAGAGAGTTCTGGACCAGGATCGGGCAGGGGGACAGAGAGGAGGGTCGGGTTCCTGTGAACTCAGGGCCCCTGGTCCCTGGAAGCAGCGTTGCCTTTTGCAGCTGGTGGTGCCCTTTCCTCATTTCTGGCCTCGGTGCCCCTTCTCCATGACATCTTCCTGTAGGTTGGCCAGTCGGCGCAGCTCCCCTTACATCATGTGACCTAAAGCACGTTCAGGTCCACCCTCTGGTCTGTGTCTCCCACCTGCTCTCTTGTGCATTGAGGGAAGTGTGGGGCATCCCCGAGATGGACGTGGGCTCTGGCAAGCAGAGGCTGAGAGGTTCCCCAGAACTCCTGCTCCTAAGAGGTGGTGGACCCTACAACAGGTCTCTGTACTCCTAGCCCTGGGCTCTCCCCCTTCGCTGAAGCAACCCCCTCCCTTGGGTACCTACTGTCTGCACAGTGGGATACAGGCTTCTGAGTCAGATGGCACAGGTGCAAGTCTGGGGTTTCCTACTTCCGGACTGTCTGACCCTGGGCAAGTAACTTGACTGCTCTGTGCTTTAGGTCCCTTACCTGTAAAGTGGGGATATTCTCATTGGGTGGATGTGAGATTGAAATGAGGTCACGAAGCCTGTGCATGGTCGATACATGAAACGATGTGTTATCATTGTGATCGAAGCCCCCGGCCACCTCCCCTTTGCTGGCCTACAAATATTGGAGCATCTTAGGATGTGCGGAGGACGCCCCTCTCCTGACCTCCAGGGGCATGTCTGCCAGGGCATCAAACACCCACCTGGAAAGTGAGGAACTGTCCCTCCAGGAGTTTCTAAATAGCGGCTGCCCTCATGCAGGACAAACGTCTGATGACTGGCCGAGCCAGTGTCGCCTGCCTGAAGACCCATCCAAATGCTCAGCGGCTAAAGGCTGCTGTATCGCCTGCACCCGGCTCCCAGCAAATGGGCTCCCTGTTCAGTCTGACTGTGTCTGCTCTCGAAATCAGCCTTGGGGTCAAAGCAGGCGCCTGTCTGTGCTTCCATTACTCTGCTCCCCCAGCCCTCACTGCAGAGAAGTGGGATAAGTAGGTAATAAAATCATCAGCGAGAAATGTTTCTCCGTGTCTGCTGTAGGAGGGGTGCCTAGTAGCCAGGCACTAAGGTCTGTCCCCTCATTAGCCTTTTCATCTCTTTTAATAAACTGAATGAGGGTTTGGAGGCAGCAACTCATCTGCCCTCAATAAATATACCAAAGAGATCGTTAGACTCATACAGTGCAGTGCAACACGGCCACAAAAGCGACATCCTCCACCTGTATTCAGCAGCGTGGAGCTAGATCCACATTATTTTGTTAAATGAAAAAGCCAGTTATTAAACAGTAATGTAAGAACATAATCCTATTTTGGCAAAATGTACATAATACACATGCCCAGAAGGAGTCTAGAGACAAACACACCAAAATGTTGGCAGTGGTTATTTCTGGAAGGAGAGTTTAAGGTGATTTCCACTTTCTTATCTGTATGTTTGTGAGTTATCTAGAATTGGGGATTTTGTGCAGCTCATGAGCTGAGAATGACTTCTACATTTTTACAGAGAATTAAGAACAAACAGACAAAAATCAGAAGACTATGCTGTAGAGAGAATATGTGAGCCACAAAACCTAAATTATTTAGGGCCCTTTACAGAAAAAGTTCACCAGCCTTTGGTCTAGGAAAAAAAAAAAATTAACATGAGCATGTTTACTGCTATAAAGGTAAAAGCAGCAAGTTTTCCTTTTTGGGAGGTAGTAAATTTCCCCTTAGCAAACAGATGCATCTAGAATAATTTCTTTCTATTCGATAACACACTTATGGGTTAGGTACCAGCCTAGACTCATCCCTCCCTCCTCCTTCACTCCTTCTCTCCCTCCTTCCTTCCCTCCCCCGCTCCCTTTCATCTCCCTCTTTCCCTGCTCCCTCTCTTCCATCCCCCAACTTTTCCTGAGCACCTTCTATGTCCCAGAGGCTCACAGTCCAGGGGGGAGACAGACCCAGGATCAAGTCACCACGACACTTTGGCCTGATGCCACAGTGTACCTGCGGGCCTTCCCAGGCAAGGGGTCATGGGCTGCGGGCTGGGAGCACTGGCTTTGTCCGGGATGGCGAAGGTGCTCCAAGGAGGACTTCGCTTGGGGTCTCCTACGATCACCCAGGACCCAGGACAGGCCCTCAGAAAGGTGATTCAAAACACCAGGCCACCTTGTCTAGAGTCCCCCGGATCAAGGTGACCAGGGGTGGTTTGGGGACCAAGAAGGGGTTTGTTGGAGGATTTCAAGAGTTGAAAGTCAATACGTGGAAAACAGAAGTGGAATCTTGAGGTGGCAGGAGACCTGCCTGGCCAAAGAGCAGATGAAATGGGGCTTGGAAAGGCTTTTGGGGGCAGCAGAAGGCTGTGACCGGGGGTAGGGGGGGGAATCCCCTTGGGGAGCAGGCAGCGGATGCCAGGCGAGGAGCTGGGTTTTGTCCTGCACTGATGGGGAGCCCCCCAGGGGTCTGTGGAGTGAGGACGGATGTGGGCAACCTCACGTGGGCCGGGTGGTATGGGGCGGGGCCGGAGGCAGGGAGGCCAGAAGGCTGTCACAATCACGACCCGCTCCCCACCCGGCCGGCTTCCTGCAGCTGTGCCCAGCAGGCCCACACCTCCCTCCTGCCCGCTCTCCCATCAACTCCGTCAAACCAGTAGAAGGATTGGGAAATGACTGTGGGGCAGGGGTGGGAAGTTCCCAGGGACACCTCTTGCTTCCTCTTAGTTTCTGATCTAACTTTCAGCACATCTTTCTAGCCTTAGTCACACTCGAGATGATTGTGCCCGTCCTTAGCACCAGGGGAACTAAGGCAGGGGGCCAAGCTAGCTGGGGGCTCTCACCGCACACTGCTCACCTGCTGTTCCATTTCCTCGTTCTGGGATTTAGGGAATAAGCCAAATGATCAGGCCAGGCCCAGCCTCAGGGCACCGGGATTTCTGAACACCTCTTAGCTAGTTGTGGTACTGGGCTCAGGCCAGGCAGACCACGGTTGGAATCCCAGCTCTGCCTCTCTGTGTGACCCTGGGCAAGTCACTCCCCCTCTCTGGACTTCAGTTGCCTTATCCTTAAAAATTACTCACCATATAAGAATCAAAGGCTGTAACGCCCACAAATTACAGGGTAGGCTTGCAATCAACATTCCTTCCCTCCTTTGCAGGCTTATAAGGAAACTAGGTGAAGCATAGGCTCTGCCCTCAAGGGGTTGTTACCTGTGGAGCCAGGACAAAGCACACTGAGACAATTAGACACAATAATGGAGCTGAATAACATCATAAGATGTTGCCCTGCCCTAGGACATGCGGCAGTTTGCATCTCAGACCTCTGTGGCTCTTTTGCGGCATTGCTCACACAGGGCTTCTGTTCAGTTGCTTGAACATACCAGGTCCTGCCACAGGGCCTTTGCATAGGTGGTTTTCTCCACCTGCAATGCTCTCCTTCTTGCTATCTACCTCTGCCCCCTACCCCACCGAGATCAAGGAACTCTCTAGGCAAGATTAAATTTTAATACACTTTAATTAAAAAAGAAATGACAGCCACCTGGCACTTGGGTGGGCAGGAAGAGGAGGAAGAGTGCCAGTCTGATGTCCTCACTGTCTCAGCTCGGAGGAGGCACCTTGCTTCCCTGGAGGGCTGGCCTCTCCCGGAAAGGGTTGATGGCTCCCTTCTCCGTGTGCCTGAAGAACTTGGAACTCTTGTGAAGCCTCGCCACATTGCTTTGCAATGACTGGGTCACATGCCTTTCTGCCCCACTGGACCGGGTGCCGTCTCCATGGCAGCTCATCTTCCCAGTCAATCTTGCCCAGGAGGCTGGCAGTTTGTAGCACACAGATGTCAACCCAAATGTGAATTATGGGTCAGAGCATCGTTCCTGGTTCCCACAGTTCTTAACTCCACAATAAATTTCTTGTCTCCTGGTTTTTTTTTCACAGCTTTACTGAGGTATAATTTGCATTCCATACATTTCACCCGTTTTAAGCATACAGTTCAATGAATTTCGGTAAATATATACACTTGTGCATCCACGCCCATAATCAAGGTTTAGCATACTTCTGGCACTGCCAACATTCCCTCGCATCTCTTTGCAGTACATCTCCAGCCCCAGGTAACCACTGATGTGATTTCTTTCACTGTAGTTTTGCTTTTCATAGCATTTCATATCAAGGAAATCAGATAGTATGTGGTCTTTTGTGTCTGGCTTTCTTTGCTTACTATAACGTTTTTGAGGTTCCTCCACATTGTAGCACATATCAGTGTTTTATTTTCCTTTTAATTACTAAGTGGTATTCCATAACATGGATGTATACATTTTTGTTCAACATTCTCCTGTTGGAGGACGTTTAGGTTGGATCCATTTCTTTGGATATTATGAATAATACTGCTGTGATCATTGGCATACAAATATTTGTGTGGACGTCTGTTTTCAATTTGCTTAGGTAGATATTTAGGGCTAGAATTACTAGATCATGAGATAAAATGCTTTTTAGGAAGCCCGTCAAGCAGTTTGTCTAAGTGGCTGTACCATTATGCATTCCCACCAGCAATGCACAGGGTACCAGTTTCCCTATATCCTCACCATGATCCCCAAAGTTTCCTTGTTCCTTTGTATGTTCCATTATAGTTTTCATCTCAAAATTTGATTTGGGTCTTTTAAAATTGACATCTAACTCTATATTATTAGTTGCAAGTGTACAATATAACCTGGTATAGTCAGGTGTTTTGGTTTGTTTTTAATCTTACCCATTCTAATGGGTGCGTAGTGGTACAATGTTGAATAGAAGTGGTGAGAGCAGACGTCCTTGTTTTGTTCCTGGTTTGAGGTAGCGAGCATTGCCTTTCACCATTAAATGTGATGCTAGCTGTGGGTTTTTCACAGATGCTCTTTATTACATTGAGGAAGTTCCCTTCTATTCTAGTTTGTTGAGAGTTTTTATTGTGAATAAATGCTGAAAATGCTTTTCCTGCATCTACTGAGGTGATTATATGATTTTTCTCCTTTGATAATATGGTGTAGTATACTTACTGATGCTTGAATGTTATGCTAACCTTGCATTCTGAGATGAACCTCAAGCAACCATGATGTATTATCCTTTGTATATATGGCTGGTTTGATTTGTTAATACTTTAAAAATATTTTTGTATCCATGTTCATGAGAAATATGTATCTATAGGATTTTTTTTCTTGTGACTTCTTTTTTTTTTTTTTTAAAGTATTTGTTTATTTATTTATTTATGGCTGTGTTGGGTCTTCGTTTCTGTGCGAGGGCTTTCTCTAGTTGTGGCAAGCGGGGGCCACTCTTCATCGCGGTGTGCGGGCCTCTCACTATCGTGGCCTCTCTTGTTGCGGAGCACAGGCTCCAGACGCGCAGGCTCAGTAGTTGTGGCTCATGGGCCCAGTTGCTCCGCGGCATGTGGGATCTTCCCAGACCAGGGCTCGAACCCGTGTCCCCTGCATTGGCAGGCAGACTCTCAACCACTGTGCCACCAGGGAAGCCCTATAAATATTTTTTTAAATAGATTTTTTTTTTTTAAAGCCAACCACTTTTATTATCATTCTTGTATTTTATAGGTCAAAAAAAAAAAAAAAAAGAGGAATGTAGCAAACGCGTCAGGTTGTATAAAAAAACATGCAGGTTTGTGCACGTTGCTCTATTTACACCTGGGAGCAGGTCCTCCCCTCCTTCAGGCACAGCAGCTGCCCTCGTCCGAGGCCCCTTTGCGGATGCAGCCCTGGGCACACTTGGCATAGCTCACGGGGCAGCAGGAGCAGCAGCTCTTCTTGCAGGAGGTGCATTTGCACTCTTTGCATTTGCAGGAGCCGGTACACGTGCAGGATCCACCTGCGGCACAGGAGCAGTTGGGATTCATGGCGAGAGGAAGCGGAGGCTGGGGTCCAGAGACTGCAGTACGAAAGATGGCAAGGACATCGAGGGGGCGTACTTAAATAGATCTTTACTGGAGTATAATTGCTTCACAGTACTGTGTTAGTTTCTGCTGTACACCAAAGCTAATCAGCCATATGCCTACAAATGTCCCCATATCCCCTCCCTCTTGAGCCTCCCTCCCACCCTCCCTATCCCAACCCTCTAGGTCATCGCAAAGCACCGAGCTGATCTCCCTGTGCTATGCTGCTGCTTCCCACTAGCTAACTATTTTCCATTTGGTAGTGTACGTATGTTGATGCTACTCTCACTTTACCCCAGCTTCACCCTCCCACCCCGTGTCCTGAAGTCCATTCTCTATGTCTCGCTCTTTATTCCTGCCCTGTAACTAGGTTCATCAGTACCATTTTTTTTTTCATTTTAACAATATTAATTCTTCCAGTCCAAGAGCATGGGATATCTTTCTGTTTCTTTGAATCATCTTCAATTTCCTTTATTAATGTTTTATAGTTCTCAGCATATCAGTCTTTCACCTCCTTGGTCAGGTTTATTCCTAAGTATTTTATTTTTTTGTGTGTGCAATTTTAAAAGGTATTTTTTTTTTTACATTCCCTTTCTGATATTGCATTGTTAGTGTTAAGAAATGCAACGAATATTTCTATATGTTAATCTTGTATCCTGCTACCTTGATGAATTTGTTTATCAATTCTAGTAGTTTTTGTGTGGAGTCTTTAGGGCTTTTCTTTTTATTTTTTTAAAAATTTTATTTATTTATTTATTTATTTATTTATTTATTTATTTATTTATCGCTTTGTTGGGTCTTCGTTTCTGTGCGAGGGCTTTCTCTAGTTGCGGCGAGTGGGGGCTACTCTTTGTTGCAGTGCGCAGGCTTCTCATTGTCGTGGCTTCTCTTGTTGTGGAGCACGGGCTCTAGGTGCATGAGCTTCAGTAGTTGTGGCATGCAGGCTCAGTAGTTGTGGTTTGTGGGCTCCAGAGCGCAGGCTCAGTAGCTGTGGTGCATGGGCTTAGTTGCTCCGCGGCATGTGGGATCTTCCCAGAGCAGGAATCGAACCTGTGTCCCCTACATTGGCAGGCAGATTCTTAACCACTGCACCACCAGGGAAGTCCCAGGGTTTTTCTATATATAGCATCATGTCATCTGCATACAATGACAATTTTACCTCTTCCCTTTCAATTTGGATGCCTTTTATTTCGTTTTCTTGGCTAATTGCTGGGGCTAGGACTTCTAATACTATGTTGAATAGAAGTGGTGTGAGTGGGCATCCTTGTCTTGTTCTGGATTTGAGCAAGAAAGCTTTCAGCTTTTCACCATTGAGTTTTAAATTGGTTGTAGGTTTGTCATAAATAGCTTTTACTATGTTGAGATATGTTCACTCTGTACCCACTAACAAATCTTTTAAAATGCATGATTTTAATTCTCTTTTTTTTGATATTTTTGTAGGTTTTTAGTGATTTCTCTAGGCATTGCAGTATACACTTTTACCTTACCACAATCTAATACAAATGAATAATGACTTTCACCAAATTTGCAGCATCATAGTTCAATTACCCACCTTTCTTTGTGCTATTGTTGTCACATATATTACACCTATATGTGTTACAAACCTAGATACACAGTGTAATAATTTTTGCTTTAAACAGTCATATATCTTTTAAATAAATTAATAAAACAAAAGAAAAAATATATCACACAGTTACCAATTTCAGTGCTCTTAATTCCAGCATGTGTATTTGGATTACTGCAGGTATCATTTCCCTTTAGTTAAAAGTTTTTATTCAGTTTTCCTTTAGTTTTTATTGTAATGCAGATCTTTTAGCAACAAATTTGCTCAGTGTTTATTTATCTGTAGATGTCTTTATTTCACCCTTATTTTGAAGGATAATTTTACTGTATAGAGAATTCTTTGTTGACAAGATTTTTCCTCAGCACTTTGAATATGTCATTCCAATGTTTTCTGGCCTCCATTATTTCTGGTGAGAACTCAGCTGCCTATCATATCGCTGTTCCTCAATATGTGATATGTGTCTTTTTTCTCTTGCTGCTTTCAAGATTTTATCTTTGTCTTTGAGCAGTGTGGCTATGATGTATCTAGGTGTGATTCTCTGTGTATTTATTCTTCTTGTTGAGTTTCTTGGATCTTTTAGCCAATGTTTTCACCAAATTTGGGGAGATTTTGGCCATTATACTTCAAATATTTTTCTCCCCACTTATCCCTTTTCTCTCTTGGGGCTATAATGAAACATATGTTGCAGTGCTTGATACTGTCCTGAAGATTTCTGAGATTCTGTTGATGTTTCCTCAGTCTTTTCCCTCAAACTGTGTTTTTCAGTTTGGAGAATTTCTACTGATTTATCTTCAAGTTCACTGTTTCTTTCTTCTGTTACCTCACATTTGATATTGAGCCCATCTGGTGGATTTAAACTTTTTTTTCCAGTTACTGTACTTTTTAGCTCTAGAATTTCTATTTGATTTTAAACTAGTTTATAGTTCTCTGTTGAGAGTTTCTATTTATTCACTCTCACTTAGTGTATTTTCCTTTAATTCTTTGAATACACAGTCCTGCAATTCTTTGGACATATTTATAATATATTTTTTTAGCTTTCAAAAAATCTATATTCAACATCTGGTCCCACTTAGAGTCAATTCCTAGTGACTGCTTTTCTTTTTTTCCCTCGATATGGGTCACCTTTCCTGTTTCTTTGCCTGTACAGTCATTTTTGGTTGAAAACCTGACATTGTAGATAATACATTGTGGCAACAACTCTAGATTATTTTGTTTTTCTGAGGTTGTTGATTTTTCTGTTTTAGTAGGCAATTAACTTGCCTGGACCTGAGCTGCAAACTCTGTCTCTCCCACAGCATGAAGCTACTGATCTTTCTGCTCATTTTAATTTTTTTTTTCTATTTTAGCTTGGCTCCCTAGGGCTCTCCCCTGTTTCTGAATAGTTCAGGGTCAGCCAATGAGTGGGCATAGGTTGTGCTCAGACACCTCAAGCCAATAAGGATTTAACCCTTTGCAACCTGAACTCTGGGTGGGTTGAGCAGCTCATTCAAAGGTTCCAGTTTCAGGCATGCTAAGAAGAAGAGGGAGAAAGTTTTTAAGTGTCCCAGGGTTTCCATTTTCTCTGGGCTCTCTGGGTTCTCCTACATTTATGCTTAGTTTAGCATTCAGCTGAAGATGTGTGAAGAATTTGTTGTCTTAACCCTTCTGTGGTGTATTAGTCAGGGTTTGCCAGAGAAACAGAACAGTGGGATATATAGATATAAATATAAAGAGGAGATTATTATTTTTTTAAACACCTTTATTAGAGTATAATTGCTTTATAATGGTGGGTTAGTTTCTGCTTTATAACAAAGTGAATCAGCTATACATATACATATATCCCCATATCAAGAGGAGATTTATTATAGGAATTGGCTCACCCAAGTATGGAGGCTGAGAAGTCCCATAGTCTGCCATCTGCTAGCTGGAGAACCAGGGAAGCCAGTGTAATTTCAGCCCAAGTCCGAAGGCCTGAGAATCAGGGGGCCAATGGTTTAAGTCCTGGTCTGAGTCCAAAGGCCTAAGAACAAGGGATGCTGATGTCTAAGGGCAGGAGAAGATGGATGTCCCAGCTCAAGCACAGAGAGCAAATTCACCCTTCCTCTGCCTTTTTGTTCTCTTCAGGCCCTCAGTGGATTGGATGATGCCCACCTGCATTGTTGAGGGTTATCTTCTTTACTTAGTCTACAGATTCAAATGCTGCTAATCTCTTCTGGAAACACCCTCATAGACACACCCAGAAATAATGTTTTACTAGCTTTTTTGGCATCCCTTAGCCCAGTCAAGTTGAAATATAAATTAATCATCATATACGGCTCTCTCATTTTCAATATCTCCCTGTTAAATATGCCACCTTTGAACCATGTCCATCATCTTTGGCCAGTGAAGCTGTGAGTTTTTGCTGCCCTTGCTGGAGAGATCTGACACCCCCAGGCATAAAGGCCAAGAATTCAGTCTCTGCCCTCTGCAGCAGTTTTTCTTGAATAAAGATTTTTCAAGTTGTTACCTGCCTTTGGTCATTTTCCAGTGCTCTGTTAGAATAATTTTGTCTAGTTTTATGCTTGTTTTTTGTGGAAGAAAATTGCTCTATGTTCTCATGAGGGCAGTACTGGAAATCTTTCCCTTTGTAATTTTTCAGGATTGTATTTTATTATCCATCTACATAAGTTTACCATAAACATTTAGAAAATAAGATAGCTTTCTCAAATCACTCATAATCTATTGCCAGAGATAATAATTGGTAACATTATAGATACATCCTTTTATATCTTTTCAAACATATACATTTTGGGCTTCCCTGGTGGCGCAGTGGTTAAGAATCCACCTGCCAATGTAAGGGACACGGGATCGAGCCCTGGCTTGGGAAGATCCCACATGCCGTGGAGCAACTAAACCCGTGAGCCACAACTACTGAGCCTGAGCTCTAGAGCCCGCAAGCCACAACTACTGAGCCCACATGCTGCAACTACTGAAGCCTGCATGCCTAGAGCCCGTGCTCCACAACAAGAGAAGCCACGACGATGAGAAGCACCACAACAAAGAATAGCCCCTGCTCACCGCAACTAAAGAAAGCCCGCGAGCAGCAACAAAGCCCCAACACAGCCAAAAATAAATAAATAAATAATTTAATTAATTAAAAAAAAGAAAGAGCCCTTCTCTTTAAAAAAAAAAAAAATATATATATATATATATATATATATATACATTTTAAAATGGGATAATTCGATATATGCTTTTTATTGGGGTAAAATACACATAACACAAAGTTTGCCATTTTAACCGTTTTGAAGCATACAGCTCTGTGGCATCAAGTACATTCACATTTTGTGCAACCATCACCACCACCCACCTCTAGAAATTTTTCATCTTCCCCAATTGAAACTGTGTACCCAGGGAGTTCCCTGGTGGTCCAGTGGTTAGGACTTGGCACTTTCACTGCTGTGGCCTGGGTTTGATCCCTGGTCAGGGAACTAAGATCCCACAAGCTGCCGGCAGAGCCAAAAAACAACAACAACAAAACAAAACAAAACGACTGTGTACCCATTAAACAACAACTCTCCATTTCTTCCTCCCTCAGCCTCAGGCAAACACCGTTCTACAGTACTTTCTGACTCTCTGAATTTGACTGCTCTTAAGCACCTCATATATGTAGGCTCATACAGTATTTGTCCTTTTTTTTAAAAATTTATTTATTTTATTTATTTATTTTTGGCTGCGTTGGGTCTTCATTGCTGTGCCCGGGCTCTCTCTAGTTGCAGTGCATGGGCTTCTCATTGCGGTGGCTTCTCTTGTTGTGGAGCACGGGCTCTAGGCATGTAGACTGCAGTAGTTGTGGCACGAGGGCTCAATAATTGTGTCTTGCGGGCTCTAGAGCACAGGCTCAGTAGTTGCGGCTCACGGGCTTAGTTGCTCCGCGGCATGTGGGATCTTCCCGGACCAGGGCTCGAACCCGTGTCCCATGCATTGGCAGGCGGATTCTTAACCACTGCACCACCACGGAAGTCCCCAGTATTTGTCCTTTTTTTAAAAAATATTTTTATTTTTGGGTGTGTTGGGTCTTCGTTGCTGCACGCAGGCTACTCTTCGTTGCGGTGCATGGGCTTCTCACTGCAGTGGCTTCTCTTGTTGCGGAGCACGGGCTCTAGGCACGCAGGCTTCAGTAGTTGTGGCACACGGGCTCAGTAGTTGTGGTGCGTGTGGTGCGTGGGCTCAGTAGTTGTGGCGCACAGTTTAGTTGCTCCGCGGCATGTGGGATCTTCCTGGACCAGGGATTGAACCCGTGTCCCCCTGCATTGGAAGGCAGATTCTTATCCACTGCGCCACCAGGGAAGCCCAGTATTTGTCCTTTTGTCACTGGTTTCTTTCACTTAGCGTGACGTCCTCAGTGTTCATCCATCTTGTAGCATGTGTCAGAATTTCCATCCTGTTTAGGCTGAATAATAATATTCCATTGTATGTATATATCACATTTTGTTTATCCATTCATCTTGGGGTTGCTTCCACCTTTTGGCTATTGCGAATAATGCTGCTATTACATATATCTGTTCCATTTCTTTTGGATATATACCCAAAGAGGAATTGCTGGATCACATGATCATTCTGTTTAATTTTTTGAGGAATTGCTGTAATGTTTTCCACAGCAGCTGCATCAACAATATGCAAGGGTTCCAATTTCTCTACATCCTCACCAACACTTGTTATCTTTCGTTTTAGTTTTTCATAATAGCTATCCTAATGAGTGTGCAGTGGTATCTCATTATAGTTTCGACTGGCATTTCCCTTATGATGAGTGATGTTGAGCATTCTTCATGTGCTTATTGGCCACTAGTATATCTTCTTTGGAGAAATGTCTATTCAAGTCCTTTGTCCATTTAAAAATCAGGTTGATTTTTTTGTGGGTGCTGTTGAGTTGTAGGAGTTTATTTATTTATTTATTTAAAATTGAGGCAACATTAATTAGTTTTAGTTGTGCAACATAATGATTCAATATTTGTATACATTATGAAGATCACCACAAGTCTAGTTAACATCTGTCACCTTATATAGTAACAAAATTTTTTTTTTCTCATGATGAGAGCTTTTTACTCTCAGAAATTTTCAAATATGCGATTCAGTGCTGTTAACTATAGTCACCATGCTGTACATCACATCCCCATGACTTTTTAATTTTATAACTGGAAGTTTGTACCTTTTGACCCATCTCACTCATTTATCCCACCCTCTACCCCTGCCTCTGGCAACCACCAATCTGTTCTATCAACAAGTTTCTTTCTTTGTTTTTGTTTTAGATTCCACATATAAGTGATGTCATATGGTATTTCTCTTTCTCTGACTTATTTTATGTAACATAATGCCCTCGAGTTCCATCCATGTTGTTGCAAATGACAAGATTTCATTCTCTTTTATGACTGAGTAATATTCCACTGTATATATATG
The DNA here is from genome assembly GCF_028023285.1 of Balaenoptera ricei. Lineage (NCBI taxonomy): Eukaryota > Metazoa > Chordata > Mammalia > Artiodactyla > Balaenopteridae > Balaenoptera > Balaenoptera ricei. The sequence goes on along the minus strand of NC_082639.1, from coordinate 14,490,146 downwards.
TGTGTGTGTGTGTGTATGTGTGTATATATATATAAAACACTTTTTTACATTATTCCTCCATTGATGGACACTTAGGTTGTTTCCATATCTTGGCTATTGTGAATAATGCTACAATGAACATAGAGGTGCATATATCTTTTTCAGTTACTGTTTTAATTTTCTTAAGATAAATACACAGTAGTGGAATTGCTGGATCATTTGATAGTTCTATTTTTAATATTTTGAGGACCCTCCATACTGTTCTCCATAGTGGCTCCACCAATTTACATTCCTACCAACAGTGCTTGAGGGTTCCCTTTTCTCCACATCCTCACTGACACTTGTTATTTCTTGTCTTTTTGATGATAGCCATTCTAACAGGTGTGAGGTAATATCTCATTGTGGTTTTAATTTGAATTTCCCTGATGATTAGTGATGTTGAGCATCTTTTCACGTACCTGTTCGTCATCTGTATGATTCTTTGGAAAAATATTCAGTTCCTCCTCCCATTTTTAAATTGGATTGTTTGCTTTTTTGCTGTTGAGTTGCATGAGTTGTTTGTATATTTTAGATATTAACCTCTTATCAGATACATGCTTTATAAATATTTTCTCCCATTCAGTAGATTACTTTTTCATTTGTTGATAATTTCCTTTGAGAGACTTTTATTTTGGCTTTTGTTGCTTTTGTTTTTGGTGTCAGATTAATAAAATCATCATCAAGACCTATGTCATTGAGCTTCCTGAGGAGTTCTTTGTATATTCTGGATATTAATCCCTTATTAGATATATAATTGGCAAATATTTTCTTCCATTCTATGTACTGTCTTTTCACTCTGTTAATAGAGTCCTTTGATGCATGAAAGTTTTTAATTTTGATGAAGTCCAACTTACCTATTTTTTCTTTTGTTGCCTGTGCTTTTGGTTTCATATCCAAGAAATCATTGCCAAATCCAATGTCATGAAGGCTTTCCCCTATATTTTCTTCTAAGAGTCTTATAGTTTGAGTTCTGACATTTAGGTTTTTGATCTATTTTCAGTTAATTTTTGTATATAGTGTAAGGTAAGGGTCCAACTTAATCAATCAATCAGTCAATCAATTATTTTGCATGTGGATATCCAGTTTTCCCAATACCATTTGCTGAAAAGACCGTACTTAACTTATTGGATGGTCTTGGCACCCTTGTTGAAAATTATTTGCCCATATATGCAAGGATTTATTTCTGGGCTCTCTGTTGGTCTATATGTCTGTCTTTATGCCAGTATCATACTATTTTGATTACTGTAGCTTTATAGTAAGTTTTGAAATCAAGAACTGTGAGACCTCCAACTTTGTACTTATTTTCCAAGGTTGATTTGGCTATTCAGAATCCCTTAAGATTTCATGTGAACTTTAGGATAGATTTTTCTGTTTCTGCAAAAAAATGTTGTTTGGATTTTGATAGGAATTGCATTGAATCTGTAGACAATATATACGTTTTTTAAACTATCTTTTTTCAATGAAATGCTATGAATATATGAACAAAACATCAGGAATATCTTTTATGTTCATAATATACTTCAAAAACATCATTTTAAGGGCTGCATAGTATTCTACCGTGTGGATATACTCTAATTTATTTAATCACATTTTATTGTTTGGTATTTAGGCTATTTCCCATTTTTGATATTATAAAGAATACATGATAACTATCTTTGTACCATTATCTTTTCACACGTGGCCTTTTCCTGGGGGGCGGTTATCACTGAGTTTTAACTATAGAGAGAACATTGGCATGAGAAATGTTTTTCTTGGAACCCCTCCATTTTACAAACGAAAAACCAAAGGCTCCCAAAGCATCAGTGATTTGTGAATGGTCATAAACCTAGCTATGGCTGGGCTTGAATTCTGGCTCCACCACTAATGAGCTAGATGAGTTTAGGCAACTACCTTAACCTCCCCTCACGGATAAAATGGAAGTAACAACAACAACAAAAAACAAAGTGGGGGAAGTAACAATACTCAGCTTATAAGGCAAATGAGTTAGCTCAGAGCCCAGCATAAATTAGACATTCAGTAAATACTTCTCCCTCTCTTTCTTCTTAGCATGCCTGAAATTAGAACCCAGGATCTTTCTTTTTTTTAAAAAAATATTTTGTTGCAGTGGTTTTTTTATTTTTTAAATAAATTTATTTATTTTATTTTTGGCTGCATTGGGTCTTCATTGCTGCGCGCAGGCTTTCTCTAGTTGCGGTGCACGGGCTTCTCATTGCAGTGGCTTCTCTTGTTGCAGAGCATGGGCTCTAGGTGCACAGGCTTCAGTAGTTGTGGCTCGCAGGTTCTAGAGCGCAGGCTCAGTAGTTGTGGCGCATGGGCTTAGTTGCTGTGCGGCATGTGGGATCTTCCCCCCACCAGGACTCGAACCTGTGTCTCCTGCGTTGGCAGGCAGATTCTTAACCACTGTGCCACCAGGGAAGCCCAAACCCAGCATCTTTCTTAATCTAATCTTTCTATTACTGCAGCAGAGACCTGAGATACTTTCTAATCCCATAGTCTCACTTGAAAGGAAGGGAAAAACCCTTTCTCCTCCTAAACCACAATTCTTATTACCTTCATTAACTAACTAATATCTATATAAATTATATAACGTTTATGTGTTATATGTATTTCTATTAATTTATATCTTATGTAATATAAAATTATAGTTTATATTAATTATTTACCAGGCACTGTTCTAAGCACTTTATGAATGTTAATTCATTTCATACTTTCTAGCAGGGAAAGTGGAAATCAGCTTGGACTGAGAAACTGCAAATCTGGTCAGCCGCTTGTCAGTCTGGAATGACAGACCTGGGTAAAGCCAGCTGCAGGGGAACCAGGAAACCATTCTCCTACAGCAATAGACACTGCAGTTGTAAAATGTCATAACTCACTTCTGTAAGTGACAACTGCTTTCTTACTGAGATACAGCTCTTTGAAAATCATCAACTACCAAAAACTTTGCTGCTTGAGATTTTATCAGTAGGAAGTTTGGAGAAGGATGGAATGTAAGAAGCAAACATCCCTTTCTTGCCCTGAGGGTCTAAGTCACTTTGACACAGAGAAGCAGACCTGATTTCCAACCCTAGTGCAGGGCTTCCGATAAGGGATTTCTGAACACAACATTCCACATCTATCTTAATTTTGTAGTTTCCAAGGAAACAGGACTCTGGGTCAACGTTGCAGCCCAGACCTGATGTCAATCCCTTTAAACACAGCCCTGCTTTGCTGTGAGGCTATCGAAACACTGCTTCATTTAAATTCCACCCGAATGCCATGCTACTCTAAAGTTCTACAGTAACCTTATCTTTTCCTCTGTTTGGTTCCTTTGCTGTGTGTTCTGCCTCATTGCAGTGGGTTGATAAATCTGACTTTGTCAGATTAAGGGCCTGTTCTGGGTCTTACTTAGCTTGATTGGTTTGGGACACAACTTTTAAGCCTCAACTCCAAGGATGCCCACGAGAAACCTGGGTTGCATGTCACCCCAGTCCAGGGCTTCCCAAACTTGAGCTTGTATCAGAATCACCCAGAGAACTTGGTAAAGCACAGATTGCTGGCTCCCACCTCCCAGGGTCTCTGATTCAGTAGGTCCGGGTGGGAACCCTAGAAGTTGCATTTCTAGCAAATTGCCAGGTGATGCTGATGCTGCTGATTCCAAGGGACCACACTTTGGAAACACTGCCCTAACTAACCTGCATCACCTTCACATAATAGCATTGTAAGGATCAAGTGACAAGTGTATGAAGAACTCAATTCAGGATTTGGGATATAGTAAGTGCTCGATAAATGTAAGCTATTCCTGCAATTTTTTTGTTGTTGTTATGTGTATTTTGTTTTAATTGAAAGTTACTGCTTTTTCTTTTTTTAAAAAATTTATTTATTTTATTATTTTTGGCTGTGTTGGGTCTTCGTTTCTGTGCAAGGGCTTTCTCTAGTTGCGGCAAGCAGGGGCCACTCTTCATCGCGGTGCGCGGGCCTCTCACTATCGTGGCCTCTCTTATTGCGGAGCACAGGCTCCAGACACGCAGGCTCAGTAGCTGTGGCTCACGGGCCCAGTTGCTCTGCGGCATGTGGGATCTTCCCAGACCAGGGCTCGAACCCGTGTCCCCTGAATTGGCAGGCAGATTCTCAACCACTGCGCCACCAGGGAAGCCCGTTATGTGTATTTTTTAAATTGAAGTATAGTTAATTTACAATGTTGTGTTAGTTTCAGGTGTACAGCAAAGTGACTCAATTATACATATATATACATATATATATATTTTTTTTCAGACTCTTTTCTCTTATAGGTTATTACAAAATATTGAGTATAGTTCTCAGTGCTATACAGTAGGTCCTTGTTGGTTATCTATTTATTCCTGCTATTTTTAAATGAACTACTCAGATTCTCACATAATCCACTCACGCATCCATTCTTCCTCTGAGAGCTCACAGTCTGGGGGCAGATAGACAACCAATTCATTACAACACAAGGCAGAATGAAATAAGCTCCTTGTGTAGATGTTAAAAGCATAACTTCAGAGTCATATTGTAAATATGCCATTGTGTGTATTTCCCCCCACTGAGTATATTTATCCTGAACATTTCACCATGTCATTATTAGAAAACCTTCCAAACCAGAAATATTAACTTAAGCTTATGCTGAATTTCTGTTTAACCATTCTATTGTTGGACGTTTAATTTCTTCCAAGTGTTGCTAATATAAATAACTCTCCTATGAAGATCTTTGTATCTAAGCTGTTTGTCAGAATCACAGATGACTTTCAGAAAGAGGCCTAAAATGAGGAAATAGTTGGGGCAAAGGGCATGAATTTTTAAAAATTTCCCACTAGGTATCGTCAAATTTCTTTCCATCTTGAAATTGAAAGGTTGCTGGTTAAAGCTTCTAGATGGCAACATCTGTGCTCCTTTCATAAGAGTTCCATGATTCTAAAGCACCAGGCAAAGATTACGGGGGTCCCAGCAACAGATTCAGTATATGTTCACCGTCAGCCTTTGCCTTTCACTGCTTTTTGCTGAGACTAAATGAGTGTGTTGGCCTGGATTCTCCCAGGATCTTCTACCCCTTTCTTCCTTGGTTAGAGGGCAGTCTTGGGCCAGTGTTTGCAGTGACATGAGGGCCTTATTTCAGCTTCCTTTACCCAGTCCCTAATGGTGCATGAATTGTTTTATGGGTTTTCAGTGAAGTGTGAAAGGATGGGAGGGAAACCATTTCCTGGTGACCTTTATTTAACCCACGGCTTGGCTGAAATTTGAATAAACTGAGACAGGTGATAAGAGAGCATGAAATGGCTAAATCTATGGTCAGCCTTCATTTAAAGTAAATTGCTCTTCAAAGGGAGTAGCACCTTCACCACCATCCCCAAGGACCACCAGCCTTACCTGTGAATAGAGCATCCCTGTGGGCACTCGGCACCACCTGTTCAGTCCTGTCCTTGCTTCTAAGGACTCATGTCAACCCCATGGGAGAAACCTCCAGATACCCCCAGCCCACATTTGCTCTCTCCACCCCTGAGAGCTGCACCGGGGTCTGAGCTCTTTGCATACCTTGTCTCAATACTCACACCTATTGGTAGCCCATTTCACAGCTGAGAAACTGGGGCTCGGAGCAGAGTGAGAACTTGCCCGAAGGAGAAAGTAGGAGAGCTGGAGTTGGAAGTCAGGTTGCCTGTGTCCTGAGGCTGGACTGGCTGCCGCATGTTGTCTGTGGATCACGTGCCCTGCCCAGAGTCTTTTCCCACTGCCCATTGCTTACATCACGTTTGGAGCCCTTGTCCATGCGTCTGTCCTGTTTTATTATCATCATCTCCTAATCTGGATGCCTGACTTGCTATTCTCTGGGTAACCCTACCTCAGCACAGGGCGGGCACGGCATGGGTACCCAGAGGTGCTTGGGGATGTCCTTCCTTTTCCTTCCTTCCTCCATCCCTCTATTCCCAGAAGGAATAATTTTGGTCAAGAAAATATATCCAGGAGGGGGAAACGTCTTCATTTCCACTTTTGTAGTTCAACTTTTTGTTTTAACTAATTAATGAATTAATTATTTTGGGACTTCCCAGATGGTCTAGTGGTTAAGACTCCGTAATTCCACTGCAGGGGGCGCAGGTTTGATCTCTGGTTGGGGAACTAAGGTCCCACATGCCATGCAATGTGGCAAAGAAAAAAAATAATAATAATTTGAAGTATAATTTATCTACAATGTCATGTTAGTTTCAGGTGTACAGCAAAGTGATTCAGTTATACATATATATATGCATATATATATTCTTTTCAGATTCTTTTGTCTTATAGGTTACTACAAAATATTGAGTATAGTTCTCTCAACTTTTTTTTAGAGAGAGACTCAAGTTATCTAAATCATCCTTCCCCTAAACCCACTACGATCTTAAAGAAAGCAATAACAATTCTAGGTAGTTCAATGTCTAATATCCATAAATGTTGACTGAACAATTTCAGCTCCCACAGGAGACACCAGGAGATGCATGTAGCAAGCACCATTCCCCCCTGCCCTTCTTTTTTCCTTCCTTAGGTATTTACTGTGTGGCCTCCCTGTGCTAGATACCGGCTGGAGACACAGTGGTGAAGTAGATGGTCCTGGCTCTCTTGGCCATCCCCGTGGGTCAGGATGCAGGCGCTCACGGTCAAGGACGGCCCAATAGGAGGTCTCTGTTCAGCATTTTCTCTTTTTCCAGCTTTATATAGTTATACTTGACAAGTAAAACTGTAAGATAGTTGAAGTGTACATCATGATGATTTAATATACATGCCCATTGTGAAAGGACCCCCCCTATCTAGTTAATTAACACATCCATCACTATACATATATAAAATTTTTTTGATGAGAACATTTAAGTTCTACTCTCAGCAAATTTCAGTTATATAATACAGTCTTATCAACTATAGTCACAATGCTACACCTTAGATCCTCAGGACTTATTCAACTTAGAGCTGAAAGTTTGTACCCCTTTAGCAAACTTTCTCTATTTCCCTCACCTCCTGGCCCCTGGCAACCACTTTTCTATTCTCTGTTTCTATGAGTTGGAGTTTTGTTTCGTTTTTTTTTTTTTTTTAAGATTCCACATATAAGTGATACCATGCAGTATGCATAAAGCCCTCAGGGTCCATCCATGTTGTCACAAATGACGGGATTTCCTTCTTCCTCATGGCTGAATAATATTCCATGGTAATATATATACCACATCTTTATCTATTCATCTGATGATGGACACTTGTGTTGTTTCCATATCTTGGCTGTTAAGAATAATGCTGCAATGAACAAGGGACTGCAGATATCTCTTTGAAATCTTGTTTACAGTTCCTTTGAATTTATACCCAGAAGTGGAATTGCTGGATCTTATGGTAGCTCTATTTTTAATGTTTTGAGAAACCTCCATACTGTTTTCCATAGTAGCTGCACCTGTTTACATTCCCACCAACAGTACAAGAGGGTTCCCTTTCCTCCATATCCTGACCACTACTTGTTATCTCTTATCTTTTGTTGTTGTTTTTAAAAAATATTTATTTATTTATTTGGCTGCACTGGGTCTTAGTTGCACCATGTGGGATCTTCGTTGTAGCATGTAGGATCTAGTTCCCTGACCAGGGATCGAACCCGGGCCCCCTGCATTGGGAGCTCAGAGTCTTAACCACTGGAGTTCCTCTTGCCTTTTGATAATAGCCATTCTGACAGGTGTGAAGTGATACCTCATTGTGGGTTTGATTTGCATTTCCCTGATGATGTCATGCTGAATACATCTTGGTGTACATTTTGGCCATTTGTATGCCTTCTTTGGAAAAATGTCTACTCAGGGCCTCTGCCCATTTAAAAAAAAATTATTTTATTGAAGTAAGGTTGATTTACAATGTTGTGTTAATTTCTGTTGTATAGCAAAGTGATTCAGTTATACACACACACACACACACACACACACACACACATATATATATATATACATTCTTTTCCATTATGGTTTATCACAGGATATTGAATATAGTTCTCTATGCTACACAGTAGGACCTTATTGTTTATCCATTCTACATATAATAGTTTGTATCTGCTAAACTCCCAATCCAACCCTCCCCCATCCCCCCTCTCCCTTGGCAACCACAAGTCTGTTCTCTATGTCTATGAATCTATTTCTGTTTTGTGGATAAGTTCATTTGTGTCATATTTTAGATTCCACATATAAGTGATATCATACTGAATTTGTCTTTCTCTGTCTGACTTACTTCACTTAGTATGATAATCTGTAGGTCCATCCAGGTTGCTGAAAATTCTGCCCATTTTTTAATCAGATTGTTTGGTGTTTTTTTTTTTTTTTTTTTTTTGCTATTGAGTTGAATCAGTTCTTTATATATTTTAAATGTAATCCCTTATCAGATACATGATTTGCAAATATTTCCTTCTGTTCCATAGGTTGCCTTTTCATTTTGTTGATGGTTTCCTTTGCTGTGCAGAAGCTTTTTATTTTGATGTAGTCCCAGTTGTTTATTTTTGCTTTTGTGGCCTTTGTTTTGGTGTCAAATCCAAAAAATCATTCCCATGACTGACATCAAGGAGCTTACTCACCATGTTTACTTGTAGGCAATGTATTCTCTCTTTTTAAAAAAAATTTTATTCTAATTATTATTATTATTTTATATTTATTTATTTTTGGCTGCGTTGGGTCTTCGTTGCTGCACACGGGCTTTCTCTAGTTGCGGCGAGCGGGGGCTGCTCTTCGGTGTGGTGTGCAGCCTTCTTGTTGCCCTGGCTTCTCTTGTTGCGGAGCACAGGCTCTAGGCATGCAGGTTTCAGTAGTTGTGGCTCACGGGCTTAGTTGCTCCACGACATGTGGGATCTTCCCGGACCAGGGCTCGAACCCGTGTCCCCTGCATTGGCAGGCGGATTCTTAACCACTGGGCCACCAGGGAAGCCCTGGCAACATATTCTCTATAAGACAAATATTGCAGAGATCCAGGACCTGAATTTTCTTCTGCTCTCAGAATGAAATGGCAGGAACCATGGCCAAGGTGTGATTTATTCTTTGGCAGCCACCCAAGGATCCCCCTGACCCTCTCCAGCTAGCACCTGCTGGCCCCGTGCATTTTGTGTCCTGTGGAAGGCCGGTGCTGAGTTTAGCTGGGCTCACACTGGCCTCCCATGGAAAACTGCTGTTCTGTGCATTGAGCTGATGTTTTCTATCACTAAAATCGAACCGTGATAGTGCTTTTTCAAATCACAGAAAAATAAAATGAATATTTTTCGTTATAAGTTTTTCCATACGTACTGCCTTTGGTCCACACCATCACTGAGTAGATGATGGTGTCTGAGTTTGCCCCAAATTAAGTTTCATCCACTGATATTTCATAATGTCTCTGCAAAGCCACTTGAACACTTTTGGGAAGTGCTGGCCTGGAGCATCCAAGCCAGAAGCTGCGCTCGGGGACTGCAGGCTCGGCGCTGGTTCCCACCTTTCCTGCGTCTTTGGCCCCGTTAGGTCCATGCTCTCCCCACCTTCACCCCTGTGCTCCAGGCATGCTGACCTTCTCCCAGGCCTGGGACAAACCTCAGTTCTGCATCTCTGCGGGGCCTCTGCTCCCAGCTTCTCTCTGCCTGGGGGATGCCTCGTCATATTTTCCATCTCCCACTCCATCATCACTCCTTCTGGAGGTCTCCCCTGTCCCACCCCTGCACACCTCAGACTGGGTCACCGTATAGCTCAGTTCTCATCATGGCTGTATTTTAATATGCATTTATGGGATCATTTGATTCTTGTCTGTCTTCTCCACCAGAATGTGAATCTTCCAAGGGCAGAGAGTGGGAACCGTGTGTGTGTGTGTGTGTGTGTGTGTGTGTGTGTGTGTAAGAGAGAATACATGTATTTGTGCACACATGTGTTACCTTACTGTAATTTCCACGGTCCTCACCATAGTGTTTGCACATGTCAAGCACTCAGTAAATATGTGTTGAGTGGATGAGTGCGTGGTGCGGTGTATTTCTTTAGAATCCTTCCAGCAGTAGTGACTTCATTTTGTCAACAGAGAAACTGAGGCCTAGAGATGTGACTTGCATTGGCCAAGTTCCCACAGCCAGAAAGGGGCCGAGCTGGGACTTGAAGCCAGGCCTCTGACTCAGCCCAGTGCCCTTTCTACTACTCTCGGCTGCCAGCTTCCCTCGAGGTTTGGCAAGTTAAACACAAGCAAAGCGTTCAGAGGAAATTTACCGCAAGGCAGAGTGTTTACTAGCGATGACCTCACCTCCGTGGCAGTGAAAGGGCAGAAAAGAGCTGAAAAGAAAATACCTTTCCAATGAATGAGCTGGGCCGGCCGGGCCCCAGCTGACTCATGAAAAATGTTTCACTATATAAGGATTTCACTGCTCCCCCGAGCCCCCCGCCCCGGGTGTGCCTTTTGCCCTGAGTCCAGGTCTGGGAGGGGGCAGGTTGTCGGGTTCCCAGCTTGAAGCCCCAGCTCTGACAGCCGTGCTTCCAGGGCCCCTTCCCTCCCCCGCTAGTGTGTGTTTTCCCCTCTGTCTGGAACCTGTCTCTCCAGCCTTGTGTATAAACAGGCTTGTGTTAATAGCACCCACCTAAGTTTCGGTGGGTCTGGCTGCCAACTGCTCCTCGGACATCTGGCCCCCACAAAACCTTAGCTGGTTGGGTTTGGGAGTCCGAGGGTAAGTAGGTACCTCCTGGGTCTCCAGTGCTCATGAAACCTCGCTACATTCATCACCAGCCCCTGTCGTTTGTCCTTTCTTTGTTGCCACCCTTCACCCCTCCATGTCTTTGTCCTTGAAGTCATCGAGGGGGCCTGGTCTCAGTGGCCAGTGCCATCTGTAGGAATATGGAGATTCTTTCCAAGCGCTGTTTTCCAAAGCTCCCCCGCTCCCCACTGGGTCCATGGTCCTGTGTTTCTGCAGAAGGTGAGCAAAGGCTGCTCTCACCACTCCGCTCATACCTTGGTCCTTGCAGACAGCACTCCCGCCCCCTGCCCGGGAACCTCCTCACAGGGGACACACACGGTGCCACTGCCTCCCATGCTCCCTCCTCTTCGAAATGGCATTTCTGACCACGAGCCATCCATACAGATCAATGCCCCTGCCCTGCCTGCTCTCACCGGCCAACCCAACAGACAGTCCTGAGCTGTGTTTTGATTCTCGGCAGTGAAGACTGTGACCACCCCCAGCCACTTCCATGCACCCCTGATACTTCTCATGATCACCTGGGAATTATCACCCACCCATTTTAGAGATGGAGAAGCTGAGGCTCAGAATGGTGAGAAATCTGCCAAAATCTCACCACCGAGAGGGATGGGGACGGCATGGGAGAGGGCCTCTCACATCCCACTCTCCTGTGTTCATCAACTGGGCACGATGCCGTCCTTCTGACCTGCCTGCTGCAGAGACACACATCCAGGATCAGACAGAGAGCAACCTGCAAGGAGAGCCTTAGGCATACAGGAGGGTGATCCCAGGAATTCCCAGCACCTGCCAGCAACTGACGGAAATAGTTGGGGGGTGACATCACACATCGGCAGCCTATTGATTGCCATGATAGGCAGGTGTTTGTGTTCTGTCAGAAGTGGATAACGATTCAGCCAAAGGCTGCAGGTTAGAAAGGGGAAGGAAGTGTGGATTTTGACCCAAGTCCACAAGCTCTCAGAGGTGGGAGAGAGGACCGGTGGGAGCTGGAGCTGTGAACCAGCCACCCCCCCACTCAGCCAGTGTCCGCCGCCCTGCTCCGCTGGGCCACGAACAGGCTGTGGCACTGGCGTCAGGTAAAGAGAGCTGGGTTCCACCCCACTGCTGCCATTTCCTGGCTGTGGGCCTCGGGCAAGTCCCTTCCTCTGCCTGAGTCTTGTATTCTCATCTGTAAAATGAGACTGTCAACCCCCTACTTCATAAGGGGGTTGGGAAGATCACATGAGATAAGCCAGGTAAAGGGCTTTGCATGGAGTGGATGCTTGATAAATGTAGATTTCCCATCTCTTTCCACCACATGGAATATCAGTGCTAGATGAACCCTAGGTTTGAACCCCACCTCTATCATTTCCTGGCTGTTCAGCCTGGAGAAAGTAATTTCTCCTCCCTGAACCCCACTCCGTCTGCAGGAATGGGGATGATGAGGGCTACACAGTAGGGTTTGGAGCAAGGGTCCAATATTATAATGGTAGCTAACGTTAATCAAGCTCTTAGCTAAGTGCCAGGGGTCTGGATTGGGGTCTGAGGTTCTGCACTTCCAACAAGCTCTGGGTGGTACTGATGCTGCTGACCAAGGGACCACACTTTGAGTAGTGAGGTGACAGATGAAAGTCAATGGGATCATGGGACTGGGGAGAGGGAGTGGGTGAAGCACAGGCACATGCTGGAAGACTTTTTTTTTTTTTTAATTTATTTTTATTTTATTTTATTTTTGGTTGTGTTGGGTCTTCGTTGCTGTGTGCAGGTTTTTCTCTAGTTGCGGCGAGCGGGGGCTGCTCTTTGTTGCGGTGCGTGGGCTCTAGGCACACGGGCTTCAGCAGTTGTGGCACACTGGCTCAGTAGTTGTGGCACACGGGCTCAGTAGTTGTGGCTCGTGGGCTCTAGAGCACAGGCCAGTAGTTGTGGCACACGGGCTTAGTTGCTCCATGGCATGTGGGATCCTCCCGGACCAGGGATCGAACCCATGTCCCCTGCACTGGCAGGTGGATTCTTAACCACTGCGCCACCAGGGAAGCCCTGGAAGGCTTTTTAGTGGGCTGTTGCCTTCAGGAGGCCACTGTTTTGAGAACAACTAAAGATGATCTGGCAATTAACTAAATATATTATTGCTGGGAGGTGGGGAATCAGTTCTTGGCCCCTGGGTGCCCTAGTGCAGGGAGGAGACTGACGAGTACCTGTTATAACCCAAACCGTAAGAACTCTGGTTGCCCAAGCACGGGCCCCCAGGGGTTCCGGGACAGAACCCTCATCCAGGCTAGGGGTCAGGCAGGCTGACTGAAGGTGAGGGCCCTCCAGCTGGGTGTCCAAGGATGGGGAGGACTCAGCCAGGTGGAGGAGGGGGAGGGCAGTGTCCAGGGGAGGAAATTGCCCAGGCTTGGGGGGCAGGGAGAGCTGGGGTCACAGCTCTGTCATTGACACTCTGTGTCACTGTCATGCTGTGTGACCTCATCAAGGGACGTCGCCTCTCTGGGCCTCAGCTTCCTCTTCTGTCAGGTGGAGGTGATGCTTCCTATCTCTAGTGCTTTGGGGAAGGAGAAGGTAAAAAGGGGCAGATTCGGGCCATGTCTGGCTTCCAGCAGCTGGCCAACCACTGTGACATCCTTCTCCTGGTAACACAGAAATTCACCGTCTGAGCATAGGGGTCCTGGTCTCCCAGGAGCCTCCTTGGGTGGGGAGCCGCTGCCCTTCGGCGCTCCACACGGCTCCCCCCATCCCAACAAGCAGGCTCTCAGGCGAGGACAGGGAGCGTGCCAGTGTCCCAGGGAGACTGGTTTTATCAGAGCCTCAGACCTTAAACCCCTCATCACTGCCTGGCAAGAAACCAGAGACCTGGCTGAGATAACAGGGCTGTTATCATGGTAAACAGACCCTCCCGGGATAAAGAGGGAAGAATAGAACAGCCTCTGTTTGTCCTCCCCTGGCATGTCACCCAGCAGCATCCGACCTCGCAGATGGCTTGACTCAGCTGCAGTGACCCAGGGCTGACCTGACTTCTGAGCTGCCCCTCCGTGCCCACCCTCCTCCAGCCCACTTCTCACCCCCATCCCAACTGGCTTGTCTATGTGCTTCCTTCTCCCTCTCAAGTTTATCTATTTCCCCAGAAGCACAGCACAGTGTGGTAGAAAAGGGCTTGGGAATTGGCATCGGATCTGGGCTGGAATCTCTGGGATCCAATTCTTTGGGTGGATTGCTTACCCCTAAGATGACCAAATGTCCCAGTTTGCCTGGGACTGAGGGGCTCCTGAGACGTGGGACTTTCAGTTGTAAAACAGGGAGGGTTCCAGGAAAATTGGAGTTAGTCAGTCTTTTTACCTCTCTGAGCCTCAATTTGCTCAGTTTGCTTGTAAAACGAGGATAATTATCTCTGTTGGGGGGATTAAACAGGATAATGCGAGGAAGCATGTAGCACATGGTGAGTTGTCGATGATGGTTTCAGTTACTTCTCTGCCTGGAGGAAATCGCAGGGCTTCGACCTCGAATTTCTCACCTCCCTTATTCCCATGACCTTTTCAAATTGACATAGAAGCAGATCTGGGGTCGTGTCTGCATTTAAGAAATCATTAAACCTGTATGTGGTGCTTTTGCTCAAAATGCCTTTTGATTGACAAGGCTAAAGCAATGAACAGAGGAGGCTTAGTAAAGAAGTAAAGAGAGACAAACTGGAAACCAGCAGGCCAGGCCCACTTTGAATCTGCGATTAACTTGTTGTGTGACCTTTCACAAATCTCTTTGCCTCTCTGGGCCTCAGTTTTCCCATCTACAAAATGGAGGGTTGGACTGCTTGGTCTCTAAATGCAGCCACCAGCTCTAACGCTCTATGATCCTGTGGTACAGATGTTCGTTACCCTGCACACTGTAATGGAGGAGGTATTGAGGATGGGGCAGTTAGGTTGGTGCCTGTAAAAGGCTGAGGAGGAAGTGAAACGGTATTCCTTCTCAGGTGGGACCTAAACCCAGCTGCACTTCAGACTGGGACTTGAACCCATAATCCCTGGCATAGGAGTGGACTCAAACCCACTGTCTTTTAATTGAAACCACTCACTTGGTGCCAGAACTTACTGAAGCTCAGGTTCTTTTGTCTCAGCACAGAAAAAATTCAGTGTGAGGTAAAGCGATGGGTAAAGAGTAAGTTTATTAGCGCAGGACGCTTGTGAGAGATTCAAGCAGGCAGGCAAGGGACCGCAGCCCCGAGAACAAAGAGGGATACATTTTTACAGTCAAAGAAAAAGTGGAGGGCTTCCCTAGTGGCGTAGTGGTTAAGAATCTGCCTGCCAATGCAGGGGACACGGGTTCGAGCCCTAGTCCGGGAAGATCCCACATGCCACGGAGCAACTAAGCCCGTGCGCCACAACTACTGAGCCTGTGCTCTAGAGCCCACAAGCCACAACTACTGAGCTCATGGGCCACAACTACTGAAGCCCACGCGCCTAGAGCCCGTGCTCTGCAACAAGAGAAGACACCACGATGAGAAGCCCATGCACCGCAACGAAGACCCAACACAGCCAAAAATAAATAAATAGATTTATTTAGAAAAAAAACAAAAGTGGGGAGGGGAGAAGATATGTTCTAACCGGGAGTGTCATGGCGCCATGTAAATCATATGTATATTAGCAGAAAAGTGGTGACCTATACTAAAATATGGTAATTCATCTCAGGTTTTGGTATAATGTCCCCTTTCACCTAGATTTTTCCCCTTTCACCTAGTTTTTTCCCCTTTCACCTATTATTTCTGTTTAGGCTACATGCAAAAATGCTACTCTTCAAAGACCATTAACTTCCTGACTTCATGTAACAAGATTCAGATCCCATATCTATTGTCTTGTGTTTTAACTATCAGGGTTTGTGGCTTGAGTGTGCCTGGTGCTTGGATGCACCTGGTCTTCCTTCTAGGTAGAGTAGATTGTTGCTAGGTTACTGGATTCTTTCCTTTAGTGGTCATTAGCTTACAACAGTCTCCCAGACTCCCTCAAAATTCCATCTCTGTCTTTAATCCCCTAGTGAGACTCCTAAACTATCTAATTATCCTCCTCTATCCCTATCATTAGGAACCAAGATTTTGGCACCTTCTTAAGCACCAACTAAAATTTGGAAAATAGTGCAAAGTGGAAAATGACTAAAGCATCTTATAGATAGAGCAGTTGGTTGATGTCTGCAAAGCAGACTGGGCAAGGTCTCATGACGCCAGGCCACTGGACACTTGTTACTCCTCTGTTTAACTGTTCATTTATTTCTTCCTTCCTTCCTCCCTTTGTTCACTCATTCTTTCACTGAGTGATTCACATAGTGATTGATAGCCTGGATTCTGAAGCTGATTTACCTGGGTTCAAATCCCAGCTCTGTTAATTATTATGTGACCTCAGCAAGTTACTGGACTTCTCCATGCCTCTGTCTCCTCATCTGTAAAATGGACACAACAGAAGTACCCACCTCGTGGGGTGGTTTTCATGTTAAATTTCTTAAACCAGCACCTGGCACTGACAAAGTGCGACATACATGTTTGCTATTACTGTTTATTCTTTCACCACTTACTAAGAGATAATTCTGAGGCAGGCATTGGGCTGGGCAACCACCAGAGATTCAGATCTGGAGGACAATCCCCAACCTTGAGGAGGTCACAAAGAGATAAACTGGCAATTATCAAGTCATGTGGTTAGTGTTGCCGTGTTGTGTAGGTTAGCACAGGGCAGTAGGGGAACAAAGAGGAGAGGCACCCAGCCTGGGTGGGCCGGGCTCAAGAGCCGGTGTGTGCCCAGGAAGGCTTCCTGGCAGAGATGTCACCCGATCTGGGTCTTCAGATACAGGTACATATTAACCAGGAGGTGAAGAAGGTGGGGTGATGGGAACCTCTGGCAGAGGAAACGGCTTTTGCAAAGGCTTGGAGGGGAGAATATGGATGTTTATGGAACAGATGTGGTTTGCTGTGGCTTGCTGGGGTGTGGGTAGGTGGTCAAAGAAGCCAGAAGAGCAGCAAAGCCTTAACTATGCTGAACATTCCAGGAATGCTAAAAAGTTAATATTTTATCAGCTAGGCCAGTGTCCCCAGATTTTAGGATCATGCTCCAAATAAACACATACAAAAATATCTCCATTATATGGAGATTTATTTATGAATAAATTATATACATGTACTGCCACACAAATATATCATGTACATTATAAGACACACAAAAATACAAGCATTTAATTGGATTGTTTGTTTTTTTACTATTGAATTGTATGAGTTCTTTATATATTTTGGATATCAGCCTCTTATCAGATATATGATTTGCAGATATTTTCTCCCATTTGGTAGATTGCCTTTTCATTTTGTGGATGGTTTCATTTGCTAAGCAAAAGCTTTTTAGTTTGATGTAGCCCCACTTGTTTATTTTTGCTTTTGTGGCCTTTGCTTTTGGTGCCAAATCATCACCAAGACCAACGTCAAAAAACTTACTGCCTATGTTTTCTTCTAGGGGTTTTATGGCTTTAGGTCTTACGTTCAATTCTTTCTTTTTTTCTTGTGAGTAATTGCTTAGTATAATTTAAAGATTATAATATTTTGGAAAGAATTGCCAGCGAAGATCACTTTTTAAGGTACCTAATTTAAAAAAAAACTAAGGCAACAATGAAAATCATGTAATAAAACACAGAAAGTTAAAACCAGAACTTCAAATCATTCATCCTACGTTTGGGTCTTTAATCTACTTTGAGTTAATTTTTGTGTAAGACAGTGACCCTGTTTCATTCTTTTGCATGTGGCTGTCCAGATTCCCCAACAGAAATAAAAAGAATACATATAAATAGAAATCCTCGTACTTTCTCTCCCTTGCATCAATGGCTGCTCTTGTGTATCTCTTGAAATGCATCTCCCTTACCCCACTTTGAAGCTCACTACTCTATCCTATGGGATGCATCAAAGGATGGCACATGGAAGAGAGTGGATTTTTACATTTAAAAGGCCATTTTGACATTGATACATGCTGGAATCCCTGAAGTCATTAAAATGAAGATAAAGTTGTATATTACTAACATTGAAACGTGCTACTATATTAAGCTAATATATTGCAGGGTGACAATTGCAGGGTGCAGGATCTTCAGTGCTAAAACTGGGACTGTCCCGAGCAAACCGGGTTACCCTAGGAGCATGTCTAGAACAATCCTACCTTGTAAAGAATATAAATGAATGTTCAGAAAAGAGTTGGAAGGCTGTTCATCCAAAATATTAACAGTGGGTGGTAGTGGTGGGTTGATGGGACATTACAATTAGCCTTTACTTCTTCTTATTAAGTAATGTATTTTGGTTTTTGCTTACCTGTATTAGATATTTTCTGTTGAGAAATATGCATTATTATGTGAATTTTAAAACGTGAAACAGATGAAAGTTAAGACTGCTTTAGCAAGCAGGGCATAGCACAGAGGGAGGTAGAATAAGGCAGAAGGCCTGGGGCAAGTTAGAGACAGAGAATAAGGTGAGAAGTGAGAAGGGGCTTGGACTTGGCAGTGGTGATGAGGAAGGGAAGAAAAGAGGGTTCAAGTGATTAGTGAGAGAAAAAGACTCAGTAGGACTCTGTGACTACTAAACTGTGGGGACTGAAGGAAAGGCAGGAGTTTCGACTACCTGCAAGTTTCTGAGTGGTGCCATTGACTAAGATGGATAATTCAGGAGAAACAGAAGTTTTGAGATGGAGGGATAAAGATGGGAGCTCTAGGGGGCTGGTATTACACTGTTGGCTTGATTTTGGACATATTGATTTGTCTACAGGACCCCCAGGAGGAAGTGTAAGAGTGGAATTTATCACAGGAGCTCAGGGAACTAGTTATTTACTGGCCAGTTTCTTGACTTGAGTCACTATTACCAGCACCCTCCCTTTGAAAAGTCATCCAGACCTTCAACAACATGCTCTACCGGCCTAGAAGTCCCTTCTGACTCATGACCTGGTTTGAAAGGAGTTGTAAGGTTTTAAGACGCACTGCAGTAATCCACTGCTATCACTTGTAAGCGGCCAAAGATAACTCATTTGCATTATATGGAAAGTTTCTCTTCTCTATCTTTTAGCAAAAAAACCCCCAAAAACAAAACAAAAAAACAAACAAAACTTGTATACCCCTTTATCTTCTTTTTTCCTCTCCAGCATCAGTGCAGTGATTGCATCTCTTTTAAATATATTGAGACTTATTGTATGGCCCAGTATTTGGTGTATCTTGGTGTGCCATTGAAGATAATGTGTACTCCACTGTTGGGTGGAGTGTTGTACAAATGTCCATTAGGTCAAGCTGGTTGACAGCGTTGCTCAAGTCTTCTATATTCTTGCTGACTTTCTGTCTACTTGTTCTATCAATGATGAGGGTGTTGAAATTTCCAGCTCTCGTTGTGGATTTTTCTATTTCTCCTTTCAGTTTTTGTTTCATGTATTTTCGAACCTCTGTTATTAGGCACATATATATTTAGGAGTAATATATCCTCTTGATTCATGGATCAATTTCTCATTCATTAATATCTCTCTTAATCTCTGGTAAAATCCCTTGTACTGAAGGCCTACTTTGTCTGAGTTTAGACAATTTACATTTAATGTAATTATCGATATAGTTGAGTTTAAATCTACTGTCCTGCTATGTGCTTTCTATTTGTCCCATCTCTTCTTTGTTCCTTTGTTTCCCCTTGCTTGACTTCTTTTGGATTATATATATTTTTATAATCCCATTTTATTTTCACTCTTTCTTTTCTTTCTTTTTTTTTTTTTTTTTGGCTGCACAGCTTGTGGGGTCTCAGTTCCCTGACCAGGGATTGAACCTGGGCTGTGGTAGTGAAAGCCCAGAATCCTAACCATTAGGCCACCAGGGAAATCCCTATTTTCTATTTTAGTGCTTGCTTTA
Organism: Balaenoptera ricei; assembly: GCF_028023285.1. Lineage (NCBI taxonomy): Eukaryota > Metazoa > Chordata > Mammalia > Artiodactyla > Balaenopteridae > Balaenoptera > Balaenoptera ricei. The sequence continues at coordinate 14,470,615 of NC_082639.1, read as the reverse complement.
GGGTTAATTATATGCATCTTTAACTTATCACATAATATTTGCATACTTTACATATTTATTAGTCAGGGTTCAACCAGAGAAACAGAACCACTGGGAGTGATATATAACAAGGGATTTATTATAGGAATTTGACCTTATGCAATTATATGGAGCTGGCTAAACAGTCTCTAAAAGGCTATTTTCTTTGTGTCTGGTCCTGGTATATTACTGGCAGTGAAGGGAAAGAAATTGGGAAGGGGAGATGGATTCAAAGTGGGGGAAGAGTGGAGGAGAACAGGAACAAACCAGCACCTGCATGTCATCTCTCACTCCTTCCAAGATGCCATCTTCAGTGATGTGACTGACCTAGACGAGAAACTGGGGCTTCTCATCATGAAGCTGAAACACACCTGGGCCAGGGATCAGACAAACTGCCGGATGATCCAGCAGGAGCCGGAGGGGCTGTGGGCTCAGCTGCTGCCTCATGATGACAAGGTGACCCAGCCGTTAAGTGACAGTGTATGCGAGCTGCACCTGGTGTCCGTACGCCAACTTTTTGAGTAACAAAACAAAAAAAAGCAAGTGGCTACTGCTTTACTGTACCTTGCAGATGTTGTATAAAATGTCTCTAGTGACCTATGCTAACTTGGAACTATACAGGGAAAGATATTCTGGGAAATATAGTTCCAGCTTAGCTGAGTTGACACAATATAAATCCACTTTAACAGAGAGTGTAAGAAACTTTATAACAGTATATTTCCGTTGCCCATTCTGTCCTTTGTGTGCTAGTGTTACCATACATTTTGCTTTTACATATATTGTAAACAGTAATACACTGTTATTACTTTTGCTTATCTTTTAAAGAAATCAACAAATGAGGGAAGAAAGGACCTTCCTATTTTCTCACATGTTTATCATCTCTGGTGCTCTTTATTCCTTTGTTTAGTTCAAATTTCCATCCAGTATAATTTCCTGTCACCCAAAGATCTTCCTTTACTATTTCTTGTAGTGCAGGTCTGCTGGTGACAAATTCTCTCAGCTTTTGTTCTCCTTGTCTGAAGAAGTTTTTATTTCTCTTTCATTGTTTAAAGGGTATTGTTGCTGGCCATAGAATTTTAGGTTGACAGTTTTTTGTTTTTTTTTTTCCTTTCAGTGCTTTAGAGAGGTTCCATTGTCCCCTGCTTGCATAGTTTCTGATGAGAATTCTTTTAGTTCTTATCAGTTTTTCTCTGTATGTGACATGTCTTTTTTCTCTGTTTACTTTTAAGATTGTCTTATCACTGGTTTTCAGCAATTTAATTATGATGTATCTTGGTGTGGGGCTTTTATGTTTATCCTGATTGGGGTTTGTGGGGATTCTTGAATCTGTGGGTTTATAGTTTTTCTCAAATTTAGAAAATTTCCAGCCATTATTTCTTCAAATATATTTTATGTTTCTTCCTTCCTTCCTTCTTTCCTTCCTTCCTTCCTTCCTTCCTTCCTTCCTTCCTTCTTTCTTTCTTTCTTACTTGCTTTCTTTCTTACTTGCTTTCTTCCTCTCTCTCTCTCCTCTCCTTCTTGGACTTCAACTACACATATGTTAGACCATTTGATGTCGTATCACAGATGTCTAAGCTCTGTTGATTTTTTCCCATCTTTTTTTGTCCCTGTGCTTCAGTTTAGATACATTATATTGCTATATTGACCTTTTGGGTCAATTATCTTTTCTTCTGCAGTGTCTAATCTGCTGTAAATCTTATTCAATAAACTTTTCATTTTAGATAGTATATTTTTCATCTCTAGATGTTCTACTTGATTCTTTTTTATATCTTCCATTTCTCTACTCATTATGATTATATTTTTCTTTAAATACTTGTAGTTATAATAACACTTTAACATCTTTGTATCTAGTTCCATCATCTCTGTCATTTCTGGGTCCATTTTTACTGATTGATTTCTCTTCTGGTTATGGGTCACAGTTTCCTGCTTTTGGGCATATCTAGCAGTTTCTGACTGGATGCTGGACATTATGGATGTTATATAGTTGAGTGTCTCAATTTTGTTGTCTTATTTATTTATTTATTTATTTATGGCTGTGTTGGGTCTTCGTTTCTGTGCGAGGGCTTTCTCTAGTTGCGGCAAGCAGGGGCCACTCTTCATCGCAGTGCGCGGCCCTCTCACTATCGCGGCCTCTCTTGTTGCGGAGCACAGGCTCCAGATGCGCAGGCTCAGTAGTTGTGGCTCACGGGCCCAGCTGCTCCGTGGCATGTGGGATCTTCCCAGACCAGGGCTCGAACCCGTGTCCCCTGCATTAGCAGGCAGATTCTCAACCACTGCGCCACCAGGGAAGCCCAATTTTGTTGTCTTAAAGAATATTGGGCTTTGTTGTAACTTGCAGCTTGGTTTCTTGCACACCATCTTTATCCCTTTGAAGCCTGTTTACAAACTTTGCTATATCTGGTCTGGACTAGGCTTCACTCTAGGGATAGCTCAGCCTACAGCTAAGACATGACTTCTACAAAGTTTCCACTGAATGTTTGAGGTTTTTACTGAGTTTTCACTACTCTGGCTGGTTGCAACTCAAATGTCTCCTGACTTTTGTGAGTTCTGGGAATTGTTCTGCTTGCAGCTTTAATTTTTTAGTTTTGCCCTGTCTCAGGGAATTCTACCCTAGTACTCAGCAACAACTCTAGAAGGTCCCATGCAGATTTATGGAGCTCATTTTCTGCACAATTTCCTCCTTTCCGGAACTTTGCCATACAACTCTAGCTGTGTCCCTGGACACCAATCTCCAAATGCTCAGTTCAGCAAGATTACTATATAATGCTTGGGATCCCTCTCCTTGGACCATGGTCTGGAATATGACTCCAGGCAGAAAACCAGGACAATCAGCACTCCCACCCCACCCCCGACCCCTTCATTTGTTTCTCTTCTCTTAGTGATCACATCCTGTCATGCTTGTTTTTCATTGTATTTTGAAATACAGTTGTTTCATGTATTTTGTCCAGTTTTCTAGTTGTTTAGGGTAGGGTGGGAAGGTAAGTCTAATCCTTGTTATTGCATCGCAATCAGAAGCAGAAGTCAGGAACTGACATAAAGAAAATCTCTCGGGCTTCCCTGGTGGCGCAGTGGTTGAGAATCTGCCTGCCAATGCAGGGGACATGGGTTCGAGCCCTGGCCTGGGAAGATCCCACATGCCGCGGAGCAACTGGGCCCGTGAGCCACAATTACTGAGCCTGCGCGTCTGGAGCCTGTGCTCCGCAACAAGAGAGGCCGCGATAGTGAGAGGCCCACGCACCGTGATGAAGAGTGGCCCCCGCTTGCCACAGCTAGAGAAAGCCCTCGCACAGAAACGAAGACCCAACACAGCCATAAATAAATAAATTAATTAATAAAAAAAAAAAAGAAAATCTCTCTAATGGCTCAGTTTAAATGTTACCCCTCTCTCATGAAGCCTTTCTTAATTTGTGTCTCTTCTGTGTTTATCGCCATCACACTCTGCCTTGACTTATAACTACATACATATGTAACTGTCTCAGTGGATTATGAGGGCCTCAAAGGTGGGCACAGAGTCTTGTCTTAGTAACTTCTCTGACCCTAGCATGTGATGGGCCCTTGGGAAGTGAGGCAGGATTACCTTGTGTAGCTTGACAGTGAACTGAAGTGACCCCGATGAGGCAATGGGCATCCTAGTGTGAAACCCAGGAAGGCTGGCTCTCTCCCCTGTGTGATCACCACTAGGCGTACTCCCAGGTAAGATCATTAGGGTGTACAATTCTCCCTTATTAGGCAGGGGACTGAGGGATTGGTGAAAAGAATCCAAGCCTGCCCAGACTTGCCAAACACATCATCCTGACCTTAGAGCTCACAAAGCCTCAGATCTTGACACAATGGAGGGGCTTGACCACAGGGGCTCTGACAGAGTGATGACCCCCCAGAGTGAGGCTAGGCCAATCCCCAAGGGGCAGGTCCCTGGGCCGAGTGTCCAGGACCTCAGGGGGCTACTGTTCTTGCCCACATTCCCTGGCAGTGGAGCAAGGATGGGAAGTGGTGATGTCTGTGTCCCAGCCCTAGTTCTGTGACCGTGATCAGCTGACTCAGTTCCCCCACCTGCAAAATGAAGCCTCAGACAGGATGGACTTTTCCTGCTCTAAAGAGCTGGGTTCTGGCAGCTGATGGGTTGATAGTCCCGGAAGTCTCTGGTTCCCCGAGGTGGTGATTCTAGGCTTTTAATAATTGATGATTCTGGGACACTGGCTTTCTGTGGCTCTGTGATTAGAACAGTTTGTAGCTCTCGAACAATCCATGACGCGGTGACCCTACCCTTCCGTGGTGTCGATTCTATGACACTCTGTTGTGCAGCTCTGCAGCCCTGGAGCGTCCACGGCATTGACCTTCATCAGCAGCCATGGCCTTGGTGTGTTAGGACCCAGCTGTCTGTCTGTTCAGGGACTTAAATCTGCCCCTCGTTCATTGTTCCCAGAGTCAATAACTCCGAGTGATTCACTTACAGGAGCCAGAGAGAAACAGAGGTGCAGGGAATGCCAGCCCAGCTGCGCTTGGATTGAAAGGGCTGAATTGTCTGCCTGCCTGAGAGAGGCTTTGTGGTTGGCTGTCTGGTGAGGGCCTGGCAGGGCCGGGCAGCCCCACACCATGCCCATACCAGAGAGAGGTCTGCCCTTCCAGCCCACTATCTGGCATTCGGCTTCCCTGATGATAAGCCTGTGTCCCAGCAGGAGAGGTGAGCAGGAGGGCAGGTGGGGCCATTGCTGATTCCTGGGGCTACCTGAGCCTGGGCTTGTGCCTGTCTGGCCAACCCTGGGTAAGACCCCTGTTTCTCTGCCTGGATTCCAGCCTGACCCCATCTGGGGGCCTCCGTGCAGCTCGCAGAAGTCCTCCGGGCCTGGTTACCTGACTGAGACCTCTGAGTACATCCCATGGAATGTCTGTTTCCATCTCATTTCCCTTTAAACGGGGACCTGGATACTGCTCCCCAGCTTGCTGCCTGTGGACTAGAGGCAAACGCTCGGCAGTCCTCTAATCTCATCCCTGACCCGTGGCTGCCTTAAGGTCAGTTTCCAATACACAGGGACAGACTGGAGGAGAAGGGACGAGGGATCTGAAGTGACCTCCACTCTGCCACCTGTTCCTGGGTGACACCTCATGTCCCCTCTCTGTGCTGCAGCCTCTTTTTTTTTTTTTTTTTAAAGTTTTCTCCCAGGAGCTGTCGAGGACGGAGAGCACATCCTCTCCCAGTGAGAGCAAGAAAGAATCTGCTCTTTATTTTATGTTTTTAAATATTTATTTATTTATTTGGCTGCACCGGGTCTTAGCTGCAGCATGTGAACTCTTCGTTGCAGCATGCGGGATCTAGTTCCCTGACCAGGGATCGAACCCAGGTCCCCTGCATTGCTAGCGTGGAGTCTTAACCACTAGACCACCAGGGAAGTCCCGCTGAAACCTCTTTAACCTGTAAAATGGAAGTGTGGTGCCGCCCTCATGGTGGCCATGGTTCTCACCACGTGAGCGTGTGTGTGCCAAGCGCTCTGGGGACTAAGGGTTGGTTACTGTTGTGCAAACAACAGGGTTGGTTCTCCAGGAGCCCGTGTGAGCCCACTTGCGGCACCACACACGCCACACAGGAGTCTCCAGCCTCCGGGGAGAACGTTTGGTGGGTCCTGCCTCTCCTGGAGGGAGTCACACATGCACGTGCACACAGGACAGGTTGATGACCAGGAGATCACTGCCACTGCTGAGCTGGCCCCCTGGCTTAGGCCACCCCCCCCCCCCCACCCCGGCGATTCAGCGCTCCCAGGAGAATCCTGTCACCACGTCCCACGTGGCACCGGTCACGTGGAGGAGGAGGAGGTCACGTTCTCCTCTGCGCAGTTGCCCCCACCCCCACCCCGCGGCCACTGCCGCAGGAGCCGCTCCAGCTCCAACTCCTCCCAATAAGCAGGGCCACCGAAGTTCTGCCCCGTCACTTATATCCCATCCAACTCAGTTTTGTCATTTTTCTAACCAAGGAGGATCTGTGAGAAAGAAATCCCTCATTCAGGGATTTGAAAGCAAGGGATTGAGATGTTTCCCCTGACGACAGAGTTCTGGCTGCAGGCGTGTTGCTGGTTTGGGGGTGTCGACGAAAATAATCAGTAAACAACCTATAAATAGAAAAAGAGTTTTATTTGAGCCAAACTGAGGACTATAGCCTGGGAGACAGCCTCTCAGGTAACTCTGAGGAACTGCTCCGGAGAAGCATGGTTTTCAGCACAGTTTTATGTCAGAACAAAGAACATCAAACAAGTCAGGGATACATTCCTTCAAGCTTTCAAAAAAACCCAGATCAGCACATATACACTGAGTCAGTACCCTCTTGGCACCTGGGAAGGAGGTCTTACCATTGAAGAAGTACCAGCATTGGCATCCCAGGAAGGGAGGCATTTAATCTTTATTTTTAACATGGACATTCTTTCTTTTTTTTAAATTGAGGTATAGTTGATTTACAATGTTGTGTTAATTTCTGCTGTACAGCAAAGTGATTCAGTTATATATATATATAAAACTCTCCCTTGGCAACCACAGGTCTGTTCTCTAAAATGGACATTCTTTGCTTCTGGTCAATGTGCCCTTTTCTTTAATAATTAAAGCAGATACACAATGTTTGTTTGATAGGCCTCAAACAGGCTGTGTTAGCTAGCATGAAATTCACGTTAACTCATGTATAAGCCAGAATGACTTTCCATACCTCAATATGTGAAAATTTCTTTTATCAGGGGTGTATCTATAAAGATGCCCTCTAGTTTTCTGGCTACAAAGCTCCCATGTTTCCAGTTCCTGAGAGTCAGGTCAGTGGCAAAGCCAGCAGGGATGAGCAGGGCTCCAGGTGGCCGTGTGGCCGAGCCTGCGAGCAGGTTTTTCCATTCCACCAGTGACCTGGGGTCACCCTGGTGGCCTGGTCATGCCCTCGCTTGTTGGCCTGCAGGGTCCCGCAGGAAAGGGCATGCTTTTGTGCAGCTGCCATTCTTGCTTGAGCCCTCTTTTGACCTCTAGGGTCAAACAGCCGCTGTTAGTTGCTGAAAATGGTTCTCTTTTTACGTATTTTCTTGTGGGTGCATGCGCACACACATACACACACCATGGCTCCCTTTCTGTCTCTGAAATTGATGAACAGGTTGAAGGCCAGTTCTTCAGGGTCATCGCAGAACTCCCTGTTGCGCTGGTGTTCTTGGCCGTCTTGCAGGTTACCTTGGCAACGTGTACATTGCTTTTTTGGCTTTCATTGTACAGCTAGTACTATAAATTTTCTGTTTTGAGTTTTGTAACTTTGTGGCATTTTAGATAATGTTGTGGTTGTACTTTGTTGTGTAGAGTAAAAGGACTGTGTTGAATAAACCTAGGATTAGAGTGCAAAAGTAAAATAAAATAATAATGCCATTTGTAGCAACATGAGTGAACCTAGAGATTATCATACTAAGTGAAGTAAGTCAGACAGAGAAAGACAAATATGATACGATACCAGTTATATGTGGAATCTAAAAAAAAAATGAACTTATTTACAAAACAGAAACGGACTCACAGACTTTGAAAACAAACATATGGTTACCAAAGGGGAAAGGGCGGGGGGATAAATTAGGAGTTTGGGATTAACAAATACACACTACTACATATAAAATAGATAAACAACAAGGACCTACTGTATAGCGCAGGGAACTCTACTCAATATTCTGTAATAACCTGTATGGGCAAAGAATCTGAAAAAGAATGGATATATGTATATGTAAAACTGAATCACTTTGCTGTACACCTGAAACTAACACAACATTGTAGATCAACTATACCCCCAAATAAAATACAAATTAAATTTAAAAAAATAGAATAAAATAAGGAAAGTAATGCTGATTCCCCTGCTAGGGTTGCTGTGAGGTCTGAGTATAATCAGGTGTAGCCCTGAGTGACCAACTCTGTAGATGGCAGCTCTAGGGTTGAGGTGAAGGTCATAGGAATCAGGTGACCTGTTTGAATCTCAGTTTAGACACTCGTTGGCCAAGGGGCCTTGGGCAAACCTTTTCTGCCTCAATTTCCTCTTCTGTCAAATGGGGCTAATAGGGACATTGTGAGGATTAAATTTTTTAAAATGTGGATCATGTAGCACAAGGCCTGGTGCATGGTTGACCTCAGTTAATGGAGCCAATAGTATTATTACATATTCCTCGTGGGACTTCCCTAGTGGCACAGTGGTTAAGAATCCGCCTGCCAAGGCAGGGGACACGGGTTCAATCCTTGGTTCGGGAAGATCCCACATGCCACAGCTAAGCCCGTGCACCACAACTACTGAAGCCTGCGTGCCTGGAGCCCGTGCTTTGCAGCAAGAGAAGCCACCGCAATGAGAAGCCCGTGCACCGCAACGAAGAGTAGCCCCCGCTCGCTGCAACTAGAGAAAGCCCACAGGCAGCAACAATAACCAACGCAGCCAAAAATAATTAAATAAATAAATTTATTAAAAAAAAAAAATTCCTCGTGATAGCTGAGGACCCAGCACACCTGGACTTCATTCATGAACTTCCCAGGGAAATACATGTCCCTGGGAGGTGTGCAAGATGCCCTTGGGGAAAGACTCTGGCCACAGACCAGATAGGGCTGTATGTTGGAGCTTGGGATGTCTTTATATGGAAGGAGGCCGAGTGTCCTGCACCCCTTGCCCAGTTGGCTCCACCGGAATTTCTAGATTCCTAAGTCATTGGTGAAGGAGGCACCTCTCCTTGCCCCTGGAGTTTCCTGGGAAGGGTTTGGTCTCTGTTTGGGTGCCTTGTTATGGGGTTTCCATGGGGCTGCCGGAGCTTGGCAATTGCATTGACCTTGGCTGCAACACCTCGGGTACCAAAGCTGGTTCACCTTGAAGGGTGAGGAGGAGAGAGAAGGAGGGTGCTGCCAGCTCTGGGCCAAGGATGGAAAAGCCTGTAATGAATCAGCGTTGCTGGGCTCAGGATGAGCAAGACGAGAGGCCCGTCCAGGACCCTGTCCTTCTGAGCGCTTCGCCTTCCTGACTCTGAGGCCAGCTTTCTGTTCCTTCTCTGTTCCAGTTCCAAGGTCTAGGCCCCCCAAAGGCTCTGAGAGTGAATGTGGGCCCGGTACCCAGGCTCCAAAAGCATGCAGTCATTCCCTTATTCATTCATTCAAGATTTCACTGAAATTTGTCTATTACATGCCAGGCCCTGCACTGGCAAGTCCACAGTCGCGGACTTGCCCTCAAGCAGCCTACAGTCTATAGGAGCTGGTAAAATGATAAAACGACAGTAACAGCAGTGTTATGAAAACTTTTTTGTGTATTTGTGGCATAGACCCTTTTAAGAATATGATGGAAGTGAAGAAACTTCTCTCCAGAAAATGTAATAAGCACATGCATATGAAATTTTACCTACAGTTTTAGGATGTTTATGGGTTCGCCTGACAGCCATTCGAGAACCCAGATCAAGAGTTTCTGATTCATAATGGGAAAATAGCTGAGAGAGCCAAGCAGGATGCTGTTGAAGTGCAAAGCTAAGGGATGTTTCTTAGTCTAGGAATACAAGGAAGACTTCCTGAAGGAATTCACAATTATTCATTCAACAAGCATTTATTGAGCACTGACAAAATGCCATCCGTTCGTGATATACCACTGAATAAGAGAAGCAAGGTTCCTGCTCTTCTGGAGATCACGGTCTAGTGGGGAGAGACAAAGATAGACACAGAATGTCTGGAGGTGATGGGGAGACTGCTTTAGGGAAAGTGCCAGCGAGAGGGAACAGTTCATGGAAAGGCTCTAAGGGTTTCATTGTGAGGTTAGTGGGAAACCATTTTTCTCTTTAAGTTTAAATTTTAAAACCTGCCTAAATGGAAGCAGTATGCACATGTCTTTTTATGGCTGCTTTTTTTCATCCAATGAACCTTGATAGATGTTGAATTAACTTAGCTAATTTGTTTTCAATGCTATATAGAATTATATGGGCACATGTATATCATATTTTATTTATCCATTCTCATATTGATAGACATTAGGTTGCATTCTGTTTTTTACTATTACAACTGATTCTGAAATGGGGGATTAATGGGTTTGTGCATTTCCAACATTATAAGAAGTTGCCAGATGGTTCCCTAAAGTTGGCATCCAAATTTATATTCCCACTAGCAGAGTCTGAAAGTTCCCATTTCTTTATATCCTTGCCAGTGGTTGATACTGTCAGCCTTTTAAAAATTTGACAATGTTTTTGGTATAAAATGGTAACTCGTTTTAATTTGCATTTCCATGATTACTAGTGAGGTTAAACAGGTAACTTTGTATTTATTGGCTCTTGGAGTTTCTTATGAATTGTCTGTTCATATCCCTTGCCCATTTTTCAACATGGCTGTCTTTCCCTTTTTTTTTTTTAACATCCTTATTGGAGTATAATTGCTTTACAATGTTGTGTTAGTTTCTGCTGTATAACAACGTGAATCAGGGCTTCCCTGGTGGCGCAGTGGTTGGGAGTCTGCCTGCCGGTGCAGGGGACATGGGTTCGAGCCCTGGTCTGGGAGGATCCCGCATGCCGCGGAGCAGCTGGGCCCGTGAGCCACAACTGCTGAGCCTGAGCGTCTGGAGCCTCTGCTCCGCAACGAGAGAGGCCGCGATAGTGAGAGGCCCGCGCACCGCGATGAAGAGTGGCCCCCACTCGCCGCAACTGGAGAGGGCCCTCACACAGAAACAAAGACCCAACACAGCCAAAAATAAACATAATAAATAAATAATAAATAAAAATTAAAACAAACAAACAAAAAAACAAACAAAAAAAACAACGTGAATCAGCTATACGTATACATATATCCCCATATCCCCTCCCTGGGTTACTAATCCATCATCTTTCATAAATGTTGCAAATGTCTTCTCCCACGCTGCTTCCTGGAGGGTTTTAAGAAAAGGAGTGAAGTGATCTGATTTACATTTTTAAAATTTCACTGCCTATGGTGTGAAGAATAGATCCGGGTGATAGCCATGAGTGGATGCAGGGAAACCAGTTAAGAGGTCATCATAATAGTGGTCCAGGGATGGATGGTGGTGGCCTGGACCAGGGTGGTAGAAGAGGAAATGGAGGAAAGTGGACAGTTGCAGAGCACGTTTTGGAGGTACAGCTGACAGAACTTGGTGATAGATTGGATGTGGGGAGAGAAGAAAGGATAGGAATCAGGATGACTCTTAGGTTTTTGGCTGAGCAACTGGGTGGATGGTGGCGCCATTGACTGTGATGGAGAATGGCAGGTGAAGAAACAGGTTTAGGCTGAGAGTGGGGGAATAAACATTTCTGTTTTCAACAAGTTAATCTTGAGACAGCCTGTATATATCCAAGTGGTTAAATCAAGTAGGTAGTTGTATCTATGAGTCTGTCTTCAACATGTTAATCTTGAGACAGCCTGTAGATATCCAAGTGGTTAAATCAAGTAGGTAGTAGGATCTATGAGTCTGCAGTTCAGGGGAAACAGCCAGGGTTAGAGATAAACATTTGGGAGTCAGCAACACGTGGACGGAATTTAAAGTCACGAGAGTGGATAAGATGGAAATGACAAGGGATCCCCCGATGAGCCTCAGCATAGCCAACATTTGGAGGTTGAACAGAGGTGGAGAATCAATAAAGTAGACTTCCCCTAGAACATACACTCCATGGGGCAGGGTTTTGTTCTGTTGACTGCCTAGGACCTAGCATAAGGCTTAGCAAGTAGTAGGCTCTTAGTAAAGATTTGCTGAAGGAACGCATGAAAGAATAAAGGAATGAATGAAGAGATTGAGAAGGAATGGTCAACGAGGTAGGAGGAGGAGAATAAGGTATCATGGAAGCCGAGAGAAAGGTTTCAAGAATGTGGGAATGGTCAATTGTGTGGAATGTTGTCAAAAAGTTGCATAGGAGATAGATGGAGAAGTGACCATTGGATTTGGCAACACAGAGGTCATCAGTGACCTTGTAAGAGTAGCTGAGACTTGAAAGATGAGAAGTTTGCCAGGTCCTATGAGGCAGGGGGCAGAGTGGGGGTGGGGAGTGAGAGAGAGAAGATTTTCCAAGCAGTGGGAAATGCAGGGATATGAAAATGCAGGAAGACAAGTGGGCTGGCTCATGTCACTACAAGTTATTCCAGCTGATGGGTGAAATTGGCCTCAAGAGAAGAGGCTGGGAGTATGGGAAAGCCGAGCTTAGGAGGGGGGTGAGGGCAGCCCAGCGGTTTTAGAACACAATCACTTGAGCTGGGGTTAACCCTAACCCTAAACCTAACCCTAACCCTAACCCTAGCCCTAACCGATGTTATTCAAGATTCCAGGGTCAGAATTCCGATTCAAACTGGTTTAAGCAAGAAGGAATTATTTTTTTCCAGGGATAGATCCTGACTTCAGATACAAGACTTGGTCTCTCTCCTGGTTCTCCTTTTCTCTGTGTTGGCCTCCTTGTCAGGCAGGCTGTTCTCTCGCAGGGGGCAGGATGGTCGCCTGCAGGTCTAGGCTTCCATCCTACTCCCTCTGCAATCCCAGGGACAATGCTGGGCTCATTGCCGATCTTTCAATCAAATGGAGTCTCATTGGCACTGACTGGTGGTCATGTGTCATTCCTGAGCCAATCACCGTGGTCAAGGAGAGGTGCTCTTCTCTGATTGGCCAGACTTGGTCATATGCCCATTCCTATAGCTGGGGGAGAAGATGAGTCTACCCAAGGCAATTTTCCTTCGGAAAGTCAAGGTGCCAACAGAAGAATGGGGTGAGGAGTATGATGCTGGACAAACAAACCTAGAATTCAATGATTACCCAGCATAGAAGTCTGTTGTTTTGCAGAATGTTAGAATATTTTAAAAAAGGAAGTACTTTTAGAGATGCCCTAATCCAGTGCTGTCCAAAAGAAGTAGAATGTAAGCCACAGATGCAACTTTAAGTTTTCTAGTGCCCACATTAAAAACGAAAAAGAGAAACAGGTGAAATTAATTTTCATAGTATATTTTGTTTAACTCATTGGATCTAAAATATTATCATTTCAGTATATAATCAATATAAAAAGTGTTAATGAGATACTTTGTATTCTTTTTTCATAGTAAGTCTTCAAAACCTGTATTTTATACTTACAGCACATCTTAGTCCAAACGTTAAAATTTCTTCAGAAATACTTCATCTGTGTTTAGATTTTATCAAATTTACAGTGGAATTGGAACATTAGTCAACTCTAGCTGTGAGCCTGACCAGAGACATTATTTATAATTCAGCCATTTAAGATACACCTGTACTCAAAAAGTCTTGTATGTTTTTTTAAAGTTTTATTTTTCAGGTGAAGAAAAATACATTCGAAGATCGCCACGTCAAAAACAAAAAACAAAAACAAAAATCCCTTTGTTCCAAATGTACCTAACAATTCTCCAGTGACTGTGTATCAGTTTTAAAATTCATATTAATTAAAAATAAATAAAATCTCAAATTCAGTTCCTCAGTCTCACTAGCCGCATTTCACGTGAGTGGCTACGGTATTGGGTAGCGCAGCCCTAATCCAGTAAGTTCACTTGAGGGAGAGGGAAGTAAGGTCCAGAGAGAAGAGTAGTCTGGCCAAGGGCACTGAGCTGAGCGGGAGCAGGACCAGGTCTCCTGACTCTGTCGGGGCTGTTCTACTCCACTTCGACAAATGCCCTGTTTCGAGCAGGTCACTGAACACCAATCCCAGAAGCAGCAATTTTGGAAGTGGAGTCGGAGACAGAAGCCTTTTCTTGCTCCCCACTTCTCATCAGCGAGCGTCCCAGCCGGCAGAAGGCAGAGCCTCTGGTAGTAAGAGTCCAAATTCTTGCTCAGACTGTAAACTTCTTAGTGTTCCTTTATCTTACGTTCATCTTGTCTGTGGTCATCTCCACCACCGGATGATGAATGTCTGTAGAATGACTGCATAAATTACTGAGCCCCCACTGTGTTCTAAGCACCGCAACCAGCCTTAGGGACACCGAGGTGTTGCTGGCCTGGCTCCTGCCCTCAAGGAGCTCACCATCTCGCCCGGGGACGACGGAGCGGTAAACACACCATTTAGGGTGCCCACAGGGTGGTGTGGGCAGCGCTTGTGGGAGCGGCACATCGCGTGCCTCGTGTATGGAAACACCAGCAAACAGCCTCCGGGCTGGTTGAGTCCTTGGGAAAATTTGTTGGGAGTCCACACCTGGTACCGCTGGGTGTTGGGCCTCAGCCTGTGGGTGTGGAGGTGTTTGGGTACCAGCCCAAAGTCTAGGAAGGGTTGTTTTGGTTGTTGGTGTTTGGAACTGAGAGGGGCTATTGTTAGGTGATGTCTCAGCTTGTTGGTGAGTGTTGTTGGCTTGGGACCATAGGGAGGGTATTACCATCAATTAACATCACTTCGTTGATGAGGACATCGCTTCATCTCGTCACTGAGCACCCACAGCAACATCCTTCTCTCTCTCTCTGTCTCTCTCTCACACACACACACACACACACATGCACACGCACATGAACAGCTACACAATTTAATTTGCAGAGCCCAGTGCACAACGAAAACGCAGGGTCTTTTGTTCAAAAATTACGAATTTCAAGATGGCAACATTGAAGCAGAGCATTAACCAAGCGTAGGTCCCTTGTGCGCCCTGGGCCCGTGTGACTGCACAGGTCATGAGGCCGGGCAGCCAACCCTCCCCACTACGCAAACACACAAGGTCCCTGCCGTTGGCATTAGACTCATGCCTTCCCTTCTCCTCACCCTCTGTGAACGAGGTGAAAAGCGTGTCAACTAGTGCCAAGATTCGAGATGTGTTACCTCATGTCATCCGTCGACATCCAGATGGAGACAGTGACTGTCCTGCCCACTTTACAGACGAGGAAGTAGAGATGCAGAGGCGGGCCTGGCCCTGGAACCCGGAACTTAGCTGAGGCTGGGGCTTGGGCTCGTGCCCCTGTACCGCCACTTCTCCTCCTAAGAGGAATAAGCCACCCCATTCTTGGAGTCCTTCCTGATTTTTTTCTAATATTCTTTTCCTCTGAAGAAAATGGGGAACCTGGTAGAATAACGGAATCATCAAATTCCTCTAGCCATGTGGGGTCACTCTTCCCTTCAATGAGTCCCCACCATGGGGACCTGTGGTGTCCCCACCTGGCCCGAATCGCCAAGGATTCGCACGGGGGTGTCTCTGAGTCGTCTCCTGCAGCTGTCCTTGTCTCTCCATCCCCATGTGGACTCAGAAGTAGCCCGTCTTCCTTTAACTTCTCAAGGTGCCACTCACCTGAGCAGCACAGGCTTTTACTGAGATTTGGGGTCATGGAGAGAATTGCATCACAGAACAGCAAACAGTTGGGAGATACCATTAGATGCTCATCCCATTAGCCATCTCTGGGCCCCCACTGCCTCCCAGGGCTCCTTCCTGAGTGAGGTTTCCCTCGAGTACCTCCTTACTTCTCCTGTTTTCCTCCCTGGTTCCTAGGCTGCCTCTCTTACCTCTTTCTTGTATGCCCATCCATCCCTCCATCCATCCATGCATTCATTCCTCACCAAGCATCTAGTATTATCAGGCACTGTGTTTGATGCTAAGATACAAGGAAGAAACGGTGGACAAGTCTCTACCCTCATGGGCTCCCAGTCTGGTGGGAAGATGGACCTGAAATATTGGAAACAAACACACAGATTAACCTCTACATTTTAGTTGTGACAGGTGCCATGAAGGCAAACATGGAAAATAAGAACAAGATGGGGCAGAGCCATTTTAGACTGCATGGCATTTAAGCTAAGACCTGAAAGATGAGCGGGGGCCAGCAATGGAAGAAGAATGTCCCTGATAGAGGGAGCAACATGGGCAGGGACCCTGAGATATGGAGGAGCTGGGGGATCTATGTGGAGTAGAGAGGGACCCAGTGTGTCTGGATGGTAGTGAGCAAGGGGGAGAGCAGAGGACATGAAGTCAGAGGGGGGGTCAGATGGTGCGGGGCTCTGCAGCCATGGAAAAGGCCTGGGATGTAATTCCCAGTCCAGTAGGAGCCTTTTGAGCGTGGGAGCGATGGGATCTGAATTACATTTGAAGAAAGATTAATCTGGCTGTTGGGTGGAGAATGAACAGGATTGAAAGGACAAGAGTGGAAGTGGGGGACAATTGCAGACAATTTCAGGGTTCATGTGATGGATGAGGATGGCTGGGTCTGGAATGGTGGTGATTAAGTTAGAAGAGGCGGACAGATTTGACATTTATTTTGGAGGCAGACCAATAGTCCGTGCATAGTGTATGGAGATGGAAGATGATTCCTACATTTCTGGGACCTCCCCTCTCATCTATAGCCCCACTGGCACTCCTTGTCCAGCCTTCAGACATGTGACCCCAGCCACCCAGGGAACTGAGCACAAAACTGTGTTCCTAGGTATTCGAGATGGGGAGAAAGGCTGGTGGACCCCTTGGAGGGTGTTAAAGATCTAGTCAAGTATCAGATGCTGGAGGTTGAACAGAATGACCTTTGATAACCCTATTTTCTTCCTGATTATTAAAGTAATACACAAAAAATTTAAAAGATTGATGATGATGTCATATGTGGGCAAAGAGCAGGTACCTTAAATATCATTAGTGGGAAAATCAAAGGTAAGTCATTTTTTGGAACGTACTTTGGGGTTATCTATTTAAATTTAAAATGTGTGTGACCACAGACTTCCTTAGAACCTCCGCTAGAGAAAGAGTATGTACCTGCAAGCTTGGATGAGGATTTTCACTGTGTCAGTGTTTGTATAGCAGAAACTGTAAGCAATCTAAATATCCATCAATTATGGATAGGTAGACAAACTGTGGTCCATCCACGTAGATACCATGCAGCAGTTAAAATAATTGAGGTAGATCTCCTTATACCAACATGAAAAGATCTTCTAGGTCTGCGGGTAAGTGAAAAAAAAAACAAGCAAGTTACATATCAGTACAGTACATACATTATAATATCAGATATGTAAAGAAAGAAAAAACCCTAAAGAATGCTGTCCATTTCTAAATGTACACACACATCTATGCAAAATGCATAGGAAAAAGACTCAAAGGAATGACATTAAACTCGTAACAGTGGTCACTGATGGGAGATGATGGACACTAGGGCGGGTGGTGGTTAAAGACGATGCTGCCCTTATGTGTTTTGCTTGAATATTTCACCCCGAATCTATTCTCGTGCATTACTGGTGTAATTAAAAAGTTAAAGCTAAAACTAATATATATTCATTGCAAAGCCTCTGAAAGTAACAGCTATGCAAATGAAGGGGAAAATACGTATATTAAATACATCCCAAAGATAACCATTATTAAGATCTTACTACACATGCTTCTGAATCTTTTCTATATTTTCCTATGCTTCAAAAATAAAAATAAATAAAACAGTATATTAAATATACTGTTTTACGACCTGCTTTTTAAATACTATATTGTGTCTCTCTATGTCAATAAATATTCTCTCAAGTTTTTTTTTTTACTTTTTATATATTTTATTTATTTATTTATATTGAAGTATAGCTGATTTACATTATTGTGTTAGTTTCAGGTGTACAGAAACGTGATGCAGTTATACATATGTGTATATATATGTATATATTTCAGGTTCTTTTCCCGTATAGGTTATTACAGATTATTGAGTATAGTTCCCTGTGCTATACAGTAGGTCCTTATTAGTTATCTATTTTATATATAGTAGTGTGTATATGTTGATCCCAATCTCCTAGTTTATTCCTCACCTCCCTTTCCCCTTTGGTAACCATGAGTTTGTTTTCTATGTCTGTGGGTCTGTTTCTGTTTCGTATAAAAGTTCATTTGTATCATTTTTTTTTTAGATTCCACATATAAGTGATATCATATGATATTTGTTTCTCTGTCTGTCAAGCCAAGTTCTTTTTTAATGGATGCACTTAATGTTCTATGCTGCTTACATTTACCATCATGCATTTAAATCCCCTGTGGTTGACACATAGCTCATTTATATGTTTTCTTTATTATCTACAACATTGTAAGTGCATCTTGATACAGCTGTCCAGTTGTTTATTTAGGATCATTTTATTTGGAAACTATGTGGGATGAAGCTATTTTAAAGCTTTTGATATGCAATGCCCAGCCGCCTTCCATAAATGGGAACCCATTGCAGACTGCACAAGGCAGTATGTTCCAGACAGGTCCTCTTTGCCTCAAGGCTTTTCAAGAGCAGTTTCTTATCCAAAGAGAATCAGTGGCGTTTCTCTCATAGGAGACCTTCAGAGAAAGAAGCGATATGTCTGGTCCGGGTTGGTCTTCAGAGGTAGGGCTGCCCAGATAACCTTTTTTTTTTTTTTTTTTTAATTTAATTAATTAATTAATTAATTTATGGCTGTGTTGAGTCTTCGTTTCTGTGCGAGGGCTTTCTCTAGTTGCGGCAAGCGGGGGCCACTCTTCATCGCGGTGCGCGGGCCTCTCACTGTCGCGGCCTCTCTTGTTGCGGAGCACAGGCTCCAGACGCGCAGGCTCAGTAAACTGTGGCTCACGGGCCTAGTTGCTCCGCGGCATGTGGGATCCTCCCAGACCAGGGCTCGAACCCGTGTCCCCTGCATTGGCAGGCAGATTCTTAACCGCTGCGCCACCAGGGAAGCCCCAGATAACCTTTTGAAGTCCCTTCCACAACTGATCTGAGGTTCCAATAACAAGAAGACAAACCATGCAAGCTGCATCAAGGTTAACTTTGACATCTGGCTGTGAAGGCTAAAGCCCCTGGGAGGATCTTCAAAGACTCTGCCATCTGAGAGCCCCGGTCAGGAGTCAGGCTCCCTGGAGGCCCACAAAGACAGGGTTCCAGTGTGGATTTGCTGCACTTTCCAAAGGTAGCCACCTCAAAAGGTGTGTATACCTCCCCAGATAAGATGCTGGGCATTTTTAAGAGGCAAGGAGGAAGTCATGTGATAGAAGGGTTCTATGTGAGCCCCAAAGGTGACCAGTAAACTCTGAGTTTTCCCAAGAGCTAGAGCAGCCTTGACCCATGAGTTATGGTGTCTGCGCCTGGCTCTCAGGGCAGGCTTGAGGAAGGCTCCTCCAGCAAATCCTTGATTCTCCACCCTTTATACAACCTCTCCACCCACCTTTCTTCAGGCCAGTGCACACAGCACATTGATGGAAATAACCATCACGTGACCCAAACGTGGCATAAGGAGCAACCACCACCCCTGCAACCCCCAACTGCTTCTCCTCTACTGGTCCCTGCTTGGTTTTCTGTAAATACTAAGTGTAATAAGAAATACAATGTGGGAATTCCCTGGTGGTCCAGTGGTTAGGAATCGGCGCTTTCACTTCTGTGGCCCGGGTTCAGTCCCTGGACGGGGAGCCAGGATCCTGTAAGCCGTGCCGCGCCACCAGAAAGAAATACAATGAAATCATAGGGTCATTATTGACTCTCTCACCCTCCCATTCAATCACTCTAAGCTGCAAAGATCTTTCAAATATATTCCTTTTCCCCTATTCCCATGGCCATCGCCTGGTGCCAAACCCTCATCACTGCAATAGGAGTGAACACTTATATAGACCTTATCACGGGCTAGGCATTGTCTTAAGCATTTTGACATTTGTGATTTCACTTAATACTCACAGGACTCCACAGAGGCAAAGCCTCATGGCCGGTCTCCCCTCTCCAGTTTCTCTCTTTGGAGTCCACATCATCCTCATGGTTGCCAGGGAGTATGGGTGCCCATGTGTGGTAGTTTCAGAAATAAACAAATGGGACCTAATGAGACTTCAAAGCTTTTGCACAGCAAAGGAAACTATAAACAAGACGAAAAGACAACCCTCAGAATGGGAGAAAATATTTGCAAACGAATCAATGGACAAAGGATTAATCTCTAAAACAGCTCATGCAGTTCAATATCAAAAAAAACAAACAGCACAATCAAAAAATGGGCAGAAGACCTAAATAGACATTTCTCCAAAGAAGACATACAGGTGGCCAAGAGGCACATGACAAGCTGCTCAATATCACTAATTATTAGAGAAATGCAAGTCAAAACTACAATGAGGTATCACCTCACACCAGTCAGAATGGGCATCATCAGAAAATCTACAAACAACAAATGCTGGAGAGGGTGTGGAGAAAAGGGAACCCTCTTGCACTGTTGGTGGGAATGTAAATTGATACAGCCGCTATGGAGAACAATATGGAGGTTCTTTAAAAAACTAAAAATAGAGCTACCATACAACCCAGAAATCCCACTCCTGGGCATATACCCAGAGAAAACCATAATTCAAAAAGACACATGCACCCCAATATTCATTGCAGCACTATTTACAATAGCTAGGTCATGGAAGCAACCTAAATGCCCATCGACAGATGAATGGATAAAGAAGATGTGATATATATATACAATGGAATATTACTCAGCTATAAAAAGGAACGAAACTGAGTCATTTGTAGAGACGTGGATGGACCTAGAGACTGTCATACAGAGTGAAGTAAGTCAGAAAGAGAAAAACAAATATCGTATAATAATGCATATATGTGGAATCTAGAAAAATGGTACAGATGAACCAGTTTGCAGGACAGAGATAGAGACACAGATGTAGAGAACAAATGTATGGACACCAAGGGGGGAAAGTGGGGGGTGGGTGGGATGAACTGGGAGATTGGGATTGACATATATACACTAATATGTATAAAATAGATAACTAATAAGAACCTGCTGTGTAGCACAGGGAACTCTACTTCATGTCTCTGTACATTAGAAACAAACACAACATTGTAAAACAACTATACCCCAATTAAAAAAAATTTTTTTGTTGTTGTTTTTTTGGCTGCGCCACTCGGCATGCGGGATCTCAGTTCCCTGACCAGGGACTGAACCCTGGCCCTCAGCAGTGGAAGCGCGGAGCCCTAACCACTGGACCGCCCGGGAATTCCCTGCATTTCCTTTTTTAAATTAAGAACATTTCATCCATGTAAAACATATAAGTGAAATAATAATAATACATTCATATACCCACCATCTTACTTAGGAGAGCTGACATTATTAATTCCTGAAGCTTCCCAATGTCTCTCCTTGAGCTCTGCATGTCCCTCCCATCTGGAGGCAATAACCTGAATTTTGTATTTGTCATTCCTTTGTCCTTTTCTTTATAGTTTTCTCACAGATGGATGAGGTCCTGAACGATATACTGTCTAGTTTTGCATGTCTTTGAACTTTGGAGAAATGGAATTGGACTGTCTGAGTTTTCCGACAGCACGTTTGTTTTCGATCTACATTTTGTTTCTGAAATTCACCCATATTGTTGAGTAGTGCTGTTGTGCATGCATTTTCGCTGCCATAATGCACTCTTCTGTGTGAAGAAACCAAAGATCACCGATCCATTCTCCTCTTGATGGACATAGGGCTGCTGCAATCAATATTTATTGCATCCTGTGATGCACATGTGTAAGAGTTTCTAGGTGAGGCACACGGAATAGAAATGCTGGGTTGGAAGATATGTGCATCTGAACTTGACCAGACAATGCCAAGTTGCTTTCCAAAGCGGCCGTATGAACTAACAACACTCCCACAAGTGGTGTACAGAGCTTTCATTGTTCCATAACCCTGACAACACTTGGTGTTGTCAGACTTTAACACAGGTGCCAACCTGGTAGGTGTAAATTGGCATGTTATGGAGGTTTTAGGTTTGCATTTCCCTGATTCCTAATGAGAGTAAATGTTTATTGGCAATACTTGTTTCCTCGTCTGTGCAACGTTTGGCTACATATCTAGTCTTCTTCTGCTGTGTCATCTTTTTCTCATTGATTCTTTAGGAACTTTTTATATATACTGATCCTAATCTTTTGTAAATTATATGCCTTTCAAGTAGCGTTTCCCAATCTGTGGCTTATCTTTTCACTTTCTAAATGGTGTGCTTTGGTGAACAGAAATTCTTATTCTTAACATAGTGGAATTTATTGATGCTTTCCTGTGTGGTCTGTGCTTTTTGTGTCTTTTTAAGGAAATCCTTCCTTCCCCTGAAGACGTAGTTTCCTGTATCTTCTTCTAAAAGTTTTGCCTTGCACGTTTAGGTCTTTAGCAAACTGGAATTGATTTTATATAAATAAGGATCTAATTTCAGGTTTTTTTCCATATGGATAAGCAACTGTTCTAGCCCTACTTATTGAATAGTTCATCTTCTGCATTATTTTTAAAACCACCTCTTCTTTAGATCACATTTCCATTATGCTTGAGTCTGTTTCTGGACTCTCTAGTCTGATCCAGTGGCCTATGTGTCTATCTCTGAGCCAAAACCACACTACTCCAATTACTAATGCTTTAAAATGTCTTAATGATCACTTTATATTGTGTGTATTGATACCTGGTAGGCCAAGCCCTACTCCTTGTAATTCTTCAGGAATGTCTTGGCTCCTTTTGGCCCTTTGTCCTTATAAATTACAGAAAGAGATTGTCATATGGCATGAACACATGGTTGGGATATTATTTGGAACTGCACTGAATGGTAAATTAATTTCTGCAGATATTATATTTTATATAGTTAACTTTGGTTTATATTTACCTGCATGGTGGTCCTTTTTTTCATGGTTCTATCTTGCAGTTTTGACCTTACACCTGGAATCATTTTCCTTTGACCTGAGATACATTTTTTAAAGTTCCCTTGGTGAAAGTTTTTAAAAATTTTTCATTGGAGTATGGTTGATTTACAATGTTGTGTTAGTTTCACGTGTACAGCAAAGTGAATCAGTTATACATATATATCTCTCTATTCCTTTGCAGATTCTTTTCCCATATAGGTTATTACAGAATATTGAGTAGAGTTCCCTGTGCTATACAGTAGGTCCTTATTAGTTATCTATTTTATATATAGTAGTGTGTATATGTTAATCCCAATCTCCTAATATATCACTTCCCCCCACGTTTCCCCTTTGGTAACCATAAGTTTGATTTTGAGATCTGTGAGTCTGTTTCTGTTTTGTAAGTAGTTCATTTGTACCATTGTTTTATTAGATTCCACATATAAGTGATATCATATGATATTTGTCTTCCTCTGCTTGACTTACTCTTGGTGAAAATTTATTGGTGGTCAAGACACCCAGTATTGGTTTGTTTGAAAATTTTGTCCTTGCTCTTGAAAGATAGTTTTGCTGGGTACACAATCTTAGTGACAATTATTTTCACTATGGGACAATTATTTGGCCCTTTGAAAATATGATTCCACTGTCTTCCAGCCATAGTTGTTAACATTGAAAAGTTAGCTGCCCTTGAATCCTTGTTTCTTGGTTAATCATCTGTTGTTTCCCTCTCTGACTGTATTTTCTCTTTGACCATGCTCTTCTCCAGGTGCATTATATTATACATACATGTGAACTTAAGCTTTGATCTTACTTGAGATTTACTGTGCTTCTTGAATATGATTCATGTATTTCATCAATTCTGAAAAATTCTTACTGTTATCTGTTCAATCATTGCTTCTTTCCCATTGTATTAGTGTTCTCTGGCTGCTGTAACAACTTACCACAAACTTGGTGGCTTAAAACAACAGAAATTTATTCTTTCACAGTTCTGGAGGCCAAAAGTCCTAAATCAGTACGATTGAGCTGCTATCAGGGTGTCAGCAGGGCCATGCTTCCTCTGGAGGCTGTAGGAGGGGGTACCTTCCTTGTCTCTTCCAGGCTCTGGAGGCTGCTAACCCTCCTTGGCTTGTGGCAGCATCACTCCTGTCTTCAAGGGCAGCATCTTCAAATCTACCTCTGTTTTGTCTTCATGTAGACTTCTCTGTGTGTTGTCACATCTCCCTCTACCTCCCTTTTATAAGGATACAGGTAATTGCATTTAGGGACCTTGGATAATCTACCCTGATCTCCCCATCCTCGACTCTTAACTGAATCACATCTGCAAAGATCTTTTTTTTTTTTTTTTTTCCATATATGGTAACATTCACAAGTTCCAGGTGTTAGGACATGGATATCTTTTGGGGGGCCATTTTTCAGCCTACTTCACTGAGCTCCAATGAGATGTATGTTACACCCTCTCACTCTGTCCTCCAAGTCTTTAGGGTTTTTTTTCCTGTAGTTTATAATTTTATCTCTCTGTGCTACATTCTAGATAGTTTCTTCAAATATATCTTCAGTTTCCCAAGTTACCTTTTCAGCCCTAAATGATCTGCTATTTAATCCAGCTGTTGATTTTTTTTTAAATTAATTAATTAATTTATTTATTTATTTATTTTTGGCTGTGTTGGGTCTTTGTTGCTGCACGCAGGCTTTCCATAGTTGCGGTGACTGGGGGCTACTCTTCATTGTGGTACACGGGCTTCTCATTGAAGTGGCTTCTCTTGTTGTGGAGAATGGGCTCTAGGCTCATGGCCTTCAGTAGTTGTGGCACAGGGGCCCAGTAATTGTGGCTTGTGGGCTCTAGGGCGCAGGCTCAGTAGTTGTGGCGCATGGTCTTAGTTGCTCCGCGGCATGTGGGATCTTCCCAGACCGGGAATCAAACCCGTGTCCCCTGCATTGGCAGGTGGATTCTTAACCACTGTGCCACCAGGGAAGTGCCAACCATTGATTTTTAAATTTCATTTAATGTATTTTTCATTCCTAGAAGTTCTATTGGGTTCTTTTTCAAAACTCCATGGTCATTTTTATAATCTCTTGCTCCATGTTCAGTTTGACTCTTTTGAATTGATTCAATTCTTTAAATTGAATGTGGCTAGAGAAAAATACGTAACCCTTTTGAGAAATTGTGCTGTGAAAATGATCAGAGAAACGGGCCAATTGCTGGAGGAGATGTAGGGTCAAAAAAAAAAAAAGGTTGAGAAATTACTTCAAGGTAAGAAAGAGATTTGTATGGTGATGAGAACGACCCAGCAGACAGGGGCCGGCTGATGGGGCAATGTCCTTGTATAGAGGAGAATAGACAAGTCCAATGCACAGAGGGAGTAAAGGGGCTCGGGTACGGGCTGGAGAGTTCACTTGATGGTCACAGTGGGAATGCAGAGCAGAGTCACATAGGTTGGAATGAAGTGATGGATGGATGTGGGCCATCTCTTCTGGTTGCTTCTGCTTCCTTAGTACATAGGAAGGAATGTCATTAAGCTGAGAAGGAGGATGGGGAAGAGATGCCTGAGCTTTGAGAGAGGGAAGGTGTGAAATGCTCATCTAGGAGAGTATGAGAGTTGAATCGGTTGGGAAGTGGAATGGGATGGGCTGGCAGCCACAAAATACCCCGTGGAGAGAAGTGGGCTGAATTTGATGAGACTGATCACCAAGGCTGTATTTTTCTAAAGCACAAATTTGACTGTGTCCATCCCCAGCTTAAAACCCTTATTCACTCCCCCTGCTCTAAACTCCTTTGTATGGCAAGGTCCTCCATGATTGCTGGTTTACCAGATCCCAATTATGCCCTTTACAACCAACAGCCCAGAGCAGCTTGCAGTTCCCCCAAACAGATTTTGCACCTCTCTGCCATGGCTCTTGCTTTTTCCACTGCTTGGAATGCCCTTCCTGCCTATGCCCTCCTATGGGGAGTTTGTCCACAACGTCTGCTTCCTGCCCCTCACCCCACCATCCCCTGTACAGACTTTTCTCATCTGTTACAGCTCCTATAAAACTTCACTGGCTCTCAGTCATTTATGGTTCTGCCTCATCCACCCCATCAAGGGCACAGCCAATGTCCTGTCCTTTCTGTGTCCCTGGTGTCCTGCACCAAGCAGGAGTTAAGACAGTGTCTGCTGAGAGGACTGACCGAGGGCTTCTAGAGGAGAGCTGGGTCAGGCCAGCAGGGGTGGTACCCAGAGTGCCATTAGTGGAATCACTGGACTGTGGAGAAGAAATCCGAACAGTGGCCAGGAAGCCGAGCCAAAGCCTGAGGTCAGGAGAAAGTAGGCCACACTCTCAAGTGGA
This sequence comes from Balaenoptera ricei, assembly GCF_028023285.1. Lineage (NCBI taxonomy): Eukaryota > Metazoa > Chordata > Mammalia > Artiodactyla > Balaenopteridae > Balaenoptera > Balaenoptera ricei. The sequence goes on along the minus strand of NC_082639.1, from coordinate 14,444,814 downwards.
GGGCTGAGAGGGAGACGGATGGAGAGGCTGCGGGAGTGAGGGGGAAGGGGATGGTGCGGGGGCGGAGCCGCGTGGTCCAGGACACACGTCTCTGAACACTGAGCTCCTGGCAGAGTGACTCTGCTGTCACCTGGTCCTCATGCTGGGGAGGGGCACAGGCTGCTGCGAAGTCCTTTTCTCTCTGGGGATCATAGACTTCTAAAGGAAGGAGAGATGTGAGGAGTCCCCCAGCCCCTTCATTTTCAAAGAACCAAACATTCCACTCCCAACAAGCTCCAAACAGCCTGTAGGGAATAAGGTCAAATGCAGATCTGCAGGTGGCCTGCAGTGAGGCCAAAGGCGGAGCTTAGGGGTCAGGCTGCCTGTCTCCCCAACAAGCTGTGGTGCTGTGGGCTAGCTGCTCTGCCCGAGCCTCAGTCCTCTCATCTGTAAAAGGGGGATGATGAAGAAGACACAAAACCCAATTAAAAAATAGGCAAAGGATTTGAATAGACATACGTCCAAAGAAGATGGACAAATGGCCAATGAGCACAAGAAAAACTGCTCAACATCCTTAGTCCTTAGGAAAATGCAAACCACAACCACAGTGAGATACAACTCACACCCACTGGACAATAACAAGTGTTGACAAGGGTGTGCAGAGTTGAAACCCGGGTGCGTTGCTGGTGGGAATGTGAAATGGAGCAGTTGCTTTGGAAAAGCAATTTCTCAAAATAGTAAACATAGAGCTAGCATATGACCCAGCGATTCCACCCTTAGTTATCTGCTTAAGAAAAATGAAAACATACATCCACCCCAAAACTTGTATGTGAATATTCATAGCAGCATTATTCATAATGGCCCAAAATGGAAACAATTCAAATGTCCTTCATCTGGTGGATATAGAAGCAAAATGTGGTATTTCCATTCCATAGAATACTATTTGAAAATAAAAAAAGATTGAAATATTGAAACATCTACAATATGGACGAACCTCAAAAACATGCTAAATGAAAGATGCTAGCCTCGAACGATGACATGTTGTATGATTCCATGTATATGAAATGTCCAGAACAGACAAATCTATAAAGACATAAAATAGATTCATGAATGCCTAGGGCTGGTGGGAGGTGCTGTTTGTGGGGAAGCGGGGAGCAACTGTAAATGGACAATGTTCTAACATTAGATTGTGGTGATGGTAGCCCAACTCTGTAAATATAATAAAATACATTGAATTGCACCCTTCAAATGGGTGAATCTTGTGGTATGTGAATTACATCTCAGTGAAGCTATTTAAAAAGAGGAGGGAAACAGTGATGTCTGCTCTGCAAGGTTGTTGTGGGGATTGAGTGAGAAACCGTGTATATGGTACCCGAGTGCCTGGAGCATAGCAGGTGCTCGTAGCAGATGCAGTGGATGCCTCCATAGACCCGCATCCTCACTACTCCACAGCGCTCTGACCCCACTTCCGGCCACTGCCCCTCCAGGTCTCCACCTGGGGGCTTTCTCATGCCGCATCTGTAGTAGGCGTGAAGTGCTGGGGAATTCACAGCTCCCTGCCCCCAAGATACACTAGATGATAGACAGGAGTTAGTGCATAGAGACCCCAGATTTCTCAGCTTGGATTCTACACTGGCTCCAGAATTTCCCCACTGGGATTGAGCTCTAGCTGCCTGCTACTACCTCCCCATTTCCTGCTCATTTCCCCACTCTCCTACTGGCATTTCCTGGGATCACCTCCCCAGTAAACTACGTGTTTAGGTACATGAATCCTTGTATTGGGTCAGCTTTTAGGGGTGCCCTGTCCAAGGCAGTGCTTCCCAGCACTGTGATATATGGTCCCACTGAGGCTGATCCAGTCTCCTGACCCAGCTGGCCCATCTCCATCTGCTCCCAGTGTGCTGTACAGCCCTGGGCTCTCTACTCTACTCCACTTTGAGGAGGGAGGACTTTCCCTGGAAGGAGCTGAGGCCCAGGGAAGGAAAGAGAGGGACCCAAGGATTCTCCAGGTAATGATAACTAGGTGGATTGAAGATTATTTGGCACCTGGCACTACGTGCAAAGCACTGCCCATGTATTATTTAATCCTCACAGCAGCTCTGTGCTTCGTTTGACTGAGTTGAAAACTGAGGCTCAGAGAGGTGAAGTGACTTGCCCAAGGTCACACAGTGTTTAAGTTGTGATATTTGCATTTGAACCCAGGGCCTGAGCTCTTGGCCATGGTACTACCCTGCTTTTCTTGGAGCCCTGCTAAGCAGCTGACCCACCTCCTTTCCATTTAGACTTATGGGGACTCTGGTTTAGGGGAGGTTTTTGTTTGCTCTGCCTGCTGTCGCATTGGCCCTGAGCCCAGCTGTAAGAACACCATTCAGATGTGTCTTTGGTTGGCTGGGTTTTTTTTTTTTTTTACAGATTTATGGTGGGGGGAGCCCACTCTCAAGAGAGAGCCCGGGTGCTAGACGGGGAACAAGGACACTGGTGTGGCCTTCTTTGAGGTCCCAGTGACTCATGAACAAGGCAAGTGTCAATCTGTTTCCTGGCCCATAAACCAAGTTTATGGGGTACACTCTTCGGATTTGCAAGGGGCTGGAAGGGCTGTTGTGGAGATAGCTCTCAGGGTGGCCCCGGGGAGCCTGGGGCCTGCAGCCCTGGATTTTGGGTCAGGGACTGCTGTGAGAAAGCAGACTTACACCTGGGCAGGCTGAGTGCCACCCCTGGGGCCAGTTTGCTTTGATCAGCTGGGAGCACGGATGGGGGAGGAACTGATGAGGAGGAAGGTGGAGGGAACTCACTTTTACTGAGCACCTAACCCCGATCTGCTGTATCGGGCACAGGACAGTCATGGAGACAAAAGCCGGTACCCGCTCTTGCAGAACCCCCATCACTCGGAGGGCAGGGAAACAAAGAAACTGACAGTCACAACCACAGCGCAGTAATAACATCAGACGATGATGAGCCTCCTGTGGGTAGAGGCTTCCCAGGCTTTATCTCATCCAATCCTCACACCGACACCAGGCGCAACCTGCTGTCACTGCCCCCATTTTACAGGCGAAGCAGCTGAGGCAGAGCAAGGCTCATTCAGTTGTGCAATGACACAGAACTAGAGCTGAGAAGAACCAGATTTGACCCCAAGCTGTCTGGCTCCAGAGTCTGCAGGCTAAGCCTCCCCTTCTACTGCCTCACCAGGGGCAGGGGGCATGTGGGAGCCCAAGGGAGGGAAAGGTCTCCTCTGTTGGGGTGGGAGTGGGGTACGCAGCGGTCTCCATACTGACGTCTGGTTGTGGCTTTGAAGGACGGGTAGGAGTTAGGTGCAGAACGGACAGGGAGGGTGTTCTGTCAGAAGGAATAGCCTGTGTATAGGTAGGGAGGCTTGAGCTAGCATGATGGGTGTGGGGAATTACAAGTGGTTCAGTACTGCTGGAGCATAAAGCAGAAACAGGGGAGAGGTGAGGTGAGGTCATACATAGACCAGGAGCAAGGCGTGGAAGACCTGTCTTGTTCTGCTAAATCATTAGGACTTTGTATAAAACACAGTCCCTGCCCTCCAGGGCCTTTCCTGAGCTTGCGGAGATGAGCCACATCATCAGGAAATGATGAATAATCCACCACCATGCAGGGACCAGTGTGGGGAGGGCAAAGGAGGGAGGTCTGCCCTGGGTCCAGGAGGGATGGGCCGTGGGGGAGACTTCCTAGAGGAGAAGCCATTTTGCTGGGTTTAATAACAAGAAGAGGTGTCGGAACAAAGGTGCAGAGGCTGGAAAGAAAGTACCAGGTTTATCTGGGGGACAAGAAGAAGATGAAGGGGTGGAAGAAAGATCAGCAAAGCATATGTGATGTTCAGCCCTGCCCACCAAATGCCCCTTTGGAGTCTGACCTGGGTTCAAATTCCGACTTGCTGCTGACTGGCTGTGTGACCTTGGGCAAGTCACTAAACCTCTCTGAGCCTCAGTTACCTTCTCATCTGTGAACTGGATGGAGACAAATGATGAGGGATTGACTCACTCTGGTACCATCACCAAGATCTTGGCCATGTCAGCCAACCGCCTTCACCAGGGGTCAGAAAACTTTTTCTCTAAAGTATCAAATAATAAATATTTTAAACATTGTGGGCTATTTGGTCTCTGTTGCAACTACTTAACTCTGCCACTGTAGCATGGGAACAACCATAGACAAAACATAAATCAATAAACATGGGTGTGTGCCAATTAAACTTTGTTTCTGGACCCTGAAATTTGAATTTCATATATTTGTCACGTGTCACAAAATATTCTTCTTTTTTTGATTCTCCACTCCCTTCCCCAGCTATTTAAAAATGTAAAAACAGGGCTTCCCTTGTGGTGCAGTGGTTGGGAATCCGCCTGCCAATGCAGGGGACATGGGTTCGAGCCTTGACCCAGGAAGATCTCACATGCCGCAGAGCAACTAAACCTGTGCGCCAAAACTACTGAGCCCGCATGCCACAACTACTGAAGCCTGTGCACCTAGAGCCCGTGCTCTGCAACAAGAGAAACCACTGCAATGAGAAACCTGCGCACCACACTGAAGAGTAGCCCCCGCTCGCTGCAACTAGAGAAAGCTCGCGTGCAGCAACGAAGACCCAACGCAGCCAAAAATAAATAAATAAATAAATAAATATGTAGCTCATGAACCATACAAAAACAGGCAGTGGGACAGATTTGGCATGCCGGCCACATTTGCAGACCCCTGACCCAGACTATTATTTCTTTAGTACTTTCTTTAGATTCACTTTGTCCTACTTAAATAAATTCATTTGAAAAGGAAACTTTACATCACACCAACACCACTTAACATGAATAGAAAGTGACCATGAAAATAACATCAAAAAGCAAACTAGGGACTTCCCTTATGGCGCAGTGGTTAAGAATCCGCCTGCCAATGCAGGGGACACGGGTTTGAGCCCTGGCTTGGGAAGATCCCACATGCCGCAGACCAACTAAGCCTGTGCGCCACAACTACTGAAGCCCAAGCACCTAGAGCCCGTGCTCCGCAACAAGAGAAGCCACCGCAGTGAGAGGCCTGCACACCGCAACGAAGAGTATCCCCTGCTCGCCGCAACTAGAGAAAGCCCACATGCAGCAACAAAGACCCAACACAGCCAAAAATAAATAAATAAAATTAAAAAAAAAAAAAAAAAGCAAACTAGCGTAATTAAATTTTCACATGATCCAGCCCAAGGGCCCAAGCCTGGGGCCTGTTCTGTGTGCATTAAATAGACATAGAGAGGTGTTAGGGACAAATAGAACAAGACAGACTTTCTCCTGGTCAAATTCAGGAAAAAAATATGGAAAAGGAATGAACAAGAGGGTATCTCATTATATAAGTCAGTGTTTAGTGCTGCATCTTGTACGGCCTAACATCCTCCTGTGGGAGGCGACATTGATGTAATCCCAGAATTGCCAGTACGGTGCCCGGCTGTGGTACTGTAGACCGCTCATGGAGGCATGGTGTCCTGAGTTCTAACTGGGGTCTTTTACTATCAGGGGAGGAAAAACGCTGTCTCTGACCTGCCAGTGGGGCGTGAGTCAACCTTTATAAGTGTTTTGAAATCACCTGTTTCAATCAATCAATGACAAGTTGATGGCCAGTGCAGGGAGTTATTATTGTTAATAAAATAATAATCAAAATAACGGCGATGAATTCAGGCTGATGACAGGTTAGTGCCCAAAGGTCTCTGAGCATTGAAAAGCATCACTAAAATAATAATTAAAATTGCAGCAAGGGTGAGTCAAGGTCATGAAAGCAACTTAGGCCCAGTGGAAAAGGCAACAGAGAAAGGCTCGGCATCCCACCTGCCCCTCCAGGCAGAGGCCCACAGTGGGGCTGCAGAAGGCTCGCGAAGATGAGATAGTCAGGCTGTTGGGATTTGTGAGGCCCCAAATGAGATGATGACTTTTGATGTGGGGCCTCTCACTGGGGGTTCCTGGACCTCAGTGGCCTCATCTGAGAAATGCAGATAATAATACTTCACGTGCAGGAGAAAGAGGGCCGGACCAGATGAGCCCTTGCGGTTGTGTTCCTGTGCTGTCAGTTCTTCCCTGATGTGAGACTCAAATCCTGGTACTCTGGTCATTTCACCAGCCAGGTGCTCTCCACCTGGGAGAAAATATTTAACTCAGGGGTTGCAAACTTGCTACCTGGGGGCCAAATCTGGCCCTTAGATGTGTTTTCTCTCACTGGTGAAGTTAAAATTTAAAAAACAACATAATAGTACATATTATGAAGTAATAAAAACAGGCAGAAACATACACAGTACATAATTATATAGCTCAGTGAACTGTCACATAGCAAACAGCTGTGTAACCACCAGCCAGGCCAAGAAAGAGAGCATGGCATGGCAGGCCCCCCCGGGACCCCCTCGTGTCTCCTCCAATCACTTGACACCATTTAAACATTTTTTTAGTTTGACCATGTGATATCTTTTTTTCTGACACCAAATTATGTGGGTTCTTTTTCACACCAATTTTTCAACATCAACTAAGCGTCTAACAATTCAGTTCAGTTCTGACACTAACTACTTGGAATTAGCACAGACCCCACAAGTTAAGGGCTCAATCCCACAAGACTGCACCCCACTTCAGACACCAATCACAAGTCCTGGGGGCCACCTGTACTTCTCACCAACTGGCTATAAATCCAGGGGTAGCCATAACCCCCTCCCTAGGTTTGATACTCACTAGAACAGCTCACAGAACTCAGGAAACACTTTACTTACATTTACTGGTTGTTATAAAGGACACAATTCAGGAACAGCCAAGTGGAAGAGATGCACAGGTTAAGGTTATGGGCATAGGTTGATGAGCATGGAGCTTCCTTGCCCCCTCAGGGGGTGCCACCTTCCAGCAACTCAATGTGTTCACCAGCTCAGAAGCTCTCTGAACATGCTGTTTAGGGTTTTTTATGGAGGTTTCATTATCTAGGTGTGATTGATTAAGTCACTGGCCATTGGTGATTGAACTCAATTTCCAGCCCCCCTTTCTTTGGGGAGGGGCAGCTGAAAGTCCCAACCCTCTAATCTTTCTGGCCACCAGCACCCATCCTGAAACTATCTAGGGCTCCCCCTCCATGAGTCATCTCATTACTGTACAAAAGGCAGTAAATTACAGGGTTTTAGAAGCTCCTGGTTTAGGAACCAGGAACCGTGGATAAAGAACAAATACTTATTTTTTATTATACCACAGACAATCTTCAAGCAGGAGCAGGTAGGCTCTCTACTTTGCCACAGACCCCACCAACCCTTATTGTCTTGCACTGCCCAATTCACAGATTTGTGTTGCCTGCTCAGCCTCTGTAGGTATTTGGACTGATGATCCCTGCTTAACAGATGCTCTTTGTCTTAATAATAATAGAAACAGTAGTTGTCGTCATCCTCACCATCCTCATTATCTAATAATAATAATAATAATAAAGTAGCTATCAATTGTTGGGTATTTATAATATTCCAGGGACTGTACTGAGCACATCAGATACAGTATCTTGTTTAATCTTTACAGAAATCTTTCCAAGTAAACTCTTCAACTCTCCATTTTTTCAAATAAGGAAACAAAGGATCAGAGAATTTGAGTGCATTTCCCAAGGTAACACAGCAAATAGGGAAGCTGATTGAGCCTGGACGTTGAAGTGGGATGGGGTCATGTGGGGAGTGGGACCAGGTCTAATTCTTGGGGAACAGTTTTGTGTTGTGGGAATGGCACAGGTTTGGGGGTCAGATAAGCCTGAGTTTCAACCTTCAGGCCACCACCACAAGTTATGCAGTCTTCCAGGCCTCAGGCTCCCTATCTATAACTTGGGCACAATGACAGCCACCTCACACAGTCACTGTTAGGACTGAGTGAGCTAAATGCTGGGTAGAAACTCCATAAATGATTCTTCACCGCAACCAGCCTAAGCAGAGGGATGGCTGGAAACCGGGGATCCCCATGGATCCATCCCATCTCTGCCTCCTTCAAGACCAAGTTCAAGGCCACCTCCTCCAGGAAGCCTCCCCAGGTTCCCAGCAGCCCCATTGTCCTTGTCTTTACTTTCAAGTTCCCCAGGACTGTGGTTAATGGGACAACATCCCATCCCGCACCTGCTGCCCCTCCCAGCCTGGTGTTCCCATTTTCTCCGCTGAATGGCTTTGACCTCCCGGAGCACTCTGGACCTTGTCATTCATCACTTTTGACCCTCTGTGGGTGTCATTGGTGGGCCTGCCTGATCCCCTCCCTGGGCAGTGGAGGCTCCTTGAGGGCAGGGATCCGGGGGAGAGTAGACAGTAGGGTCTTGAAGACCCTCTCTCACCCCATGCCTGCTCTGGGGCTCAGCAGAGGGCATGCCTGTTGGTGGTGGACTTTGGTGGGTCTCTTGTCCCTTCTTGGCAAGGAAATGTATGGGGATGACGTTTCTTTTGCCAGAGAATATACTGGGGGTTACACACCTCTCTCATTTCACCTCCCCCGAGTTTTTTTCAGACGGTATATTAAATTTTTTTTATTTTGGTAAACTATACATAACATAAAATTTACCATTTGAGCCATTTTAAGTGTACAGTTCAGTGGTATTTAAGTACATTTACAATATTGTGCAACTATGACCGCTATCCATTTCCAGAACTTTTTCATCATCCCAAACTGAAACCCTGTACCCATTAAATAATAACTCCTCGTACCCCTCCCTCTAGTCCCTCCTGACCACTCTTCCACTTTCTGTCTCTATGAATTTGCCTATTCTAGATCTCTCACATAAGTGGAGTCATGCAATGTTTATCCTTTTGTGTCTGTCTGGTTTATTTCACTTGGCCTAATGTTCTCTAGGTTCATCCGTGTGGTAGCGTGTGTCAGAATTTCCCTTCTTTTTATGGCTGAGTAATAGCCCATTGGATGTCTATACCACATTTTGTTTATTCATTCATCTGTAGATGGACACTTGGGTCGTTTCCACCTTTTGGCTATTGTGAATAACGCTGCTCTGAGCATTGATGTACAGTATGTGTTTTAGTCCCTGCTTTCAATTCCTGGGTATATATTCCTAGGAACGGAACTGCTGGTAATTCTATGTTTAACTTCTTGAGAAACTACTAAACTGTTCTCCATCATGTCTGCACCATTTTACACTCCACCAGCGGTGCATGAGGGTTCCAATTTCTCTACATCCTGGTCAACACTTGTTATTTCCACCCCCTCCCCCCCTTTTATTTGATGATAGCCAGCCTCGTGGGTATGAAGTGGTATATCATGTGGTAACACTATAATTTTTTAAAAAAAAATTTATTTATTTATTTTCTTATTTTTGGCTGTGTTGGGTCTTTGTTTCTGTGCGAGGGCTTCTCCAGTTGTGGCAAGCGGGGGCCACTCTTCATCGCGGTGCGCGGGCCTCTCACTGTTGCGGCCTCTCTTGTCGCAGAGCACAAGCTCCAGACGTGCAGGCTCAGTAGTTGTGGCTCACGGGCCTAGTTGCTCCGCGGCATGTGGGATCTTCCCAGACCAGGACTCGAACCCGTGTCCCCTGCATTGGCAGGCAGACTCTCAACCACTGCGCCACCAGGGAAGCCCAGGTAACACTATAATTTTAAGGGTAGCTCTTATAGCCCCATTTTATAGTGTGGAAAACTAAGGCTTGGAGAAGTTAAATAACTTGAGGTCACATACTTGTGCTATAGGGAAGAACCTTTGTATTCTATTACAAGTTAATCACTAAAGGGATGTTGTGTATAAGCTTAAATTATACATAATGGCCCATCTCTGAGAACCCTGCCTCCCAGGTAAAGACATTAAGCTCAAATACCTTTGTTTAGCTCACAGGAAACATCCTGACCAGGCCTACCTGTGAACGACTCCAGAGGCTGACCGGAGCCAGGAAATGTTTGACTTTACTCCCTCGCCTTTTAGTATAAAAGAAGCCTGAATTCTAACTCAGGCAAGATGGCTCTTTGGGACACGAGTCCACCGTCTTCTCGGTTTGCTGGCTTTCCGAATAAAGTCGCTATTCCTGGCCCCAACAACTCGTCTCTTGATTTATTGTCCTGTCATGTGGTGAGCAGTACCAGCTTGGACTTGGTAACACTTGGATCTGGGATTTGAACCGGGGGGTTACAAAGCTCACTGTCTTCCCACTATCCCCACCACCCGACTTGAATTCCTTGAGAGTAGGGATTGTGCCTTCCTGTTCCTTTGTGGACACCAAGAAGGCAGGGAATTCTATCATAGAACCACTGAATTGTGGGGGAATGGAAAGGTCCTTGGCGATTGCCTATTCCAACCCCTCACTTTTCAGCTGGGAAGGCTGAGGCCCAGAGAGGGGCGATTCACACTTGAGTGAGCAGCAGGACAGAAACAGGTGTCACAAGCCCTGGGCCTTGACCCTGTGTCCTACTGGCTCCCCCAGAGGCGTCCAGCTTTCCCACTCCTGAGTGTTGTCTCTCCAGATGCTCGCCACCCTCCTGTCTGACCCATGGCATGGCTGTGCACAGGGAGGCGGGTCTGGACTCCAGGTCAGGTGACCAATGTCCGGGTCACAGGGTATGAGCTGTGCCTCCCCAAAGCCTCCTCCAAAACAGACGTCAATCCTGCCTGTGGGCCAGGTGGTTTGAACCTCCCCGACAGGTAGGAGTGGTGACTAACCTTGAATGGGACCACCAGAGGAGGGCGGAGATCTGGAGGCTCCTGACAACTGGCCAGACTAGCTCTTTCCCCCAGACGACCCCAGTGGTTGTCTCCAAAGGAGACCAGAAGGTCCCGAGGATGGATTCCAGCCCAATGGCAGAGGCTTGCCTCGGCTGCACGGGAGGTGGGGACCGTCTGACTTTGGGAAACCAGGGGATAAAGGGAGGGGTCTGTCCATCCACTGTATCGGGGGTTGTGCAAGTCAAAGGGACAGACTGTGGGGTTAGAGAAAGAATATGGGTTTTGGCTTTTTACGGCCCGAGTTGCAGTCCTGGCTGGACCACAGATTAGCTGTGTGACGTTTGCAAGTCATTTGAGCTTCCTGGGCCTTGGTTTCCTCATCTGTAAAATGGGGATGTGAGCATGTGCTCATAGCATCACATGAGGATTAGATGATTTCCTGTGTGAATAAAGCTGAGGGAAGTGAGTGCCTGATCTTTAACAACTGCTTGGCAAGGTGAGATATGATCAATCGCCATTTTCTGCCTGATCTTGAGCTGCTAGGATTGGGCTGGGTGAGGAGTTAAATGTTAGAGTTATGCCCGAGGTGACCTTTCCTCCCAGTTTAGGTGCTCCTGGGAGAGGTTCTTCCCCTTCCCTCCAAGGCCCCTCTGACCCCTGATTCTCCATCTCTCACTGTTACCTGTGACACCATCTCCTTCCTCTTTGCAAAAGGTCGGCAGATGGAAACCAGTGGTGTTCCTGCTCCTCCCAGGGATGTTTTCATTTCAAGGGGTCCTTTAAAACCCCTGACAGGCTCAGGCTCAAGGATCAGGCTCTGATGACTTCAGAAGTCTTTGCGGCGCAAAATAATATTAATAACACTAATGGCCACTTATTAACCACCTACCATGTGCCAGACGTTGTTCTGAATCCCTTAGTGCTTTCCCTTATATAATTGTCCCAACAAAAGCATGAGGTTGGGACTTTTATTGTCACCCCACTTTATAGATGAAGAAAGTAAGGCACAGAGAACTTAAGTAAGTTGTCCCATGTCACACAGTAAGTGGCAGAGAAGGGACGCAAACCCAGGCAGCCTGGCTTCAGAGCCCACTACAGCCTCTATTTAACTGAGCACTCAGTGTGCACCAGGCATGTTTTCAAGATGCTTTATACACATGATTGTCTCTACTTTCTCTGTCTGGCAATACGTTGGATTTCTCTTTTAACCCTCACACCAGCCCTATGATGTAGATATTATTGCCTCTGATTTAAAGGTGGGAAAACGGAGGCCTGGAGAGAGAATTGCTTTCTGTTGCCTCTCCTGCTGTTGCAATATTACTTATAAAGCAAGTTTAGAATCAGAAGCTGCTTTGTCCTGAACACCCCTCCCAGCCAGGAATGGTGGGAGTGTCAGAAGTGGGAGAAAAGGCATTGGCTTTAGAGCCAGAGGTTAGGATCCCATCTCCACTATCGCTAGCTTCACAGCTCTGGGAAAATCCCAGAGCCTTGTAGAGGCTGGATATTTTCGTGAGTACAACGGCAGAAGTTATGCCCACCTCAAGGGCCATTGTGAGCCCAAAATGAGATAAGATGCTCAGAACAGAAGGCACATAGTAGGTGCTAACCAAATTGTTTCGTTGCCCCTAAAGCTACATCTTTTGCTCCATGTCCTCATAACACTTTGCTTGGTGCCTCTCTTGGTCCCACTTACTAGAGGTGAACTAGTGTTTAGTTATTCAGGGACCTGGGCCTGGAACCTTCTTGATGTCAAAGGCCACATCCCATGCATCTTTAGATCTTCCACTTGGCCCAGTGCTTTTTATGTTATGCAATAACTTTTTTTTCAAAGGAAAATAGCTTTTCTATTTTTCTCCTTTTAAAAGTAATAAGTGCTCATTTTAAAATGGGGGAAGAATTTGGCTTTGTCAAATGATGTGAGGCTTAAATGAGGTGATGGTGGTGTCGTCCTTACCATTGTGGCTTGTAACTGTTATTATATATGTTATATATATATATGTTATTATTATTCAGAAAACACAGAAAGGTAGGTAAAAGAACAAAAACCATCAGCTGACGTTTTGGATGTCTTTACAGATTTTTTTCCTATGTCTATACACATAGATGAACTCACAGACATAAGATGAATAGTTTAAAAGTGGGGTTTTATAGTTTTTTTTCATTTTCTAATTGAAGTATAGTTGATGTACAATGTTACATAAGTTACAGGTGTACAACATAGTGATTCACAATTTTTAAAGGTTACAGTTACTACAAAATATTGGCTATATTCCCTTGCTGTAGCTTACTTATTTTATACATAATAGTTCATACCTGTTACTCCCCTACACCTGTCTTGTCCCTCCCCGCTTCCCTCTCCCCCACTGGCAAACACTAGTTTGTTCTCTGTATCTGTGAGTGTGTTTATTTTTTGTTATATTCACTAGTTCATTTTATTTTTTAGATTCCACATATAAGTGATACGGTTTTACAGTGTTTTACAGTCTGCTTTTTCACTGCAGTGATAACTGGAGGACCTCTTTCTAAGCCAATGAAGGTAAGTGTGTATTATCCTTAGGATCGCTTGAGTATGACTTCTTATGGATGTGCCGTGACGTACGTAATCAGTCCCCAGTTGCTGGACACCGAGGTGATGCCTATCCTCTGAGTTGGGCTGGAAGGTGCAGGGCAGGTGTAGACCGAGGAAGCCTCTGGCTGGCTGAGGTCTCTGCAGTTACGAAATAGCCATCGGGGAAGTCACCAAGAAGGCTGATGTGGTGACTTCTAAATTTAGTTATTTATTTATTTTTGGCTGTGTTGGGTCTTCGTTTCTGTGCGAGGGCTTTCTCTAGTTGCGGCAAGCGGGGGCCACTTTTCATCGCGGTGCGCGGGCCTCTCACTATCGTGGCCTCTCTTGTTGCGGAGCACAAGCTCCAGACGTGCAGGCTCAGTAGTTGTGGCTCACGGGTCCAGTTGCTCCACAGCATGTGGGATCTTCCCAGACCGGGGCTCGAACCCGTGTCCCCTGCATTGGCAGGCGGATTCTCAACCACTGCGTGATGTGGTGACTTCTGTGGCGAGTAATTTCAAACTTGCGTTAAGGACAATTCGGGAGCTGGTCCTGTTACCAGAGTCTGGGATGAGTTCAGACGCATTCCTCCTTTTCATGGCACTGGAAGCGGCAGACCTACTGGGAAGAAGGGCTTTGACTCACTCCTTGCTGGCAGTCACCTCCTGGGAGGCGGGAGGTGTCCCCACTGCTGGGATGTCTGTTTCAGCAGAAATAGGACCATGAGGTCACAGAGGACCTGCCTGCCTTCCTCTGAGGGATTTCCCTGACACGTGAAAGTCTGTTTGCAAACCAGAAATCAGAGGTGAGGTACGTGGGGATTTACCTAGCTCACCTCCTAATGGAAGCAAAGCAAGCCAGTAGAGAAGCAGGAGGGTCCCCACGGGGTAAGGACTCCCCTGTCAGGCCTGCCTTGTAGTTTCTGGAACTCCCAGGGCCTCCCTGGCAACAATCCACACATCCTGGTCCCCCATGAAGCTGCAGGGCCCTCTCTCACCCTGAGGTTGGTGTGGATTTTGCAGTATCCAAGCAGCACCTGGCTTAAGGTTTCGGACCTTTGATCTCCAGGCCCTGGAACCGGGCAAAGAATCTAGCTTCTCCTCTCCAAGCTTCAGTTTCGCCATCTGTAAAAGGGGAATGAGGTCCTTCCCTCAAATTGACGAGGTTTGGGTAGAATGAGATGACCCGTGTGCCTGGCACACAAACTCTTTCTGCTGGAACTGATCTGAGCAGGTGGCACACAAACTCTTTCTGCTGGAACTGATCTGAGCAGGACAACGTGAGGGGTAAGTGAAATGCCACGTGTGAGGCAGAGAGAAGACTCTCAGTACCTGTTGGTTCTTGAGGTCAGGGGCCCATCTCTTTGGACAGAGATGGACATGTCGCATCACGCAGCTGAGCCCTTTGTAGAGCTTTCCGACGATGAGAAGAGCGAGGCCTGAGAGGTCATCTCCTCTGAGAGAGGGCTGTGGGCTTTAGAGTGACCTCAGAGAGCCATCCCCCTCTGCCAGGCTCCCTCCCAGGAACTTAATAGCACTTCATTTAGCCCCTACCACAACCCTATAGGGCAGAGGTTTCATTCCTATTTTATAGATGGGGAAACTGAGGCTCAGAGAAGTCCTGTACCACACATCCAGTAAGGAGACATCTTGTTAAGCTCTGGGCTCGAAATTGATTAGGGCACATCAAAGAGAGGGGCCCTGCATCCTTGGGGCTGGACTTCTGGCTGCACTGGCAGAGGGTGAGTGGCCTGGGACTGGGGCGACAGGGTATGGCTTCTCCTTCCCAAGGAGCTCCGGGTCAGATAGATGGTGTCCTTGCCTCCCTCAAGGAGCCCTCCCTTCTTGAGATGAGGGAGACAAGGAATTGGTGGGAATGCTACAGACAAATGAATCTACAACGGGGAAGAGCAAGAGGTCCCTACCTATCCTGGTTTTGGGGGTGCAGAGTGGTTCTAGGGGGAAGTGCTACCCTGCACCCTAATCCTAACCCTAACCCTTAAAATAAAAAAGGACTGACTATGCTAAATATTTTTTTTAATGGAAGTATAGTTGATTTACAATATTGTGTTAGTTTCAGGTATACAGCAATGTGATTTTTTAATGGATTTTTTTCAGATTATTTTCCATTATAGGTTATTAAAAGTTATTGAATATAGTTCCCTGTGTTATACAGTAAATCCTACTTGTTTACCTCTGACAGTACTAAATATTAGCTGGGATTTGGAGCAATCAGAACTCTCATATGCTGCTGAGGGGGGTGTACATTTACAGAGCCAACTTGGAAAACTGTTTGGCAGGATCTGCTAACTCTAAACATACACATATCCTGCGACACAGCAATCCCATCCCTTGATTTCCACCCAAGAAGAACAAGTGCTATGTTCACCTAAAGACAGAGATGAGAAGGCTCACAGCAGCTTTACTCCAAACAGTCCCAAACTAGAAACCACCCAAATCTCCATCTGTGGTTGAATGGACAAATACATTGTGACATGTTCATAGCATGTAATATTACCCAGCAAAGAAGAAGAACAGAATGCTGCCGCACTCAACTACATGGATGGATCTCTTACAGGTAAGATTGAGCAAAAGAAGTAAAAAAATTACTGTCTGATTCCGTGTACATGAGGCTAGAAAGGAATCCATGGTGAGAAAAGTCAGAACCTGATCACCTTTGGGAGGTGTCTCTGAATGGGGTCACCAGGGAGCCTTCTGTGTGTGGGAAATGAGCTGGGTGTGGAGTACCCTGGGGTGTGCATACGTAGAAATTCGTTGAGCCATGCACAGAATATTTGCTGAACGTACATTATCCCTTAATGCAAAGTCAAAACAAGACAGCAAATGAAGAAGGAGACTGCTACCAAAGCCAAGAGCTGGAGGATAAGTAAGTGCTAGCTAGTGAGAAGGGGACCAGTGTCCCTGGAGGTGGAACTAGCATGTGCAAAGGCCCAGAGGCAGGAGTGCGTGGTGTTGCTTCTCATCGTGGCTCTGGGCTCATCTGATGATGCTCCTGCCCCTCGCTTCTCTGTGCCCCTTTCTACTCGAAGGCCGCCACTGTGGAACAGGGTGGCAGAACTCACTTCAATGGCTCACTTCTCAGATCAATATTTGACTGTTCCATCTTCGGGTTGTTGAGGAAGAGGCTGGAGCCGGAGCAGGACGGATGGGACTTGGAGTTCAAAGTTGGGTTCAGAGCTCAACTGTGCCATGAATTGTGTGTTTTGGGGTAGGCCCTTCACTCCCTAAGCCTCAGGCTCCCCATCTGTAAGATGGGTCTTTAACATGCAGAGTTTCAGTGACAGAGTCAGGGTAGAGAAGATGTTTAACAGATGCCAGTCATGTGGAAATGAAGGAATAAGGCCTGAAAGCAAGGGCCTCCCCAAATTTGTGGCTCCCTCTAAAATGATCCAGCATGACCCTGCTTAGGCTTCTGGAACCCTCAGCCTTGACTTCCTGCCTCGTGGAGCTCAAACCACTCCCTAGAACGGTGCCTGGCAGGGTGCTGAGGAATGTTGACTCATGACAGCTGGTGCTTAATATATGGTCAGGTGCTGCTTTCAGCTCTGTGGACTTGTTTCATCCTCACGGTAACCCCATGAAGTACTACCATCCCATTTTACAGAGGGAGAAACTGAGGCACAGAGCAGTTGAGTAACTTGCCCACAGTCACACAGTTAATTGATTGAGCCTGGACCTGCATCCCCTGCTTGTAACCACACTGCCATACAGCCCAGCTGGCCTTCATGAGAGAGGCCTGCAGAGGCCTGGAGAAGGTGCTGGAAGCAACCAGGGCTCCCCCAAGGCTGCTGACCAAGATCAGGGATGTCCAGGCAGCCAGGACACTCTGGCGCCCTGACATCGGTGAAACCCATGCCCTTTACGAGGAAGGCAAACCCACCCAGAATAATTGTTGAGCCAACAGGTGGCTTAAGCCGCCTGTAAGCCTGCAGATGTCCAGGAGGGATGAGGCTGGGCAACATGCTGCCGAAGTCGCCCTTTCTGCCAGCTTTTTTTTTTTTTGACTGTTTTTATTGTCATTATTGTTTTTGGGGAGGTGAGATGGGCCATCTCAAGAATTTCCCTGTGCCTTGTAAAGGATTAATTTTCACCTGTAGCATTATGGGGGACTAATAACCACTCCCTTTCCTCTGTGCCATCATGTTTTATTGCTTTCTTTCATTTCGCCATGAAGAAACCTGATGCGAATATTCTAGAAACTGCAGCCTGGGGGGTGGGGATGCGGGACTCAGGGGGAGGGCAGTTCATTCTCCCTGGCAACAGGACTGGGCTCAGATGCCAGAGAGGGCCACTGGGTGTGGGATCATGGGAGACGCTTATTTTTACCCCTGCTTCTTAAGACATTTATGGACTTTTCACACTGGCATAAGCAAAAAGAATGAAAAAAAATTATGGTGATAATAGCTAATATTTATTGAGCATTTACTTCATGCTGACTTTATATGCATTATCTCATTTAACCCTTACAACCACCCTCCGGGGTAACTACTCTTATTAGTCCTATTTCCAGATGAGGAACTGATATGCAGAAAAGTAAAGTAAATAAGGTAATGAAAAATTCAAACTACCAAAATTTTAAGAGATTGGCAATAGAAAGGAAGGTCCTACCAATGCCATAATGTGGATGAACTTCAAAAACATGATGCTTAGTGAAAGAAGCCAGACACGAGGGATCACATATTGTATGATTCCATTTATAGGGAATGTCCACAAAAGGCAAATCTAAAGAGACAGAAAGTAGATTAGTGGTTGCCCAGGGCAGGAGGTGGAAACAAGGAGTAACAGTAAATGGCATGAGAGATCATACCGGGAGAGGTGACATATTCTAAACCTGATTTATAGTGATAGCTGTGCAACTTGGTTAATGTACTAAAAACCGTTGAAGTGGGTGGATTGTATGATATGTAAAAAAATGCCTCAATAAAGTTGTCAAACCAAGAAATGTAATTAAAATGTGAAAATCTAACATTTATTGAACACCTCTTAGGCACTTTACAGGAATTTTTTCCAGTGCCAACAGCTCATTCAGTTGTTTACCTAAACTCATCTTTGTTGAGCACCTATTATGTGCCAGGCACCATGCCAGAACATGGGGGTACAGTGGTGAACTGGACCTGGTTCATGTTCAAGATCCCTGCCCTGCTGGAAATCACGGTCTAGCAGGCGTTGGGGGGTAGGGCGGGGGTGGGGTGGAGATGACAATGAAAAAGCCAGCAATGGCAAGAGAGTGTACCTGGGGCTGTCATGTTGTAGGCATGGTGCTGGTAAAGCCCAGAGGAAGCAACCCCATTCAGACCTGGCAGGTGCTGGGAGGACAGGGAGGCTGGGACCTGAAGGATGAGGGGGTAGTTAGCTGGTGAAATGGCAGAGGGGTAGAGTGGGGAAAATGAAAGTTGTTTGACCATTCATTCATTCATTCATTCTTTTGTTCATTCATTCAGTAACTGTTTATTGAGAGCCTGCCAGGGGCCTGGCACTTTGACGGGGCAGGTGGCAGAGGCAGAGGGTATAAAGGCCTTGTGGGTGAAGTCATACCCATTTCACTGATGGGCCTCAGAGAGGTAAAGTGACTTGCCAGTTTACACAGCTGGAGCAGAGATACAAACCTAAGCCAACTTTTGTTCAAAAGCCCATCTCTGGAAGAAGAGGCCAGGCAGGTCAGACACACCGCTGTGAATCTGAGGGCCATGGGTAGGTATCCTGCTAAGAAAACCCATCCTTGATCAGCAAGTGGAGGCTGGCATCCTTCCTGGGGATATTCCTTTGTCTGTTGGAACAACCCCTCCCCCCACCTGGTGAGGACCCATCTGTAGCCCCTTTGGATTATTGATGGGGGAGGTGAGGGTACCCAGGGCTGAAGGGAAGGGACCACTGATTTCACTGTCTGGCTTGGGGTGTTACCGAGCATTGGACAGGGAGTGAGGGCCAGAATTCTAGACCAGACTTTGCCACTAATTATCTGGGGCTAGTCCCCACCCCTCTCTGGGCCTCAATTCTCTTGTCTCTAAAATGGGAGCATTGGGCTTGCTGCACTCTGAGCTCTTTCTGGCTGACATTGATGACCACGACTTCTGGCTATAGAAGTCTCAGGAACTATATGGGCTGGAAGAAGGGTGACCAACTCATCCCGGTTTGCCTGGAACTTTCTGGGTTTTAGCATTGAAAGCCCCACATCAAGGAAAACTCCTCGATCCTGGGCAAATGGGGACAGTTGGTCACTCTAGCTGCAAGGGCATTAGGCTGGCCTCCCCTCTCATCTTGCCCACAAAGAGCAAGATACATAGCATCTCGCTTTTGCACCTATGTGGCCACAGAACTACTTTCTAGCCATTTTGTTTGTACAAATCATGTTTCTAGGACTCAGTTGAAAAGCCCTTCAAGTCCAGGTACCACTTCCTCCATTTCCTTCGGATCTCCTGGCCTTGCTCAGCCATCTCTTCCTGGTCAGGCTTCCCTCCCCTGCACTTCTTCCCCCGTCTCAGGATGGTCCGTTGGGTTGTCTGTCTCCATTAGCTCCCCCAGGGCTCCTGGAGCTCTTGCATTGCTCACGGCTGTTTCTCTAGTGTTAGGCCAGGGTCTGTGCTAAAGCAGGGGCTCAAAAAATAATCTTGGAATGTCTGGGTCTCTCCAGGCCCAGGACAGGGCTGGGTGCCTCCCACCCCACCCCACCCCTCCAGGAGGGCTTCACACTCCAATTCCAGGGCAATGCTGTTGGCAGGACAGATCCTTCAGAGAAAAGACAGCAGGGAATCACTCCCCAGGTGTGGCTTCTTAACCCTTTCTGTGGGTTAAGGTCCCTTAGGCATCTGGTGAAGCCTGTGGCTCCACCTCATAATAATTTTTTAAAAATTGCATTCGGACAACAGTGAAAACAATTTTACTAAAATACAGCTATCAAAGTACTAAAAAATTTTGTGATATAGTAACATGTGTTAATACATTAAGTAAGATTTATTGGTGAGTCGAATATGATCTTAATTTCAGAGTGTGGTAGCTTAAATGATACTTTGAGATATATAGAAACTGAAAGTGATGTGAAAATACCTGTGATTTCTATTAGTGACAAAATCACAGGGACTTCTACTTGTTGCCTGCATTCATGATCAAGGGAAATGCTGAATGCCATTTAGGGATTAGTGAAAATAAAGATATAATTTTTGTCCATGGCATGGACCTCTCAGAATTCTATCCTCATCCCCCCCAGGGTCCGTGAACTCCTGTTTTAAGGCAAAGGGTTTTGATTCTTTAGGTTAGATAAACAAGAAAATCACCAAGAGAGGAGAGAACAAAGAGTGAAGAGCAGTGACCACATTGGGTTGGGTTAAAAGAAATGTTTCAAGACAGGTGAGTTTCAGCTTGGAATGTTGGAAAGGTGAGCCTATTTTCGGAAGGGAGCAAGGAACTGGGGTTGAGGGAAGGAAACCTAGGGAGGGTTTGCTCCTGTGACTGAATCAAAAACAGCCGACTAACATCACAGCCACGACCTCACCCCAGAGCATGCCTGTGTCTCCTTTGTGTCTCTTCTGTCACTGAGAACACCAAGCCATTGTCCCTGTGAGACAGGGTACCTGCCCGCAAGCTTACTCACAAAGAAATGGAACAAACACAAAAGTTAATAACAAGACAAAAATTAAATTGCAATTCAAAAAATGCAGCCTGAAGAATGTGGAACATGCCACATATCTGGTTATGTGCACACAGTGCAAGCCGCAGGCGTTCAAAGGTGCGGGTTACCTCCCCTCTGAGGTTTGTGGTGAGGATCCAACGGGGAAATGGACAAGAGGCCACCAGCATCGGTAGGCCGGTTAGAGCATGTGTTTGGGGATGGATAGCTGTTCCTCTGGTCTCAGCGACCTCTGTAAAATCGGGATAACAACTATGGCACCTGACATATACTTAGCACTCAATAATGGGAACTACTATTAGCGTTCAAAAAATAACCATAGATGTTTGCAAACCGGTTTAAGAGACACCAGGAGACTGGAGAACTTCGTCTTTACGGTGGTAAATCTGAAAACAGATTTGAATGAATGAGTGAATGAATGAATGAATGAATGCGTCCTCTGGTGGGCTCCGCCCTCTATACCTGTTCTGCCCTCAAGCTGCCCCCCCAAGCAGTTCGATGACCCGCTCTGGGGTCAGCTGCATCTCGGCGTATGAGTGTGCGGTGGTGGGGAGGTGGTCATTCAGGGTGGGGGAGCGGCAGTAGCCCAGGCTGAGCTTGCGGGTGTCACATTCCGAGAGGGTCTTCGCTCAGTCTCCCCACTCCTGTCCCCACCATCCGTGCGGCGCATCTTTGGACCCGAGGACCAGCGGGCTCGGCATTGCCCAGCCAATCCCGGGATGACGAGGCCCGCAGTTAGAGGCGGGGGGCAAGCGGTAGAGGAGCGCTCCCGGGTCCACCGCGTGGGGGACCTGCCGCTGGAAGCGCTGCCTTATCCTGGGAAGGTCGAACTAGGCCGCCCCAGGCTGGAGTGGGGGTGGGGTGCGGATGCACCTTCGGAGGCTCTGGTCCCCCGGCTCTTCCAGGTCGAGGTCTCCCTCACCCCGTGGTAATCTGGGGCCGGGGAGTTCGGGTGGGGTGGAAGAGAAGCGGGGTCTCCTTGACAGAGGACGTGGGGGAGGGGACTTCCTAAAGGGGGAAACGAGCGCTGCCGAGGCTGCTTGTCCCTTTAAGAGGCCGGGCTGGCTCTGCGGCGGTTCCGCCTAACCGCGTGCCTGGTGCAGCTCTGCGGTCTGTGTCCCCGGGCAAAGAATCCGAGCCGGGCTGGACGGCAGGACGCGGCGCAGGGGAGGGAGTGGTCCAGCCCGGAGCTGGGCGGAGCCAAAGCTGCAGACAGCGAGTCCACAGAGCCGAGAAAACGGTGGAGCCCGGGAATGGGAGGAGCCACGGGGCCGTGGGCGGGGCCCGGCGCTGCGGGCCTCGGGGACCCTGCCTCCAGCTTTGGGAGCGCCGCAGAGGAGGGCGGGGTGGGCGGGGCGAACTTGGGGGCTGGGCCTGTGTCTGCAGTGGGCGGGGCCCGCCGCAGAGGGGCAGTGCCGGCTGAGAGTCCTCTGCGCGCTAATACCGCGGTGCCTCCACAGCGTCTCTGACAGCCCCGGCGCCGGGACCAGCGATCCTCGATACCTCGCGCAAGCCGCCGCGGCCTCCACCGCGGCCCGAGTCCAGTTCCTCGCCTCGGCGCCCATATCCGGGGGCGGTCCGGCTCGCCGTCTCTGCGGAGGCCGCATCTGGCGCGCATCTGGAACCGCCCGGCCCGTCGCGCTGGATCCCGCGCCCTCCCTGGCCCGGCCGCGCCGGGAGCCCTGCCCGGAGCTGGAGCCGCACTTGGAGCCGCGGGCCCGGGGCCCTGAGCCGCGCAGCCGGCGCATGGTGAACTCGCTGATATTCGGAGAGATGGCCTTGGCCTTCGGCTGCCCGCCGAGCGGTGCCGGGGGGACCTGCCCCGGCGCGAGTGGCGGCGGCGGGGCCGGGCCAGGGCCATCGCCGGTGACGGCGGCGCTGCGGGACGACCTGGGCTCCAACATCCACCTACTGAAGGGGCTCAACGTGCGCTTCCGCTGCTTCCTGGCCAAGGTGCACGAGCTGGAGCGGCGCAACCGGCTGCTGGAGAAGCAGCTGGAGCAGCAGCAGAGCGAGCGCGAGCGGAGGCTGCGCTACAAGACCTTCTCCCGCGAGCAGGCCGTGCAGACCGGGCCCGAGCTGCTGCAGCCACCCGCGCCCGGCGGCGGGCACGGCAGCGGCGCGGCGGCCGGAGCCAACGCCAACGCCGCGGCCCTGGGCGGCCTGCCCCCCTGCGGCGGCTCGCAGCCGCAGCACTACGGCCGCCTGCCCGGGACCATCTGGAGCTACACGCAGGTGCGGCGCACGGGCGGCGGCGGCGTGGAGACCGTGCAGGGCCCCGGCGTGTCGTGGGTGCACCCCGACGGCGTGGGCGTGCAGATCGACACCATCACCCCCGAGATCCGCGCGCTCTACAACGTGCTGGCCAAGGTGAAGCGCGAGCGCGACGAGTACAAGCGGAGGTGAGTGGGGCCCCGCTCTTGCCCCCGCACTCCCGGCTGGCGGGGGGGGGGTCTTCCCTGTCTCCGCGGCCAAGGAATGTGTGCGTTCGGGAGGGGCCGGGGGCGGCAGCTGGTCCTGGCAGGTGGGCTGGAAGCTGTGTTTGCAGAACGCCCTACACACGCTTGGAAATCTCAGTTATCTAGTTCCAAGAATGGGAGCGGGCGCTAACTATGGTGGGGGACACCTCCGCTCCGTCACTGGACCAGGCACGTTGTTTTCTAGGTGACATAATGACCATTGGTGTTTTGCGTGATCTCATCTAATCCTCATGGCAACGCAAAGTGTGGGGCATTCTTATCCTCATTTTGTAGATGAGAAAACCGAGGCACAGAGATGCAAGTGACTTGCCTAAGATGGCTTGGCTAATAGGTGGTGAAGCCAGGATGTGAACTACTCCTGGCTAGTCTGTCTTCCAGCTTAGGTATTTTCCCAAGGATGTAGGAGGTGGGCTCTCCTCTGTCAATGGGTGAAAAGAAATAACTCTTAAGTAATCCACTGGCTTCTTGTTCCTTGAATTAAAAAGTCATGTGTTTAAGAATGGTTGGATCTGTCCACTGAGGCCAGGGTCTGCTGTCTTGGTCTAGCTCTGTAAGGTCCAGCTGGCTGGGCTGGATAACCAGACCTACATCAGACTGGCCACGAGCTTTTAGAAACAGCTACCTTCACCTCTCTTCTCCCCACCCCCAATTCTCATGGTTTTTGGACCCCAACAAACTCAGCCCTAAAGGCCCACAGAAGGAGATAACCTTAGGCTGGAAGACTGGGCACTGAATGGACCCAGACCACTGTCTCTGGCTGGAGTGTGGCGCAGACTGCCTGCTGAACTGGCTAGCACATTCCTGCCCAGCCCAGATTACCTAGCTGGGAAACTGACATTGCTTCCTGCCTGCAACCTGGCTGACAGTATTGTCAAATCGGCCTTCTGATAAGAGTAGAGGGGTCTGTCTGTAGCATCTCAGGCCTGGTTGGGGGCAGGGCCCTCTGCTGTCCCAGGCATGGGCAACTCTGCATTGGGAGCTGTGGCTCTGAACTTCAGGGCTTGGAGGATGCACTGAGAAGCATCTTTCCTCCATTCCTCGAGTCCTAGCGCTCACATGAGCAGAGAGAGCTGGGCATGGGTCTCCTTCCTTTTCCTCTACTGGCAGGCTGGCCACTGGGCAGGATTCAAGTGCCAGCTCCATTACCTGCCCGTGAGAACCACTGGCTGAACCAAGTGGTCACTGAACCACTCGGAAGCCTGTTTACTTATCAGAGAAATGGGAATAATAAAATCCATCCACAGTTGCACAAGGCATGAGTAGGCTGGTGATGCTTTTTGGAAGGTATAAAGTAATCAACTTGACATTATTAAAGATGATTGGTTTTGTCAAGCTGTCAGGGAGCAGTTGCCTGGAGAATCAGGTCTCTCATGCAGGGCCTGGCTTCCTGGGGGTAGGTCTTGGACCCTGCGGGGAGACAAGCTACTCTTCTGGGCTGGTTGTTTCTCCTGAGGACTTGAGAATGGCCTGGTGCCTCGCCATGGGGAGGCCACCTCTCTGCCCCTAGCGGGCAGCTTCCTTGGGGTGGGGCAGAGAAACAGGCACTTGCTCTCGATGGTGAAACTCGGAGGGATGGGCCCTTCTGTCTGCCACTGTTGATTGTGTCGTCATGCCCCAGGCTTGCGCTGTGTTTGTTTTACTGTGTGTGTGCTTTTTGGACCTGGCTACTAAGGAGATGAAAAAACTGTGCCCAGTCTTAGAGGGAGATGGGTCGGCATTGAGCAATGCCCTGTTCAAGTTGCACCCAGGGTGTGGGGTGTGATGTCAGCTTCTGGACTGGCCTGGAATGACATGGGCGCTGCTGATACAGGTGGAGTGCGGCTGTCTCTCTTCCCGCCCTTCTGGGGTGTGTGTGCACCTTCTCTTCCCCCATTTTTTTTCTTTTCTTGTGAATTGGGGAGACGCGTCTATTCTGAAGTTGATTCAGGGCTCAAGTTGGATTTTTTCAAAGCAAGTTTACTCCCTTCTTTGAGCCTCAGTTTCCCTATCTGTAAAAGTGAGAGGAGGGTGGTCTAGAACTGTCCTTGAAGGCCCCGGCTGCCTCAGAGATGCCTTAGGCAGTTCCTTGAATATTAAATAAAAGCTAATATTTAAAAAAATGTTAAAATGGTCATAAAAGCGTGCTCAGTCACTTTTAAGTTCTTACTGTTAACTCACGGAAGTCTACTTAACATTGATTTGTTAGTACTTGGCCTCAAGTTAGAGCCTTCCCCTGCCTTCTCTTTGTCGGAAGAGTACTCTGAGATTACAAAGCAAACTGCTAAAAGCTGGTCCCGTTTGTAGCTACTAATCTGTGTGAGTCAGGATTTTCTTGATACTCTGCAGCCAAAACCAGAGAGAGAATTAAAGCGAAGGTGGACCTGTCATCCATAATCCCAGTTCTAAATGTTAATGGATCAAAATAGCCTCATCAACCTCATGGATTGAATTTAGAATAGGTAACTGTTATATCGTTGAGCCTACAATATAAATTTATACAAGTAACATTCTGTTTTTACTTGTTTCTGTATTTGGGTTTCTCATAAGAATTTTCTTTTGGGAAGAGGGCAGGCATATGATCAGCTTTTTGAGAAGCTTAAGAGCCACTGGGTTAGATGATCTCAAAGGGTCTTCCCAGCCTTGACAATATGTAAATCTGAGTTTGAGCTCCCAGCGCACTTCTGATCTCCTGTTCATAAGAGAATGAGACCAAGATGTTTACCTGGGCTCTTGGCCACTGAAGCCTTCAGATCCTTCCAGGATGTCTAACACGGAGCCCCAAGCAGTGACCGACAGAAGGAGCCTGTGCCGGGAAAGGAAAGGTTCCAGGCTTTCCTCTGGTCCACCTGGAGGAACTCGCAGCCTTGGAGATGTTCATTCTGCTTCTCCAAAGGGCAACCTGGGTTGTGTAGCTCAGTGTTCTCCAAGCTAGGGACTTTTGGGGTTCCACCTCCATGAACTGTGGCCATATTCATGTACCACCATCCATATTATTACTTATGTAAAATATTTTATATAGCCTTATGGGGTATAATTTACATATCATAAAATTCTCCCATTTTATGTGTACAATTCAATGATTTTTAGCCAGTCCACTGAGTTGTGCAACTATCAGCACAATCCAGTTTTAGAACACTTGCATAATCTCAAAAAAGATCCTTTCTGCCATTTTGCAGTGAATCCCTGTTCCCACTCCAGACCAGGCACCACTGATATGCTTTCTATTTCTATAGCTTTGCCTTTCCTCGGCATTTCATATAAATGGAATCATACAGTATGTAGTCTTTTGTGTCTGGCTTCTTTCACTTAGATGATGCTTGTGTGGTCCATCCATGCTATAGCTTATATCAGCAGTACATTCCTTTATAATGCTGAATAATATTCCACTGTATGGGTAGAGCACATTTTGTGTATCCATTCACATACATAGTCAATAAAATGTAAATTTAAAAAGTCACCTGTGTGCTATGTCACATCATCTTGTGTGCTGTCAGTGCTACAGGATCCGTGCTTTGGAAACACCAACCCAAACCAGAGCCTCTGGCCTGGGGTGACTGGGCCCTGGCCCTGATCACTCCTGCTTTGGTTTCCTTTTGGTCCAATCAGCTCTGAGCTCTTTACCATGAGGGAAATGTGGTCACTGAAACTGTAGCCGACAAGGTTGTCAAGCATTGATTTGAAAACCAAAACAAACATCTCTACCCTGTCACCATGCAGTCATGCCACCAAAATATCCTGTTCTGACTTTGCAAGCTGGGGGGCCTTTCCCTGGGAGATTCCTACTGAAACTAGATAAACTTTAGACAGGCAGAGAGTTTTCTAAATGGGCATCCTAGAGATCCAGACTCCAGGTCTGGCTCTACCATTAGGCGCTGTGTGACCTCAGGCCAATTCCTGCCCTCTCTGAGCCTTAGGTCCCCCACCTATACACAACACGTTTCCTTTAGGTGATCCCTGCCAGCTCGCTCTACATTTCGGTCTGTGACTTGGAGGGGCCCAGTTCAGGGCTGCTCTTTCTGCTTCCTGGGATGACAGTTTGGCCTTTCTCTGTTCCGGGCCTCCCCCTCTCCTGCCTCAGGCCCCGTGTGGTTTGGAACCAGCTGGTTTTGTTCCCTCCCCTTGCAAGTTGCTGAGTGTCTGTGCCCCTGACTCCAGTCAGCCTGAAAGTCTCGGTTTGTTTTCCCTGGAGCTTTGTTTGAGAGCCAGGAGGACCACAGTGATCATTTAGCATAGTGGTTTTCAAGTGGACTCTTTGGAGCCCTGGAGTCTAGAAGAGGGTGTCTTGGGGTGATTCTGGGGATAGTCCGGGGGGCTGACTACCTAGGATTCGGCCAACATCAAACACAGCAGCTCCATTTTCATGATTCTCAGATTAATATTCTGAGGGAGATTCGATTGGAAACCAGGGTTTTACAGTTTAGAAGAAAAGAAAGAAAGAAATCGCTGATTCAGCTGAATACTTTCATTTTAGAGATGGGGAAACTGAGGCCCAGAGGGAGCTGACCCACAAAGCCGAGCCAGGCAGAACTTCTGTCTGCCATTGAGAGCTTTCTTCCCTGCCCTGAGATGATGCCCGCATCATTTGCCTTCCACTGGGGCTTGGCAGAATTCTCTCCACCTTTTTATGTGTCTGCCTTTAAGCATTTTTAAAAAAGCCACTTTCAGGGATAGGAGGGACTTTTGTCACAGCTATTTCTGATCATGAGCCGGAAGCGGCTGGGCTGTTGGCCCGAATGGAGGGCTCCAAAAAGGGCTGGTGGGTGAGCCAGCTGGAGCGTCCCTTGCCTTTTCCCATCATGCGCTGGGAGGCCCTTGAGCAGGTGGGTGCTGGCCCCTAAGTGCCCCAAAGCCACAAGACTGCCCTGGAAAGCTGGTCAGAGGGCTTCGTTCCCTGCCACTTCCATTGTTTCCGAAGCTGCTGATATGGATTCTTTATTTCTGATTTTCCTGGGAGGCAGCCTGGGATGGTGGAAAAAGGGATTGAATCCCGGTTCTGCCACTCTCTGTGTGACTATGGGCAGTTGCTTGGCCTCTCTGAGCTGCCTGAGCCACTGCTTTGAGTAAAAGAGGGAGAATAACACCCCTAGGGATCGGAAAGGAGTAAATAAGCTCTTGTGTTAAGACACATGAAGCTCCCGGGACGTCCCCCATCCCAGAGCCCTTCCCCCGTCCCAACCCGCCCCTGCAATATCTGTTCCCTTCATTTACAAGGATTTCTCAGCACAGCGCTGAACTGCCTGACACATCCATTTCAGGACCCGTCGTCGCTCTCTGTCCCGTGGAAGGCGCCTGAGATGGTGCTGGGGGCAGAGGGAGAAAGGGCTACTTCTTTGTCCAGCATCTAAGGAGGCTGTTCTTCCTACTCTTAGTGGTTGATTTGTGCCTCCGGGAATCTCTGGCCACCCTCCGCCCTTTCTTCCAACCTCCTTTAAAAGAAACACGCCCCCCGCCCCCCAACCCCGCCCCGCCTTCATTTAGCTCCTCAGTATTCCAAGTCTCTTGGGTTAGGCTGGCAGACTCTTTGGGAACAAATTTGGGAGGGCTTTTCAGAGCCTCAAGCTAGAAGGAGGGGGATGAGGTCCCAGAAAAGAAAAGGAAACAGGAAGCAGGAAGCAGGGATACAGCTGACACTGAAGATTCCTTCTCCCAGGAATTTGAGGCGGGGCTTTTGCCTTGGCCACCGGATACAGGCCCCTGGGCCCCACCAGCTTACATACACTTACACACACACACACACACACACACACACACACACACACACACACACACACACACACACACACACACACACGCGCGCGCTCTCAGGCTCTCTCTCCAAGCCTGTGCCTGCATCCCCACATGTGTCTGTATTTGAAAGACATAGAAGTGTAGACCCAGAACTTGCACACATCCTTTGCTGCCAAGAGATGCATGAACTTCCAAGGGAATTGATTTGAACCATGCCACGTGTCAGTGATACCAGAGGCTGCGGACTTTGCATGTGGAGTCCCAGCTTTCGATCACATTGATGAGATGCAACCCGGTTGGCACTCCGTTTGTTTCCCAGGTCATAGATGGCAGGAGGCCCACGGCAGGGAAGGAGGCAGCCCTGTTGTTCCCTCAGGATCAGGATATGTTGCTCTCCCCTGACTTTCTTGCATCGGGCATTCCTGAGCACCCACTGCCTCCCCATCACAGGACCGTACACCCTGAACTGTAACTGCCTGGGATGTATCTGCCCCCTCCGCTGACGGTAAGCTCTCTGGGGGCCGGCTCCGGGTCTGTCTTCTTCGTCTTCTACACAGAGAACCCATCCAGGGCCTGGGCAGAGTCCATGCTGAGCGAGTATTTGTGCAGTGAGGGGCGCTCTGTGCCCAGCTGCTGCGTGCTGGTAGGCCCCAGTGAGGCTGGGTTGACACAGTAACCGACACGCATGGACTCTACATCCGGCGGACTCGCAGCTTGTGGAGGGCAGGGTCTGGACCTGGAGTCAGGAGACCCGCGCTCCGGTCCCAACACATCAGTTCAACAAGTTTGAATGAATACCTGTCTCCTGGTGCCACATGCTGGGCCGCCAGTGCAGGAGTTAAAAGCTGAACGAGCTTGGGCTATCACTTTGCCTCTCTGAGCCTCAGTTTCCTCATCTGGAAAAGGGGGATGCTGAGATCTGTGTCCCAGCATTGTGAGAGCAGTAAATGGGCTCACAGAGCTACAGTACATTGTAGGTGGTGAAGTTCCAAGAGTTACACAGCCAGATTTCACAGGGCAGAAGGGGTGAGCAGTGCTGGCTTTGTGAGGTGGGCGGAAGTCAAGAACGGGGCTTGGACCTGGGGAGAGGGTAGTCCATGACCTTGCTGGCAGCATCTGGGGGTTGTGAAGCCTCTTGGCAGGACTGGTGCTTAGAAGAGGTGCTTAGAAGATTCCAGGCCAGGTGGGAGGCTGGTGAAGATTTCTGATGCTGCCGCCTGCCTGCCAGGGCAGTGCCCTCCTAACCCCAGTGGGCACCCATGCTTGGCTTCCTGGGCAGGATGTAGTTTCTTGCTCTAGTTCTTGGTACAAAAGTAGTTGTCACCCAATACTAAATCTGGCAAATGCTTCAGGTTCCCTTGAGGGCCTGTGGCCTGGCTGAGCCCCCTGGGGTGTGGCAGGGGGCAGTTAGAGCCCTGTGGAGTCTAGGTCGTGGTCCTGGCTTGCCTGGGGTGTGAGATAAGCTTCCTGTTGCCCACCTGGGAATGGGGACACTGGGAAGATGGGCTCGCCCAGTGCCCTAGGAACGCTGTCGTCTCTGTAACTTTATTGGAGTGATCTGGATTCTGTGCACGCCATTTAATCTCTTGCACCTTGATGTGTTGCTCTATAAAATGGGGATAAGTTTTCTTATGCGTTCGGCTTCCCAGGGTTGTTATAAGAATCAGTTGAGGGGCTTCCCTGGTGGTGCAGTGGTTGAGAATCCACCTGCCAGTGCAGGGGACATGGGTTCGATCCCTGGTCCGGGAAGATCCCACATGCCGCGGAGTAACTAAGCCCGTGTGCCACAACTGCTGAGCCTGTGCTCTATAGCCTGTGAGCCACAACTACTGAGCCTGCATGCCACAACTACTGAAGCCCCGCGAGCCTAGAGCTCGTGCTCCACAACAAGAGAAGCCACCATGATAACAAGCCCGTGCACCGCAACTAGGGAAAGCCCGTGCACAGCAACAAAGAAAGACCCAACACAGCCAAAAATAAATAATAAAATAAAATAAATTTAAAAAAAAATAATAAAATAAAATAAATCATAGTGAGTTCGTAGCCACCATTAAGTGAGTACCTACTACGTGCTAAGCTCTGTGATGAATTCTTTAAATAAGTGAGATTTAATTATTAGAGCAATTCCAAGAGGTAGGATTGATTCTGTTCATTTTACAGATGCGAGTTTCAGAAGGGTGAAGAACTCCGCCCCAGATCTCCCAGTGAGTCCAGCCTGGGTCTCCAGACCCCAAGTTCAGTGCTCTGCCCGGCGGAGACGCAGGCTGGCTTCGTCTCGTGCGGCCTGGAGGCTGGTGAAGCTGGCACAGGGTGGAGGAAGCAGGCGGGAGGCAGGCTGAGGTGTGGGTCTCCCCGGCGCCTGTCACAATATTGCCGGGCTGGTGACGGAACAGGAGGTGGCCACCATGCTGGGAAGACTTCCTGCTGTGACTTTAGAGTAATTATTTCTGGCGAAGCCAATGAATCACTGGCAACACAAGCAGATGAGCCTCCTGGGCTGCCATAGAGGGCGGGCCAGCCCCCCTGATCTCTGAGGACTGAGCTCTGGGGATGGGGAGTTCCTGGGGTGGCAAATCTAGGCTGGGAGACCTGGGGGTGAGGGTGGGGGAAGGGATGGCGAGTTAGGAACACGAATTGTTACCTGTCAGGCACTTTCCATGTGATCTGATTTAAACCTTGTGACAACCCTGCACGATGGAAACCGAGGCTCAGAGAGGAAAATTAACTTGCCCCAAGTCACATAGCGAAGCCAGGACTGGATGTGGGTCTCAGACTCTAAGTTTCAATGCTCCTTTTGTCACACCCAGTGCCTGAGCACTCCCAGGGCAGTGGTCAGGGGCTCTCACTGCCTGATGACGAGCAGGAGAGAGCAGTAGACATTCTGGTGGCCGGAGGGAAGCTGGCCTCCACCCTGGGCTCAGGTCTGACTTTTGCTTTCGGTTGGTGCTGTGAACTTTGCCAGGGTATAGGGAACTTGTTACAGTCATTCTGTGCCTCTTGTTGGGGAAGATGAGCTTGCTGGGTGTGGGTGTTTGAGAAACCAAGGTTCTGTTCTCTGGATGGTGGCTGGGCACCCACCGTGTGCCAGGCCCCATGCTGGGCACCGGGGTGAAGCAGACACAGCCCCTGCCCTCAGGAGCTCGGTGTCTGGGGACACAGGCAAATGGGACAATGTCACATGACAAGTACCTGCCCAAGTAGTGCCTATGCATACTAGAGGCACAATAAATAGTAATTAATTTTAAAAATATTTATATACCATGTACCCTTTGCCAGGCTCCATTCAAAGCAGTTTACGAGTATTTAATTTATATGGCCTCATAACAACTCTATGAGTTGGAGACTATCATTAGCCCATTTTAGAGATGCTGAAACTGAGCCATAGAGACATTGAGGGAAGCTGGGCCAAGACAGGAAGCGGCGAGCCAAGATTCGAACCCAGGAAGTCAGGCTCCAGATCCAACCTCTTATCCTGTGTGGTACCCAGGAAGGGGCATGTGCATTGCAAGCAGCTTTCCTGCTCTGAGCCTCAGTTTTCCCTTCTGTGTAATGGGGGTAATAAATCTGGCCTCATGAGGCTGTTTGGAAGATTAAGCTAAGTGATACCTGTGGAAGCATCTTATAAACTGTTGAGTGCTGTGCCCGTGGTGACTAAGTGATTGGAAGCCCTGGGCCACACCCACACTGCTGTTTCTTTTCCAACTTCCCATGCAACCTGGGGCTACTTGAAGTTCCATGAAAGGTCTTGTCCTCCCCTTGCCTTTATATCACATCTCCCCTAGATCCCAAGTCAAAGGACAAAAACCTTTGGAACTAAACAGCTCGGAGCAGAGCGTTTGTGTGGAACTTGGAAGCTGGGAAGAGAGGAGTCCAAGAGTGTCTCCACTGCTTATCAGCTCCGTGACCTTGAGAGAGTCCTTGCTTCCTTATCTGCAAAATGGGGATGGATAGGCATATTGCACGGGTGGCATGAGAAAGGGACTGAGGTGACGGCCCTCAGACACTGGCAGCTGCTGTGATGATTTTTTTAATTAATTTTTATTGAAGTATAGTTGCTTTACAATGTTGTGTTAGTTTCTACTGTACAGCAAAGTGAATCAGCTATACGTATACATATATTCCCTCTTTTTTGGATTTCTTTCCCATTTAGGTCACCACAGAGCCTTGAGTAGAGTTCCCTGTGCTATACAGTAGGTTCTCATTAGTTATCTGTTTTATACATAATAGTGTATATATGTGCCGTGATGATTCTTCAGTGAGACTGGGGGTCCTGGGGAGAGGAGCAAGGGGGCACTCCGGTGGCACTGGGGCCCTGGCCTGGGCTGCGCTGGGTCGGGGCTGTCTCCGGGGCGGCTCTGAGATGCTTGCTCAGCGCTCTCTGGCCTGCGTGCTCTGACTTCAGGATGTGCAGGTGCACACAGCCCCCTGCTCATCTGCTGCGCGATGGAGAGACACCCCCGCAGTGGAGACACTGCCTTCCACCCTCTTAATTGGCATTTTTATTACTTGGGTTATTTAAGGAGTTTCTTGGCTCGCTGCCATCTGTTTGCCATCTAGGGGGAGGGGAAGAGCTGGGTCTAAGTGGACCTTGTGAAATTCCCCAGCAGACAGGCCTCTGTCTGGGCAGAGTTGGTACATCTTCCCGGGGCCCACTGGCACCCCCATTTTGTCCCCGCCTGCTGTGGTTAATGGGAAGAAGGCCATCCCGGGGCAGGGTGTGGGTGGAGACTGAGACTGGAATAGATGTGGGGAAAGCTTGTTGCAAAGTCAGAAGAACACTGGACCAGAGAGAGAGCCTTGGAGCACTAGGCGGGACCCTGGTGGGACCCTGTAGTGCCTGAAATCCAGGGATTCTGGAAGACAGCTGAGCCAGCTTAGGGCCAGTCAAGGAAGGCTTCCTGGAGGAGACATCAGCTGAGTTGTGTTTTGAAGGTCCAGTAAGAGTGGAAGAGAAGGGGGAAGGGTGCTGCCGGTAGAGAGAACAGCTTGTGCAAAGACCTGGAGCTGAGATTGCCATGCTGGTGCACAACCCAGGCCCGGGCCGGAGTCAGGACACAGCCAGAACCTGGCCTGCCTGCTCTTTCTTCTCCCCCTTCCTGGCCTACCTCCCTCCTCATGGCCTTCTTGGCTCTCTTTGCTCTGTTTTGCTGTCTCTCCTCCTCTCTCCTTTCCCTCTTTCCCTTCTTTCTTGTTTTGGTCTCTGTTCCCTATGGCTGGAGGCAGGGGAGGGCTGTGAGGGGTCTCTGTCCCCCACCCCCGCCCAATGCCAGGCCTTGGTGGGGGGCCCTTTGTTTGCTGCTGGGGCTTTGTGAGCCCGTGCGTGAGCCCGTGGGTGTGCGCGTGTGTCTGTGAGTATGGGGCTGAGAGCCTCTTTCTACCCCCTGTGGACTTGGAGGCTCCGGGGTCAGGACCCCACCTCTGTCCACTGCAGACCCCTTGTACTACGGGCCTGGGGTCTTGACATCAGGTTGGGGGACAGGGGAGGTTGCCTGGTGAGAGGGATAGCTGCCAGGTTAGAGGTCAATGCCGTCATGGGGGCCTCAGCCTCCCCCGCCCCCGTCAAGGTCTGGGCCTATGATTAGACACCGGTCGGGGAGTGAGCTGGGGAGGCTAGGCTGCTCACCTTACCTCTCCCGCCTGACTGCCCCACCTGCCCCTTCTCCCTCACACCCGTGCCTTCCTCATACCCCCTGGTGGGCCCAGCAGGTTTGAGGCTCTCTCTGAGGTCATTTAATCCATCCCCCTGCTTCTAGGAGACGTCGTTCCCCTGTCATCCCAGATGACTAAATGTGCCTGGTGTCTTTTGAAGAAGACCTTCTGAGAGTTCGTCCCTCAGTGTTTTATCTTTTTCTCTCTACCCCCACCCACATACCCATGACCATTTTACAGATGAGAAAACTGAGGCCCAGGGAAGGAGAGCAGCTCCCTTGAGGTCACACAGCACAGTAGGGGCTAGAACCCAGGTCCCCTAAACAGGATTCCTTTGAAACCCTTGGGCTAAGGGATCCTTCTGGAGGCTGCTGGTCCTTTAAGGAGGGCTTTGGAAAACTTCCAGAGGCCAGAGAACGTAGAGTGAAGAGGCCTCGGAGCCTGTCAAAGTGGAGCCCACACAGACTGAGCCCTGCCCCTTGGCCAGACATCCGAGTCCTCAGTGCTGCAGATGAGGCTCTCTTGGCCGACAAAAGAGACATCTGAGGTCACCTTGGGTTTGTCTCCTTGTAACAGGAGGCAATTCCCTGAGTTCGGCCTGGCGTTGGCGCCTTGGGGTGTTGACTGACTGGCTGACTGACCTACTGTCCCTGTCTGCCAGCCGTGTGCTCAGCTGTGCATTTCTCTGTGCCTTGGTTTCCTCTTGTATAAAATGGGATGACGAGACCCACAGGGTTGTTGATGAGCCTGGCCCACTGAGGGCCATTCCCATCCCCTTTTCTCTGGGGTGAGCCCTGGAGTTGGAGGTCTGAGAAGTTTGCCCACAGTGAGGAGTTGGGTGAACCACAAAGACCGATCCCCCAGTCTTTACAAAGACCATGTTTCTTGAGTCCCCAGCCTGGGGCTGGGCCCTAACAAATAGTATGTTTGGATCTGTACACAGTTTTATATGGAAAGTCTTAATATTACATTGCAGCTGGTTTGACACTTGCCTTTAAAGAAAGTATTGATGTTTAAAACATCAGGACTTATTCAAGTTGGGAAAACTGGGGTCAGAGCTCACCAGGCTACTGACAGCCACGATTAACCTACACTGAGTTCAGGGAAGCCCCAACGTGTAGGTTGTTCCTTTCTGGGCCTTAAGGCATAATACATCCATGGGGAATTAAAAAGAAATTATTTGTTCACTCTTCCTCAGTTGCATTGTCAGCCTGCAGTCAGGGCCTTCACTTGGGTGGGAGTTCTGATCCTGGAGTCAGATCGCCTGGGTTCCCATCACCACCCCACACCTCAGTTTTCTCATCTGTAAAATGGGGATGACAACCTTAGCTCACGGGTTGTAAAGAGGGTTCAGTGCGATGGTGCATGCCGAGGGCTAAGTGTGGTGCTGGCCCCCTGAGCTGTTATTGCTCTGTCCCTTCTGTCTCATCCTGGCCCTCACCAGCTCCCAAGGCCCCACACAGTGAGAACTGCCTCTTCCCTCCCCGTTCGGGCTGCAGAGTGGCCTTTGTGTTCAGAGCACTTCCTTTCCCCAGCAGAGCTGCCTGCTTGGCTGGCAAGGAGGAGGTCACATCCCCTGTCCTCCCCAGCAGACTGTCAGCGCAGGGTCACTGGTAGGGCAAGACGTAGCATTCGAGGCTGTGGCCAGCACAGTGTGCCACCTGGAGCCTGTGGCTTCCAGTGGCCTTGCTGGAGAGTGGTCTTGAGTGGGGAATCTCTCTGTGTCCCTGCCTCCCTGGGGAGGGGCCCCCTAAGTCCCAGCATCCTTGTGCAGATACGGAGGCAGCCTTGGGACCCATCCCTGGCCTGAGATCTCACTGTGAGGCAGGGGCAGAGCTGGGATTTGAACCTGAATCTGGTGGACTCTTCCAGAATAATTCCGGCCGCACTCCCAGGCTCTGTCTTTCAGGTTGAGGAATGGGCTGCATGTTCCTGGCCCTGGCCCTTGGGCTGAGATACAGGAGTTCAAGTCCTATCTTACACCTCAGGGATCACCAGGGCAGCTGTTCTTCCTGAAGGCCATGGGAATATGGCTCCCGGGTTCTTGTCCAGCCCACTGACTATCTCTGCGAGGCCTTGTGGGTGAAGCACCCGCTCCCAGACCTTGGCAGAGAGGTGACGTTGAAGGCTGTCCTGGCATTGTTTTTCCAGAGTTGATGTCAAGGCAGCTGGTTTAGGGTTTCGCCTCTGAGACAAAGGCTGCTTTGTAGCTTCTGCTGGGTTTAAGTCCAGGCATATCACCCTCCCAAAGTAGGAAACGATGTGGAAGGGATTGCAGAGAAACTCTGGGAGGCTTCACTCACCCTCAGCTCCTCCAAGAAGGAAGCCAGGATCTCATAACCCCATTATACTCCTCTCACCGTTCCCCGAGCACATCCCATGTGCCTGATGCTGTGCAAAACTT
Source organism: Balaenoptera ricei (assembly GCF_028023285.1). NCBI lineage: Eukaryota > Metazoa > Chordata > Mammalia > Artiodactyla > Balaenopteridae > Balaenoptera > Balaenoptera ricei. The sequence goes on along the minus strand of NC_082639.1, from coordinate 14,407,785 downwards.
CATGGATGTTTTGAACTGCACAAGAGTCTTGAACCTCGCAAGACTCTTGAAGGGTAGCTGTGGTTAACGCTTACTGTACAGATGAGGAAACAGTCTCGGCAGGTGAAATGACTTGTTGCTTGTCATGGCCAGAAAGTGGCAGAGCTGGCATGTGAACTTGGGTCTTAAAAGATCGTCCCTGGGGTTCCATCACTGTTCAGTCTCATTTCAAACCCAGCTTTGGGAGGGTGCTTCAGGAGGTTGAGGCGCCCCAGGGGGAGGCTGGAGCAGATAGGTCTCATGGCTTTGGGGATCCATAGCTTCTCTTCTCAGGATTCAGAGTTGGGTCACGGTGCTCGGAGAATGTGTTGCATATTTAAGAAAGTGTGTGTGGGTGTGAGCACAAGTTAGAGAAGGGGGTTGGACGCTGGAAGGTCTATAGTCACGGAAAGGTGATTCCAGGGAGCCCTTGAGGGCAAGTGTAAGGAATCATCCCAGGGGACACCTAAGACCTTCTGCTCTTCTTTTTGAGGAATTACTTCGCTTGATCATTCATTCATCCATCCATCCATCTATTCATTCATCCACCTATCCATCCATCCATCCATCCATCCACCCATCCATCCATCATTTTTAGGGTGCTTGTGCTTGGCCCCATTCTTGGGCCCTGGGGATGATGCAGCATGGACTGGAAAGGCAGACTCCTGTCCCTAGGGAGCTCGCCAAATGACTGTTAAATCAGAGCTGCAAGAGTCCTTAGAGATGTTCGATTTCTCCCCCAGCACACACTTTTCAGAGGGGTAGTGACTTGCTAAAGGTTACACAGCAAGTTGGTGGAAAACCTAGGACTCAGAACCAGGTCTGTGGATCCCAGCCCCATGTTCTTGCATCTCTGCTGTGCTGACAGACGGCTCCACTCCTGGCTGGCAGCCCTCTCACCTGGCCCTTCCTTCCTTGGCTATTTTGATGTGTTCTTGGGCTTTTCTGGAGTCCTCTGCAGCCTCTCTCCTGAGAGACATCCAGAGATCCTGGTTGGACCAGCGTACAGGCCCCAGGCTGGAGCTGGGCCTGGCTGTGCTCTACCCTGAGATGACACCATTGTCCACTTGGAATGTCAGGTTGGCTGGGCACCCGAGTGCAGAGACTCTGAGGCCCTGCTTTGCTTGTGGACTCCAGCTTGCTGTCCCCAGAGGGTCTCCAGAGGTCATCTGTTCCTCCCTCGCCTTGAGGGTAGGACCTCTGCAGATCCCACTTAAAGGTTTTACTGCCTGGGAAGGACATTCCAGGGCCTTCTAGCATCCTTGTAGGCTTTTCCATTGGGAAATGCTTCCTGGTCTCTAGCCATAATCCCATACGCTGCATTTCCCCGTGCTTAGCCTTCCATCGAGTAGGGGAATGGGTGGGCACTGCCTGGTGAAGACCCTTCCTGAGTTCTCCAGGCAGCATCAGTCCCGCACTGAATCTCAGAAGCTTACCTTCTTCCTGCCTGAAGTTCCTCTTGACTCATATACATGCTCTCGTTGGGACATGCTTTTTGTGTAGAAAGGATCTGGCTCGTCCCTCTAGGATTCCACAAGTTCCTGGGGGAGCCGGGGCGGGGGGAGGGGCAGGGGGAGGAGGTACATTCCTTCTCCTGGAGTCACGGAGCCCTCTGAGCCGGAAGTGGCCCTGGAGCCCAGGGATCACCCTGGCCCCACCTTTCCTGATGGGGAAACTGAGGCCCAGAGAGGTTGAGCAGATGTCTGCGGCCATTCAGACAGCCTTCACAGGGCAGTGCTGTTTCTGGGGTTTGGGTCAGGGAGTGGGTTTTCCAGCCTTCAGACCTGGCAGTCCCTGCCCCAGATGGGTGTTCTGGAAGCGAGGCAGCTGGCTTCATTACTCTCCGCAGCTGGGAACCAGTACCCGCCCCGCTCACTCTCTGGGTTGGCAGATTCCTGGCGGGCCAGGCCTCCCCTCGGAGCCGGACAGTGGCACCTCCTCCACTCCCACCTGCTCCGTGGTTCCCTCTCACCCCACTGCCTCGCTGACTCCCTTTTGGCCCCTGGGAGGCCTCTCACCTCCAAGGGTGGAGGGCAGGAGGCCTAGTGTTATGACAGTAATTAAGTTGCCAGGGGGATGTTAGCTCCCATGCTGGGGCAGGAAGGGTTAATAAGCAGCTCGGTCTGCTGGGGCAGGACTCCCAGCTGGTGTCCTGGCCCCTCAGGCCAACCAGGCCATCTGGCTTGGCAGACATCACACCAAGTTTCATCTGTCCCAAGGCAAAGTCACCAGGAGGAAGCCGCCTGCTGCCTTTGTGGGCCTGCTGGGGTGGGCGTGGACCAGCCGTCTGTCCCTAGGAGGCCAGGCAGGTTGGGAAAGGGCCCACCACTGGCAGGATGCCCTGGGGGGGTGGCTGGCGGAGGGAGAGCCTGAGCTCCCAGGGATGGTCAGAGCTTCCTTGTGCAGATGGGTCCCGGGACGGGCTGGAACGCAGGCAGAACGGGACTTGCACCCAGGCCTTGCTTGCTGCTCTGCCCCGGGGCTTCAGCTCACACGCTCATCCATTCATCCAGTGCATAAATACCAGTTGAGGGCCTGCATGTGCTGGGTACTTGGTATCCAAGTCTACCAGACAGCGCCCCAGTACCAGTGTGGGGGAGAGGGACCCAGAGAATGAAGCCTCTGAGGGACAAAATGGCACATCTCAGCCAAGCCCAGGACCCTGGACCCTGGACCAACCCCCCAGCCCCAGCAGCCGGAAGTGGGGTCTGCTCACTAAGGTGAGCAAAGTAACATGAGATGCTTGGTACTCATGATCTTGTACAATCTTCACAACCCAGTGAGGTAGATACTGTTGTTACCCCATTTTACAGGTGAGGAAACTGAGACTCAGAGAGGTAAAGTCACTTTTACCAGGTCACCAGCTGGGGCATGGCCATGGCTGAGTCTGTCTCTCTGACTTGCAAATCTTTTGAGATAAAGGGGCAGCAGTGGGGCTGTGTGAGTGGCCTCACCCCTTCCCCCAGGCTTCTCCTTCTCGTCCCTCTGTCTTGGACCATCTCCTTTTTGGCTTCTTGCTGAGTCCAGGCCAGGGAGTGTGTGGCTGGAGGACCAAGTCTCAGGGGGAGAGAGGCCCCGATTGGGTTTGAGTTGAGAAGGGAATCTGTGCTGGTCCCTTGGCGGGGCTGGGATTGGTGATCCTCTGCCTCCTCCCCCTGGGCTGGGCACCTGGCAGGATCCAGGCAGCTTGGGGGTCTTTAGTGTCTGCAGGATGCCTGCAGGATCCCCTGCCCATCTGAGGGTCCTCGGGGCTGGGCCAGGCCTAGAAGAACCTCACTTCAGGGACCCCTCTGTTGGGGCCCAGTGGGGCCCAGGGTAGGGCCTCTGTGCTTCGCTCTTACAGTTTGGAGGTGATACCACTTGGGGTCCATTCTGATCCCCAGGAGACTGAGGTACACGCTCCCTGACCTTCTCCATCATGACACCACCTGGCACAGAGAAAGGAGCCTAGGCTTTGGGGTCAGAGAGGTCTCTGTGTTCTACTGCAGCTCCATATGGAGAGCAGAGGCAGGTGAGTCTGGTGGTTATGAGTTTGGGCTCTGGAGCCAGACTGACTGGCTTTAAGTCCTGGCTCCACCACTTCTGAGCTCTGTGACCTTGCACACGTTGCTTCAATTCCCTGGGCCTCAGTTTCCTCATCTGTAAAATGGGCATAATAATAGCATCTACCTCATAAGGCTGTTGTGAGGATTAAATGAGTTGATAGTGCCTATCACATCCTAACATTTCATATTGTTAACTATTATGATTAGGGAACCTGGACAAGTCGCCTTACCTCTGTGAGCCTCAGTTTCCCCATTGGCAGAATGGGGGTGAGGAAACTAGAGGCTCCAATAAGGTGTTCTGCCAGGGGTGTTACTGTCGCAGAAGGTTCTCTGGGAGTCTGCTATTTTTGACCTCTCTCTCCTCTAGAGGCGTACCCCAGCCCTGTGGATGGATGGGAGGAACGCTGTGTGTGCGTGTGTGTGTGTGTGTGTGTGTCTGTGTGTGTGTGTGAAGTGCCCTTCCCACTGATTCACATCACGTTGAATGTCAGGGCTGCGTGGTGGCAGGAGGCTGGTATTAAGTCATGAGTCCATCCCCTTGAGCTGTGTGTAGTCACTAATCCCGCTCGGGCGCGGGTGACTGCAGTCTAATTACCTGTCCCGCTGTGCCTGCAGCCTTCCCGGCCAGTTATGACACTGATGGCGCTCCACATGCAGGTGGTGCCTGCCATGACCCATCCCTTGTTGCATCAGCTGCACATATATTTGGTTCCCGGGGTCCTTGTCACTCTTCCCTCCTTCCTTCCTGGTGATTGCTCAGGACTGTCCTCCTTCCCTCAGCAGCGGCATGGCAGGAAACACACAGGCTCTGGGCTCCTGTCCCTGCTCTGCCGCTGCCTGGCTGTGTGACCTTGGGCACGTCACTTCACCCCTCTGAGCTTCGGGCTTCTCATTTACAAATGGCCTGGGCTTCTGAGCATCCCCTTCTGAGGTCCTGAGGGCCCATGTTCTGTGATTTTTTTTTCCCCCCATTACGCCTGGAGCCTGATGTGCTTGCCAATCCTCATTTAATCCAAGAGGGGGGCCATTCTCCCCCATTTCACAGATGAGGAGACTGAGGCGCAGAGAGGTGACCTGCTCAAGGCTGCAGGGCCTTGGTTTAAACCCAGGATGAGGTGTGTGCCAACCCTTGCCTGGTGGGGTCTGCTTGGTTGCCGACCCCTCATTGGTCCAGGTGTGCTTAGCTCGGAGTGAGTGACATGGCTGTGATGGGGAGATGGCATTGAGCTGCTGACCAGCAGTGCTGTGCATTTACCTGCAGGGCGGTACGGTCACTTGAAATAAACAACAGAGAGATCCAAAGTGCACATTAGGTTTCCAAAATAGCCTTGGGAGTTGCTGTTTTTCCTCAAAGCTATAAACATATCCTTGGGGTGGGGCTCCCCCAGCCTCCTGGGCACAGACCCCCTGGACCTCCAGCTTCTTGGCCTGGTGTTCAGACCCCCTCCTGGCTTCTGGATTTGAACAAGAGATGGAGTCCCAGAGGCTGAGAGCTGCTGACACCAGGGATGGGGGTTGGGTGGAGGGTCCCTGGGGGCTTGGCCAGGCCTGGGCCGAGAGGCTAAGTCCTGGGGATGGAGAGCTGTGAGCACTAACTTGCCCATCGGGGGCCCCATGAGAGGTAGGCCCAGGCGTCAAGGTGAGGGAAGGGGATTGTTGGAGGAGAGTAGAAGAGCTGGCAGGGATTGTGGAGGTTGTCTGGGAAACTGAGGCTGACGGGGAGGGGCGGGGTGGGCAGGGAGGTCATGTCCAAGGCCACACAGTGAGTTGGTGCTACACTGACTCCAGATTGGGTCTCCTAAGGAAGGCCCTGGAGGGGACCTTCCATGGGCCCTTTATCCACCGAACATTTATTTGGTGCCTACTGTGTACCAGGATCTATACTGCACTCTGGAGTTGCAGCTGGGAGCCAGAGATGGGTCTCATCTTACAAGGGCTGAGTTAAGTAGAGGAAACGAACAGATGAACAGATAACCTCAGTAGCAAGTGACCAGTGCCTTTGGAGTACAGAAGAGGGGTGTTTGACCCTGACTGAGGAGCCAGGGAAGGCTTCCTGGAGGAGGGGGTATACAAACTGAGGCCTGAAGTTGGCATAAGCTTCAGAAAAAGCTTCAGAGAAAGAAATGACAAAGTGGCGTGTAGAGGGAGCCTTCCAGGCAGAGTATACAGCACAGGCAAAGGCTTGGAGGTGTGATGCAGCTTGTCAGGCCCGGGGCTGGAGGTGCCCTGGGGGATGCTGTTTTATCTTGCCCCACCCTAGCACGTGGCCACTTGCTCCAGGGCTCATCACACACCAGGTGGGAATGTCTACCCTTTTGGAAGAGAGGTGACGGGGCCCATTTCTCATATAAGCCTGATCGCCCAGCCCTTGCTCCTTGGGGAAGGCAGAGTGCCACCCAATGAGGGCGAGGAAGGACAGTATTTATGGTGGGGTCTTCCTCCACCCATGGGAGTGGCAGCCTTTTGACTAATGGGGAAACTGAGGCACAAAACAATGTTGCTGCCGAGCTGGAGTCAGGACCCAGGGACCCTGCTTTTCCTTGGCTCCCTGGGCGGCTGCTGAGCCCCATGAGAGTACAGCTTCGTCACACCCAGCGCTTTTGAGGGGCACAGAAGCCTTTTCCATGTCCATACCCTTGAGACAGTAACCCACTCCATGGAGGTAACTGGACAAATATGCAGATATGTATGTACTAAGATCCTCTTCGCAGTGTTGATTAGATTGCCAGGACTTGGGAATGACAGTGCAGGACCCATTAGATCAATGGTGCCACGGCCACCCGCTGTATCACCTGCTGGGAAGGGGGCTTGCTATGTGTTGTTAAGTGGGAAAAGCACACTTGAAAATCGCACATGGTCTGATCCCATTTTCACTATTAAAAGATCTCATACAAGAACAAAAAATCTCATAAGAAAACATTGGGAAGGGTGTGCAGCCAGTGTTAATGGCGATTCTCTCAGGGATGGAGGATTGGGTGGGTTTTTAAATTCTTTTTTTGTTTGTTTGGCTTACCTGATTTTTTTTTTTTTTTCTGTTTCTTGTGTAATCGTAAAATACTCAGGCAATTTAAAATAAGGGAAAACGAATGGGTATTTTTGTCTTAATGGCTTTGGTTTTTTTGACTGGGAGATACATTACATGATTCGAAATTTAAACGATACAGAAGAAATTTGGATGCATGCTACAACCTGGATGAACCTTGGGGACATTATGCTAAGTGCAATAAGCCAGTCACAAAAAGACAAGTACTGTATGATTTCACTTATATGAGGAAACTAGAGTAGTCAGATTCCTGGAGACAGAAAGTATATAGAATGGTGGTTGCCAGGGGCTGGCGGGGAGGGGGAATGGGAAGTTACTGTTTAATGGGGACAGAGTTTCAGTTTTGCAAGATGAAGAATTCTGGAGATGGGTGAGGTTTACATAACAGTGTAAACGTACTTAATGCCACTGAACTGTACACTTAAAAATGGTTAAAATGACAAATTTTATATTATGAGAATTTTACTACAATTTAGAAAATGGTACAGAAGGGGACAGAGTGACGAGTCTCCCTCCCACCTTGTCCCCAGCCACAAGGCTCTCCCTCTGGAGGCAACCGCTGTTTTCAGTGTGGTGGTGGAGACTACTTGCTTTCCGTCCTCCTGCCCTGGGTACCATGGGCAGGGGCAACTCGGATGAGGCCCCTTCACTGATGGGCAGAGCAAAGATGCCTTCCACTCCAAGAGCCTGGGATGAGCACCCCCTCCCATCCCCACTTCCAGGGCACGAGGCAGCGGTGCCCAGATCTTCTAGCCCTGTTGGGTTGGGGGATTGAGGACCCAAGGCTGTGGGGTGGGGCAGAGGTCCTGCCTGGGGAAAGCCCCGGAACTCGCTGTCCCTCTCGCGGTGGGAAGAGAGCGCTCTTAATTCAGTCCTGTGCCTCTAAGTGGGCACTTGGGAAGTGTTTGTTGAGTCTGTCGTGGGGGAAAGAAGACGGAATCTAAGCCAACAGCCAGAGGGGTTGGGCTGCGGTGGACGCTGAGACTGCTGGGCTGGGCGTCCCAGAAACACCCCACACTCACTCACTGGGGCGTCCTTGGTGCCGGGTCTCATGCAAGCGCTGGAGTGTGGCGCTGGATTGGACACGAGGGAGGTGAGACATCCTCCTGAGATGAGACAAGCCTCCAAAGACTTGTTTGACGGGCCCATGTGTCACCAGGTGTTGAGAGCAGGGAGTCTGGTTTGGTACCCGGGGTTGCTGCCTGGTGCCTGGGGCCCTGGCCATCCACTCAGCAGAGCTGCCACCCCAAGCTGAGCTGCCCATTCTCCATGGCAGGAGAGACAACATAAAGACCACGTTCCGTGGCTAATCAGTGCCCACCTATTGAGCGTTTACTAGGAGCTGAGCTCTGTGCTAAGCGCGTAACGGATGCCGACTCATTTAATACACCAGCCCCACAAGGCAGGTGCTTCCACTGGCCCCCACCTTAAAGATGGCAACCAGGAGCACAGGAGGTTCAGTGCTTTGCCTCAGCCGTGTAGGGGTGGGACGGGTGGCAGGGCTGTGGGCAGGTGTGTCTTGGCCAGTGGAGGTGCAACGCTAGGGCCTTTCTCCACCTGGGTTCTAGGGCCCAGGAAGTGAGTAAACAGGCAAAGCAAATGCCCTGGCTAAGCGGCTCTCTTCCAAGTCAGTGACTGTGACCCAGGGGTACACATCGGTGCTGACCCCGGCAGGGTAATTTGGGGGTGTTTCCTGAGCAGCGTACTGGGAAGCATGGTAGGCAGTGGGGTTTACGGAACCGATGAGATGCGCTGACTACCGCGAGGCTGCTCACACATGGGAGTCAGATGGACCTGGGCCTGGAGCAAGTCATTTCACCTGGGCCTCGGTTTTCTCACCCATAAAGTGGGAAGGATAACGCCTGGTTCACAGAGCTGTGGTCGGAGTAAAGTGACTAGACTAGCACAAAATAAGCATTTTACAGTGAAAGCAAGTCCTCCCTTTCTCCAGGAGAGCAGAGTCTGATGAGAGAGGCAGAGAAGTGAATATTTACAGCACCTGGATGCCATGAGGAAGGCATGTACTGGGGCTGGAAATACTAGGATGGGTGTAGTGACTCATCCTGGGGAAGTCCTGAAGGGCTTCCTGGAGGAGGTGATGAAGGTGTCGCAAGCCTAGAAGAGGTTGGAAATGGTGCCCCAGAAACTTGACGGTGGCCTGCACTTTGGGACACAGATTCCTCCTCACCATGAGATGCTCACTGAACCACTTTCCTTCTCGGAGCGGCCTGCTTGGTGGGGGACAGTGCCCACTTGGGTGTGGTTTCTAGACAGAAGCACTGGAAGGATGGCAACCTAACCCTCCCCCCTCCCCACCCAGAGTTCTGGGTTACTGGCATCCACAGAGCTGCCGGGTCCCCAAAGGGGCTTTCAATAAATGACACCAAAGTGGGAGTGATGCTGGACACCTGGGCAGATATGGACACTGGGTAACTGGAACGGAAGACTGGTGTAAACAGCTGGAACCTCAGATTGGCATTGGGACAGGTGACCAGGGGCACCTCTGGGGCTGGGAGAATGGCCTTCAATGCCTTGTGCCTGCTGGGGTGGCCCCATGAGAACAGCTGGGCTCTGGCTGGCGGGACCCCTCCTGCCTTAGTCTCATCTGCTGTCATGGTTGCCCTTGTCAGGACAGACTTTAAAGCCTGAGCACGTGCCCATTCATTCTTGGGGCACGTCTGGGGGCATGGAGGGCAGAAGCAGGACACTTGCTGGGTTTTGCTGTCAGTGGAATCGGCGGTGTCAGCATCTGGCTCCCTTGGCCACCCCCACCCCCCTGTGCCCCTGGTCCCCCAGCCAGGTGACGGTGGCATCTAGCTCTTTCCCATCATCATCATCAACATGATGGTTATGGCAGCATAGAGGCTGTGGGGTCAGCCGGCCCTGGGTTCAGGTCTGGCCCTGTCACTTGCAGCGTGGTCCAGGACCATTCTCCCAGTGTCTCTGACCATCTGCTGTTGGGAGGTCACGGGGGCGAGAATGATGTCACTGACTGCACCTGTCATACACGAGTCCACTGACTATTTGCAAAATCCCTGTGAGGTGGGTGGTCTTACCGAGGCTCAGAGAGGGTCAGCAGCTTGCGCCAGGTCACAGAGCTGCAAGATGTACAGCTGGGGTTTGACCCCAGGACCTTGTGGCTCCAGAGCCCCTGCCCATCCCTCCACTACACACACTGGTTTGAACCCAAAGGGTGACGTCCCAGCTGGCTTTGACACTCTGTGGTTTATCAGATAGCTTTGCCGTCAGCATGGGGTGTTTGCCCAGGCACTGTGGAAATTGTTTTCTGGCCTGGCTGCGTGGGCCCTTCGAATTTATCCAGTTTGACACCATTGCATTAAGAATGGGAAAGTGATGCTAGAGGAGGGGAAGGGACTTGCCCAAGGTCGCACAGCAAGTTAGGGGCAGAGACAGGACCAGATACAGGGCTACCTGCACAACGCTGGCTGCCTCGTTGCCTGAGGGGGTGTGGGTCTGGGGAATGCGGTCCAGGGAAAGGCTTGCGAGTCTCTCCCTCCCTCCTCTCTCAAGGCCTGGTGGCTCCCCGCGGAGGGCCCCAGAGGCCAGCCAGCTGCCCTGTAAAGGGTACCCGTGGTCACTGAAACAGGTAGGGAGAGTGGGGATGACTTCATACAGCTCAGCCCCGCTGTCCATTGGCCAGGCTTGCGATCAGCAACTTGCTGGGAAAATTCATTCGCCACCTCTCTCAGTTGCTTCTAGATCCCCAGAGGGTCAGGATGGAGAAGTGTCCCTGCTTAGGTGGTCCGGGCCTTACGCACCCACCTGTTCCTGCCTCCCCCAGACAGGCGTAGGCAGGGCAATGCCAGTGATGAGAATGGCCGTCCAGCAAGGGCGCCCGTGTACCTTCGCTTGAGCTCGTTTAATGTCCATGAGCCCTGCAAGGTAGGATTGCTACCCCCATTTCACAGAGGAGGAAATTGAGGTTTCTAGCTAGTGGTAAGCAGGCCTTCCAGGGACCACATAGTGGCAGATGGCTTTCTCAGTTTGCTGCCCTTCTCAGTGGGGCTGGTGGAGGCTCCTGTAGCCTTTGATTCTATCAGGCCCGAGCAGCTCGTGGCAAGTGCTGCAGAACCAATCATGGAATGAGTGAGTGGACAAACGTTGAGTCAGTGCATGCTGCCATCCCACCCCCTGCTTGCTGGTCACTGGTGATGAGGGCCTGATGCTGTTACCCAGGGTAACTCTGGATGGCGGTGACGTCCCTGAGGCTGTCTCCTCTTTCGGGCTCCAAGGAAGGGCCACATCCAGGGTCTGCACATCACATCCAGAGGGACTCTTAGAGATCATATTACAGATGGGGAGACTGAGGCCCAGGTGGAGAAGGGTCTTGCTGGGATTGTGCAGTGAATTAGCAACAGAGCCGGGACTTGAACCAGGATCTCCTGCCCCCTAGCCCAGAACCCTCTCCTCCACTGGGTGCTTCCCCATGGACCTTAGACCCCCACCCACCCCGAGTATCCTTGCACAGACCTCTCCACTGGGATCCCTGGAGGCGCCTGGTGTTTCAGGTTGAGAGCAAGTCTGTGTGTGTGCGCGTGTGTGCGTGTGTGTGTGTGTGTGTGTGTGTGTGTGTGCGCGCGGTGGCAGCATGCTGGGAGAGGTGCACACTTGGTACGGTGGCTGCTCAGCCCGGCCCATCACCAGCTCACAGCCTGTGCTCTGGCCTGCCCGGGCAGTTCCTGCCCGCCTGTAATGGAATCGGCTGCCCTGGTTAAGTGTTCACATTAAATTAATACCTCCTCTGCAGAGACAATCAGCTGGCATTTAATTTGTGTTTCCTTCTGAGCAACAAAGTACAGCTGGGCAGCTGGGCCTCTGATCGGCACGTCTGGGAGGAGTCCCTTCCCCGGATGAGGGGCTGGGTGCCGATGGGAGCACCGGAGTCCACAGGGAGGGGGCCGGGAGGTACCCGTGAGAGCGGGGCTCGGGGGGGATGGAGGGCCTCTCCGCTCACAGGCTGGGCGGCCCGGCCCTCCTTTTACTGGAGAGAGAAGATACAGCAAAACAGATGAGAGGAGGCAGTCGGGAGATGAGGCTCCACGTGTTTCAGCGGTGGGCTGCCCGAGAGGAGGATCTCCCTCAGAGAAAAGTGGGTTCTCACCATGTATCCCTGGCTCCACCCCACTCCCACTGCCCTTTTGCTCATCTGTATTTTTTTATTCTGCCACAAACATGAATTGTTTGTGATTTTCAACAAGGGTGGTGGCGTGGAATGAGCAAGTTGACCCAGTTGTGATTTGTAAGCTCTCTAGCGGGGGCTCAGCAGAAGCTAAGGGGTGGGGGCCCGCCGAGTGCCCACTCTGATCTGTTACCCATCGGCTTCTGCAAAACTGCATTTGAAGAAGGGTCCCCCTGGTCTGCCTCATCCTCCAGCTCGGATGTAAGTCTAGAGAAGGACCTGCCAGTCAGGGCCCCAGCTCAGCCCCAGCTCTGCAGCGAGGGTGGGGCAAGGCACGTCCACGCGGGGAGGGGAAAGGCACCTCTGCATCTGTGGGTGGGCTCGCACAGAAGCCAGGGGCAGCGCAGAGCCCCGGGGACAGGTGGGCGGAGTGGCTCCAGCACACCCCCTGGCAGCCTGCAGCCGGCTGTGCTGCTGTGGGGTGAGATCCCCGTGCCCGGGTGAAAATTGCCCTCCGCCCATCTGCCCTCTGCCAGAGGCAAGACCCATGCTTGGCCTAGAATGAAGTTTTCCGCTGACAGCTCTGGCCTAGCCTCACCTGAGTTTGCTTTCCATCACCTGAGTGGGTCGGCCTGGGCGTGCCGGCGGTTCACCTTCCCTGGAAAGGTGCGGACCATTCCTGTGGGGCCCTCCCAGCTCTCTGTGGTCTGGCCACTGGAGCCAGCTGTGGGATTCTGCAGTTTGAATTGAACCTCGGAGCATCAGTTGTCTGCTATGTGCCAGAGGTGGGACTGGGTGTTTTCACCCACACCACCCCACTTCATGTAGTTCTCACAACCCACCCTCGAAAGGGGTGGTGTGCTTCCCATCTCACAGATGAGGCAACTGAGGCCCAGAGAGGGTAATTGACTTTCTCAAAGTCACACAGCTGGGAAGCAGCAGGGGCAGTATTCGAACCCAGGCTCTTGCTCCCCAGGAGTCTCTAGGACTTTCTCTTCAGAAGCCCCAGGGCTATCCCAGGAGCCTAAGTTGTCTTCCTGGGGCTGCACCCACTTTCCTCTGGAGCTACAGCCCCGGAGCTTCTTTCTGTGAGTGCACAGGAAGTGAAAAATCTGTGAGTCAGTCCCGCTGCCAGTGACTTCAGCTTGGCTTTCCGCCCCTCAGTAGGCCAGGCTTTGTGGCCCCTTTCCGGTGGGCTGTGTGTCATCCTGAGCTGATGGGGGAGGGGAGACACTGGCCCTGAGTGTTAGCTGGGGGTGGGGGCTGGCAGTGAAGCTGCCGATCCCCTCCCCCCAGTGGCTTGCGGAGACTTCTCGTCCGTCACGTGGTCCAGCGGTGGCTCCTCAGGAATGCGGGGAGACCACATCTGGCTGAGGCGGGGCAGCTACCTCCCCCTCCTGGCCACCTCCTCACACATGTGCTCCTTCTGCTAAGATGGTGGCTGAGCCCCGCCGAGATCTCGGCAGCGGTGTAGGGCTGGGGAGTCATTTCCTCTCCCTGCTCATTGCCCTGACATCCCTGCTTTCCCATCCCGGGCCTGGAGCTGTGGGAAGTGGGAGAGGGAAGCTTTCTCCTTCTCCCTGCCCGCTTCCTGCCCTGGCCCGCCCTCCCGCTGGCCTGGCCTCTCCCAGGGGAGGTTCAGGAGCCGAGTGGACGGAGCAGCGGAGTCCCCCAGCCGGGGCTGTGCAGATTGAGGATGTCCAAGGGGCCCTGGCTGGGGAGGGGCAAGCAGGGGGGCTGAGGAGTGATTGCTGCTTGGATCATTCATTCATTCAACAAATCCATTCAATAACTGTTTGACTCCTTACCAAGTGTGGGTGGGTTTAGGTGTAGGGAGAACAGCAGTGAGCACAGAAATGGTAATTATAACCGGTTCTCCGGCTGGGGGAGCGGGCAGACCCCCAGCTTTAGACCCGACTCCTCCAATGACTTGTATGGTGGCAGCCATCCTGTGCCCCTTTTCCCACCTAGAACAGGTGTCTCCCCCATGTTTCCTCTGTGCTCCAACAGGCCAGGGCACCTGGCCTGGGCACCAGGGTGCTACCGGCACCCACATTCTCATTCCCGATTTGTGGGCTCCCCAGTCTGAGCCCCTGCTTGTCCTTTGCATTGACACAGAGGCCCTCCAGGACTAACCCTTGTCCAGCACTGCCGTGTCGTGGATCACACCCAGTGGATTTGGACACTGGTAAGCAGAGGGATTGGGGTGACTGAGTCCAGGGGCAGGAGGCTGGGCTGGGGCCGGGAGGTGGGCCCTGGGCTCCAGTCCAGCCAGAACCAGCCCGTGACTGGGGGCCAGTCACATGACCGTCAGAGAGTGCGGGAACAGAATGGCTTTTCTGGAGCGAGCCTGGGGTATGCTGGGCTCACACTGTGTCTCATTTACAGATGGAGAGATCGAGGCTCTGAGTGGGGGAGGCAGAGCCGGGGGTCAGACTCGTGTCCTTGCACCTCGCTCCTCATGAGCGCTGCTTGGGCTGGGGGAGGGGAGGGCACTCTGCTGTCCACTCCCTGGGTGACCTGCACCTCAGTTTCCTTATCTGTACACTCAGAGGCGTGGTCTAGGGGAACTCTGGTCCCCTTTTCAGCTTTCGCTTCTGGAGATTCTCTGAGTCTCTTGTTTCCATAAAATAGAAACAACCCCCCCTTGCTGGCTGTGTGATTTTGGGGGAGCTGCTTCATGCTTTTGGACTTTACCTTCTTCATCAACGACATGGAGGTAATAATAACCCGACTTAGAGGTTACTGTGAAACTAAAATGAGGCTCTGCCTGTGAAGCCCCCGAGGATGGTGCCTGGCACATCGTAAGCACTCAGTCTGTGTTAGCTGCCCTATCACATCATCATCGTCATGGCATCAGTATCACCACCACCATCATCCATCCCACCTGCTTCAGAGGCTGGCGTGAGCATCCATAGACCGAGAGCATTTTGAGGAGCTGGCATGCGTACAAGGCTGTTGTTGAAGGGTGTCTGCAGATGCGGGGAGAGTGAGAGGATGCTGGGGGGAGATGCTGGGGGCGAGAGAAGGTCCCTGTGATGTGGTTGGGGCACGAGCTAGATCTGGGGCCTGAGCACTCTTTGGAGGTAGAGAAGATGGAGGGTGGTCCGTCGCTGTCCCTGGCATCGTGGGCCGGCTCTTTGGGTGAGAGCCATGCTTGATGAGATGCCACAGCCAAGCCGCCTGGGAAAGATGGCATCCTGAGGTCTGCTGCCTCAAGCCTGAGCTCAAGGAGGGAAAACAATGGAAGTGGCTGCGGAGGCTCAGAGAAGAGATGACATTTGAGACAAGCCTGGGAGAATGGATAGATTTCAGGAGGCTGAAGAGGAGGGAGGGAAAGGGGAATCGAGTTACCTCTGATTCTCTGTTTTCTCATCTGCAAAATGGGGACCATCCTTAGGGGAGGGTTAAGTGATATTTTATCTTTTTTTATTATTAATTAATTAATTTATTTTTGGCTGCGTTGGGTCTTCGTTGCTGCGCATGGGCTTCCTCTAGTTGCGGCGAGCGGGGGCTACTCTTCGTTGCGGTGTGCGGGCTTCTCATTGCAGTGGCTTCCATTTGTTGCAGAGCACCGGCTCTAGGTGCGCGGGCTTCAGTAGTTGTGGCACACGGGCTCAGTAGTTGTGGTGCACGGGCTTAGTTGCTCTGCGACATGTGGGATCTTCCCGGACCGGGGAACGAACCCATGTCCCCTGCATTGGCAGGCAGATGCTTAACCACTGTGCTACCAGGGAAGTCCCTTATCTTTTATATGTATATGAAGGCCCAACATGGTGTACACCACCCAGGAGGTGACCAATAAATGTCCCTCTCTCCACTCCCTTCGAGAGAAAAGAATCTGGGGACTTCCCTGGTGGCGCCCACCACCAGGGAAGCCCGCATACCACAATGAGGAGTAGCCCCCGCTCGCCACAACTAGAGAAAGCCCATGCGCAGCAGCAAAGACCTAATGCAGCCAAAAATTAAAAAATAATAAAAATAAATTTAAAAAAAAGAACAGGATTTGGAAGTTTTATGAGCTGGTGGGTCAGGGCGGGCAGGGGTGGATCTAAGTGATTCAGGCTGTCTTGGCCTTGGCTAGAGCTGTCTGTGTGCACTGGGCCTTCATTTTCCCACCTGTAAAATGGGGAGGAGGTTTCTCTGCAGCTTCACAGCCGCTGTGTGAGCTCCTGTGCTCAGCAATGGGCCACACATGAAAGTCAGGAGGGCAAAGGCTTAAAGGACATGACATCCACCAGCCCCTGACCCATTGTAGGTGTGTCCCCTCTTGGTGGCAGCTGGCTACTCCCTGGCCTTCCTGCTGGCCTGTCTTTGCTTATGTTGGTCCTGCTGCCTGAAACTTCCATCCTGTTGAAACCTTACTCCTGTGGGCAGATCCAGATCAGGAGAGGGGGCCGTGCCTGGGAAGCAGGTTTTGGAATGTCAGAGCCCACAACTTGGTTGACCAGTTTTTGGTTAAGCTGCATGCTCCCTCTCTCTGGGCTGAGTTGCAATAAATGCAGGGCATCTGGGGCGCCTTAAGAAACATCACTCATCCATCCTTTCACCCCAGTCAGCCAGAGCAGCTGAAGGGCAAAGCTTTTCTGCACTGTCAACATTGAAGCTGGCAAAGCCAAGCTTTCCCGCTGCGGCTGGGAGGGGAGGTCAGCGTAGGCAGCGGGTTTGGTCTGTCAAGCCAGCTGCTGTCAACACACAGGGGTCCTTCTTGGGTCTCCTGGGGGCAGGTGCACTGGCTGCCCACCCATCCAGCTCTGGTAATAAAAGGCCCATGAAGTCATTTGTGCAAGCTCATCTGGGGTGCAGCTTAGAGAGGCGAGGGGGCCACCAAAGTGCCTTCTGCAAGGGAGCTCATTAGAAATGAGCCCCACCCCAGACCTGCTGAATCCGGGTCTGCACGTGAACAAGCTCCCCGGGTGATTCCCATGCAAATCACAGTTGGAAACTGGATGCTTTAGAGCATGAGCTTGGCTTGAGTCCCATCCTTGCTTACTAGCTGTGTGACCCTGGACAAGTTACCTCACCTCTCTGAACCTCAGCTCTCTCATCTACAAAATGGGTTTGGGGAAAATTTCTTTACCCGAGAGTGTTAATAATTCGCATGAAAGCCGATGAGATGTGTACAAGGCACTGAGCCCAGTGCGTGGGACTCAGACTGTGCTCGCCAATCAGTGGCTGCTGCTACTACAGCTAATGTGTCTGGAGATCCAAAGACGTGGCTTAAGTTCTCGCTCTGAGTTGACTTGAGACAAGTTGCTTTCCTTTGCTGGGCCTCATTTTTCCCGTCTGTTCAATGGGTCTGTTGACCCCTGCCCCACCTTCCTCACAAGAAGTTTGCTTAAAGGAAAAGTGAGGAGGGGCTGGGCCTTATCCCCAAAAGCCCGTCTTGGAAATGGGTGTGTATGGGGGAGAGATGTCCCTGGGTGCCCGCATCTTCAACCCTCACTGCCCCCTCCTCTGCTGCCCCTGGTGTTGCTGCAAGATGCAGTAGTGAGGCTGGCCTCAGGAGCCAGGCTGCAGCCAGCGCCACACCGGGCTCTCCCTTGTCCCTTGTCTGCTCAGCGGCTTTGGAATTGAGCCCCCTGCCCCACTCAGGGCAGCGTGGCCAGTAAAGATGATTCAGCTCGGGACCTGTGTTCTGGGCCTTGGCCTCCCTTGAGGGGAGCCCCAGATGCCCCATGCTGCTGGGCGAGGTGAGGGCAGCCTTGAACTTCTCCCCACCTGGGATTCCTGTTCCCCACACTGGGCCTGGGGCTGGACTCAGTTTTCCTATTTGTACAACGAGGGTGTTCAGTGAGATGATCCCACCTGGGTTAGATCCTTAGATTCTCTTGCTGCCCCTCCTTAGCTTCCTCTGTGTTCCTCATCCCTGCCAGGACCCCTGTCCCAGCCCCACTGCCCACTGGGTTCTGAACTCTGCAGCCCACAGAAGATCTAGGCCTGGCTGCCACCACTGGGGGCTGGTAAAGACCGAAGGGAACGGGGGATGGGGGGTGAGTGGCGAGTGTGTCCTCTGGGAGCCCTGGCCAGGGCCGTCGTGTCTCCTGTGGGAAAGAAGAGGAATTTTCCTCTGTGTGTGCAAACAGTATCCGTTTTCTCTTGCTTCCAAAAGCTGGTGACGTAACCCACTCTTCAGCCATCCCTCCCCTCTGGCCTATTTTTAGCTGGCCCCGACAGCATCCTAAAAGGCTTCCAGACCTGCCTGCTCTGAGGCCATGTAGGGAGGCAGCCGTAGGGTGAAGAAAGAGAGAAACTCCTGGTCTGTCTTTCCCAGGATGGGGGGTGGAGAAGGACCTGTCCCTCTGGGGAAGGAGGGGCATCTGGGTGGGAAGTGCGTTAGGGCTCTGATGGGTCCTGGGTCTACAGGAAGCCTGGCAGGGTTACAAGCACTCAATCTGGAGTCTCCAGCCTGGGTTTGAGTCCTGGCCCCACTTGTCCTCACCCTGACCTTGGGTACCTGACTCTGCCTTGCTTGCTTCACCTGTAACGTGGGGATCATGGTGGCACCTAGGCTAGAGGATTGTTTTGAGGATTGAATTACATCACGTAGAATGGTGCCTGGTACAAAGTAAGCACTCAGTCAAGGTGGGCTGGTATTGTTGTGGTAACTAATTATTATCATCCCATCCTGCCTCCGGTTAATGCTGGAGGTATACTCAGAGCCCCCATGTGCCTTCTCCCCTTTGTCCTTTCCTGTTCAACTTCAGCCCACGTATACACAAACAAGATGACATATGTAACGCCCCTGGAATAGAGCCTGGCACTTAATAAGCATTAAATAAGTGAGAGTTATATTTATTTTTTGTTTTAATGTAATAAAACAGACCTGGGTTTGAAGTCCAGCCCCACCCCCTAACTAGCTGTGTGTCTTTGGGGAAGGTGTTTAACCTCTCTGAGCCTCAGTTTCCTCATCTGTAAGATAGGGATGATAGCAGCTAGGTAGGAGATGTCTTTGTTGGTTAGGGTAGGTGGTAGGACAAATTGACTCCGAGATTGCGATGGTTGGCACGATGAAATTTGTTTCTTGTGGTTGCAAAGGAGAGCCTGAAAGTGGTGCTGGCTGCAGCCTTGCTCCTGAGAGCAGCTTCAGTACCATGTCTTACAGGAACGGAAAGAGCAGTAGCATTTGTACAGTGCTTCACAGTTTGTGTGGGGGGCTGGCGGTCCCTCCTGCCGTCATCTCCCGGTGGTGCTGTGCTCATGCCTGGAGCCTGGCACCCGTCACCACCACCTGGTATCATGGGTCACCTGGCTGTCCCACACATCTAGCTCCCTAGACTGGGAGTTCCCGAGGGGCAGGCAAGGATGGAGTCGCTGCTGCACCTTCCTTGCCCAGCCCGGGGACGGGCCCAGGGTGGGTGCTGGCATTGTGTCTGAGGCTGGACTGGCCTGGGGAGGCCACCCTCTGACCACCTGTCCCTCTTGACTCTTGCAGATGGGAGGAGGAGCTCGCCAAGCGCATGAACCTACAGACCATGGTGGACACGCTGCAGGAGGTGAGAGGTCCTGACCAGCAGAGGCTCGCGGGAGAACCACGTGGCCAAGGGGCAAAGCCGGGGGCAGTTCCCAGCACAGCCTCTGTACTCTGCTACCTCCTGCTGCCTCAGTCTCTCCTCGATGGAGCCGGAGGCCTCTCCCGCCTCCCCTCCTTCGGGGCTGGGAAGGCACCAGCACAAGAGTTGCAGAAAAGCTTGGGCACAGGAATCCTGGTGCTGCCCCTGGCATGCAGGAACAGACTCGGGGCTGAGTGCCCTGCACAGGGCGGGTGGCCACATCATCAGGTGGGCTCCCAGCCCTGGCAGGTGCTCAGCAGCGGGCATGAGGACATTCTTTTGCTCTTCTGGCTCGGTGGCTCTGTGTTCTGGGCCCTGCTTCTCACTCGCCTGCTGTGTACGCCGGGCAACAAACTTTACCTTCTCGGCCTCTGTTTTCCTATCAGCCAAATGGGCACAAGAATGGCAAGTCCATGAGAAGGCATGGAAAGCTCTTTTAAAAAAAGAGCTTTAAAAGCAATTTTAAAAAATTGTCTTCTGATATTTAAAGTATTGAGCCTCTAAATAAATAAATAATTAATTAATAACACCCCCCCCCAAAAAAAAAGAAAGAAAGAAGAAAGAAAGAAAATAAACACTGATCTTCTAAGGAAGTTAGAGACAGATTAAAATAATGTCAATATGCAGAAGGAAAAGGATGAACGTCCCCCCACTCCGCTTTCTTTTATAAGAAAAGTACTTTTTGCTTTACACACATAACATGCTCATGGTCAAATACCTAGAAAATTCAGAAAAACACAGAGAAGAAAATAAAACTCACCTCCAGTTCTCCCCCCTCCACTGTTGATAAATTGGTGTGTGACCTTCTGGTCTTTTCTGTGCAGACACACACAAGCCCGAGGTGGGGATGTTCGGTTAGGCTGGCACATGTGACATTGCCATTCTGGAGATCGAAGATGGTCAGAGATTTTGGCAGTTTCACGTGAATTGACCTACTACTGGGATCCCTTTTACATCCACTTTTTCTCTTGATGTCTGCCATGGATTTTTCCATACAATAAATAATCCTTGGAGAAGTGTTTTAGGCTGAGCGATGCCCTGTGCTGAGCGAGGGCTGAGTGGGGACCCAGGCTGGGACGAGGTCTTTGGCACCCCTTCCTTCCCTGGCACAAAGGCACCCGGCTTGGTTGGATGTCAGGTGTCCGGGGCTCTGGACCCAGGTGTCCATTCCCCTCCCCTCCAACAGGGAGACCAGCCCCCCTAAAACCTCCCCCATCTCCATCCCCCGTAGGCAGCGCAAGAGGCAGAAGCCATCCAGGAGGAGATGAACGAGAAGATTGAGCGTCTCAAGGCCGAGCTGGTGGTGTTTAAGGGGCTCATGAGTGACGTAAGTGCCACCGACCGCCACCCCCAGGCATCATGACTTCCGCCCACAGCCATCATGCAAAACGCTTCATTCACTCCAAGGCCCCGGAGCTCGGCTTCTAGTTAGAATCCTGGCTGGCTGCGTTTGACCCGTGAGGATGACGGATGCATCGGAGACCAGGCCCCCCTCCCTGCCCCCTCCCCACTTCCGCTTCCCTTGGTCTGAGTAGAGATGCATTAATCCGCTGCTTTAACCCATCCCGCCCTCCCTGGGGCTCTTCTGATGGTCTGTGTGCGTTTGCTCCATCTCCTGCCAGCTCACCACGGTGAGGGCGGGTGGTGGCCATGGGCCTCTGTGTCTGGGCACAGTGGCGGCCAATGGCAGGTTGAAGGAGACCCCGGGTCTGATCTGCGCCGGCCTGAGAGGCTCCCCGGGCCAGCGGCCTTCAGCAGGGTTTGCTTTGTAAAGTCGGGACAGGCCAGTGTGCGCATCCTTGGGACGATCGGAGTCCCTCTGAGTAACCGTGGGCAGGGGCAGCTGATGGCAGCAAGGGCCTCCTTCCTACTGGGGACCTGGTTTCCTGCCACCTTCAAGCAGCGGGTAGTATGTAGAGAGAGTCTCCACAAAGGAGAAGGAGCCCAGTACAGGTGACTCAGCCTGGAGCAGTTCTGGTCCTGAGAGGCGTGGAGCTGGGGTGGCTGGAAGAGGCCATGTGGCTTCCCCTCACCGGGGTCCAGGGGACCCCCCATCCTAGGCAGCCCCAACCATCAGCCGTGGGAGGAATCTCTGTGTGGGGGACAGGGGGAGCAGGCCCGGTGGGAAAGCAGGGGGGTCTTTCAGCAGTGGGACTTGTCTTTCTTTTTTCTCTGCTCTGACAAAATAAACACTGACGCTGTATCTGCTGAGAGGATGCCCTCCAGCCCTTAGGGTGACCGGCAAACACACTGTCCACTCGGCGCCGAAGCCCTAGGCTCCCACAGTCCCTCCGCCCCCTGCCCTGAACCCGAGCAGCTGGCCCGACCCTTCAAGTCCAGAAAAGGCTCAAGGACCCCCTTGGACTGCGGGGCCTCCCGCCCGACACCTGGGGGTCTCCCCACCCCTCTATCCAGTCGGAGCCTGGGAGTGCCTCCCCACCCCCATGCTTGCTCCATCCCTCGCTCACGTAACCCCCTGCTGTCCTCCCTGCAGCCCATGACAGACCTGGACACAAAGATCCAAGAAAAGGCCATGAAGGTGGACATGGACATCTGCCGCCGAATCGATATCACGGCCAAGCTGTGCGATGTCGCACAGCAGCGGAACTCGGAAGACGTGTCCAAGATCTTCCAGGTGACTAGGGCTGCCCTGCTCACCAGCTGCCACTCCCAGCCGCCCACCGCCCTCCACCCCTGCCTGGCCACCCAACCCCCGTTTTCCTCGCACCCTGCCCACGCCCCTTCCCCCTACGAGGTAGCGTTTGCCCAACCCTCTGGCCTCCCCAGGAGAACGTAGAATCAGGGACGCATAGACTCATAGGCACGTCTGACTCCACCATCAAGGCTGACCGCTTCATCCAGTGGCTGAGGACACCGCTCACCCGGGCGGGGCGGTGGGTGTGACAGGCTCCAGGAAGGACATGGCAGAGCTGGGAGTAGGACTCAGGTCTCTGGACCCTCCAGGGCTCAGTCCATCCATCCACCCTGGGTCCACTGCCCTGCTTCCTGCCTCTTCCTCTGGGAGCCGGAGCTGGGTACAAATGCCATGGTCGGGGAGCCCTGGCCAGGCTTTGGGAGCGCTGGGTGAGCTGGCCTGAGCCCTGGTCCACGAGCCTCAGAATTCAGAAGAGGGGCTGTTGACTCTTTTTCAGTCCCACATCGAGACTCACTCCACCCCCCCTCCCCCCATCCAACCAGCAAGCGTGTGTGTCCCAAGCGAAGGCGGTGGGTTAGCACTGGCAAATGTCCTCCAGGGAGGGCCTGGGGGCTGGTCCAGCTGCCCAAAGGGCGTGCGTCATTCTCTGAAGGCTGCTTCTTGAGTTTTGGGTTGTGGTTTGGCTTTTGCTTGAGCCCAGGGCAGTATGGCGTGTTGTCGCTTTAAGTATGTGACTTTGAATGGAGTGGGGTGAGGTCTGGGCTTCCCTGGGGCCCATTGTCCACCTCGTGCCTTCTTGCTGCCCCTTTGCGGGGAAGCAAGGGACCATCTCAGCCTTCATCTGGTTTGTCGTGTCTTGTCTGCTTGGAGTGGAGGAAGCTTGTTGAACCTGGGGCTGCCTGCCTGTCAACTTTGCATGGGAGCAGGAGGGCTCTGGGAAGCGTGGAGCCGTCTGCGCCTCTGTAAGGGGTTCTCCGTCTCTCTGGCTGCCTCTGAGACATACCAGGCGACTCAGTGCCCCAGTCTGGCCCGCTCTTCTCCCCACATGATGGGGCTGCCTCTCTGGTGAAGGGGTGAGCTGAGCCAGCCCAACCACCAGGCGTCCCAGGGCAGGGAAGGGTCCAGGCCATCTGTTCCTCCATCCTGCATGTCTCCCCACCTCATGCTTCCTGCTAACGCCGCCTGCTTCTTAGAGGACCCGGCATCTTTCCAAGCAGTGGCTGCCCCAGCCATGCTCCATCCATCCTGTGGGACGCCGGCTCCCTTCCCCGTCCACTCCGCCCTCCATCCCAGCAGAGCCTCCCAGTGACCTTGATCTTTTCCTTTCCGGGTCAGGTGGTCCCTAAAAAGAAAGAGCGTAAGGTGGCTTCGGACGATGACATCTCTGAGCAGGACGGGGAGGTGAACCGGTTCTCAGATGACGAGGTCGGCTCCATGAACATCACAGACGAGATGAAACGCATGTTTAACCAGCTGTGAGTATCCCTGCTGCCTGGGGGCTCCTCTCCGTTTCCCCAGGTTGGGCAGGGCTGGGGTGGCAAACTGGTGACCTGGGCCGGAAGTAGCCTGCAGATGTTTTGTTTGGCCAGCACGGTGCTCTGAAAGAATTTGGATTCGGAGTTTCACATTTTCAGAAAGGGTCAAATTGGTAATGGTGGTCATATTTGTGGGCAATTCTATTTTTTTTAATTGAGATAATATAACTGACGTGTAACATTCTGTTAGTTTCAGATATGCAACATCATGTTTTGGTATTTGTATATGTTGTAAACTGCTCACCACAATAAGTCTAGTTAACATCCATCACCATACAAAGTTACAATTTTTTTTTCCCTTGGGCTGAGCTGCTGCCCAGGTTAGTGGCAGAGTTGGGCTGGGTATGGTCCGTGGTGGGCTGGAGCTGGCTCGCACCAGCTTGTGAAAGCTGATTGTACGCATGTCTGCCCACTCCAGGTTTAGCGATGGCACATCAGTAGCTTAATATTTGCCACGATGGGAAATTGTCAGGTGCTACCAATCTGGGCAGCCCTCTCCCACCCCTGCGGACAGCCGATTTACCAGAACCTGGCTGGGTACAGTCATCTGGGGCAGGGATGCGTTGTAGCCTTGGTGTACCCAGTGCTATACTTGCAATCCTGATCCATCTTTGGCTCTAATCCGTAGAGTATCCCGGTGTGGGCTTGGGGAGGGTAGGGGTGCAGCTGTGGGCATTGGCTGACTCATCTAAGGGCCTTGAGTCAGAGAGCAGGCTGGGACCGGGTCTCTGGAGTCCACCTTTCTCCCTGCCCCACTGGCCTGCTCTTGCCTGCTCTCTCCCCTGAGCCCTGAGGACTCAGCTTTTGCCCAGGACTGGAGTCCTCCCTCTCCACCCCTACCTCCCCCACCCCTTGCGTCTGAGTCTCAGGGCCCAGCACACTTTCTGGCCTGATGTCCGTTCTCTGGAGTCCTGAGTTTCCAGCAGCAGGGCTGGCTGGATTCGAGTGCTTGCCTCTGGTGAGCCATCACCGACCTTCCAGGCCCCTCCAGGAGGGCACCTCCTATTAGCAGGTGCTCCTGCCATCATACTCATTTCAAAAGCTAGGGGCACAGGCCTCTCCTAATGCTTCCTACAGTGCTCGGGACTGGCCTAACATGGTAGAGTCCCAAGATCACTCTGCCCAGCCCCTTCATTGCACAGGTGAGGCTCAGAGAGGGCTGGGCAAGTTGGGACAGAGCCGGGCCCCTGACTACCGGTCCAGCACTGTCTTCGTGCTCAGAAGAGATTTCCCTCTTCTGTTTCCTTGCCACACCATCCCCACCCTGGTGACTTGTCAGGAAGACGGGAATCGGACCTGGGTGGGATGGGTTTGCCCAGCACTTACCTCTACTTGCTGTTCCCTTGAAACAAGCATTGAGATGGGGCTGTGTTTGGGACTTTGCTGTTTTGAGGGTGACAAGGAGATTCCTAGACTCTCGATTCATCTTTCACCATCTCCCCCCACACCCAGTTCTCATAGTCTCATCTTTCGTTGATGAGAGGGGCTTTGGAAGAGAACCCTTGGTCGGGTCTAGGTTTTCTGAACGTTGCTGTGGGCATTTCTGAGTGTAGGGCAGGGTTGTATGCCCCAGAGACCCAGGCTGGGTTCATTTGGTTGAATTAAAGGGCTTCTTTGAAGAAATTGTTGTCCCTGGTTTTCATAAAGTCACCAGGAATCCATAGGCTGCCCAGGAAGTGGGGTGAGCTAAAAAGCTGTGCTCCCAGGTGTATGAAAGGGCTTTCTTTCCAATGCTGCTAAAATGGGCACCTGAGCGTTGACAGGTCTGAACTGGGTTCAGTATCCAATTAGGTTGATCTGGTTGTAAAGTTGCCTAGTTCAAAAAAAAAACGGCCAACCTCTGATCACCCCTCCACCCTTGTAGTTCTAGCCGAGGCCACGCAGACGGCACCAGGGCAGGGCCCTGGCCCCCTCCCGCTGACATCTCCGCGGGCTACGGGCTGAGACCCAAGCCAGAGCCCCCACCGCCCCGGGCCAGCTCCTCTGAACTCCTTGAATAATGCACCCGTGTCAGGGCTGTTTTGTTTTGATCAAAATCAGTTGCTTGGGCTTCAGGCCGAGAAGGGGAGAAATTTGCTACTTTCTCTGCACAGTGGCCAACCCTCCTGCTCAGCCCTGCCCTCCAGATCTGGGGGGAGGGGCGCGCCCTTTCTCTTGTGCAGGCAGCTTCCTATCCTTTCCAGTTCCCCATTACTCAGCTGGGGTTTCCTTCTTGTCCCAGCCGCTGGGAAGGAAGTGAGGTCAGCAGTCTAGTATGTGAGGTGGTGATGGGTCGACGACGCTTGACCCAGGGGCTCGCCCCGGAACTGTCTTGCTGGGGGGGTGGGGTGGGGGATGGGCAGCGCCTCACCCTGCAGCCCTGCCCCAGCTCTGGTCCCTGGGTGCAGGGAGCCACCTGCAGGCTCCCGCAGGAACCGCTTCTTGGTGGGGAACCTGGCTCCCGGGGGTGCTCTTGGGCTCTGCCCGGTGGCTCCAGCCTGGTCCACTGTCAGCAGGTTGGGAGCAGTGCCCTGTAGGATCCAGAAAGTAGTTGAAGGAGTGAGCGTGGGCAGTGGGGAGAGCCCTGGGATGGGAATCAGGACATGGGACCCACATCTTCCTCTGCAGCTGATTCACTGGGTCAAGCAGTTTAACTCCTGCAGGCCTCAGCCTTCCCATCTGAATAATGGGCATATTGGGCTGAATGATTTTTACAGTCCCCTCCAGTTGGGGTAACCTGTACACCTCCAGAACCCCTTCAGTCCCAGGCACACCTGTATGGTCCATCACCCTACTTCCAGTTCTAGTGAATAGGGAAGCCCAGAAATCACTCAGGCTTTGCATTCAAATCTGATTTCCAGCATGTATTATTCTAGAAGTCCACCTAATCCCTCTGAGCCTCAATTTCCTTACCTGTAAAATGGGACTAACAATCATGCTCACCTCACAGGATTGTTGTGAGGATGGAATGAATTGCATTTTAATACATGCATGGTGGCCTGTCCCGTGCCCAGCACATAATAGGTGCTTGGTGATGTTTTGATGGGCAGGAAAAAGCCATAGGAAACAGAAAGATCTGGCTTTCAGCCCTAGTTTCTTTTTTTTTTTTTTTTTTTTTAATTTTTATTGGAGTATAGTTGATTTACAATGTTGTGTTAGTTTCAGGTACACAGCGAAGTGAATCTGTTATACATATACATATATCCACTCTTTTAGATTCTTTTCCCATATAGGCCATTACGAAGTATTGAGTAGAGTTCCCTGTGCTATACAGTAGGTTCTTATTAATTATCTATTTTATATATAGTAGTGTGTATATGTTAATCCCAATCTTCCAATTTATCTCTCCCTCCCTTACCCCCTGGTAACCATAGTTTGTTTTCTACATCTGTGACTCTATTTCTGTTTTGTAGATAAGTCCATTTGTACCCTTTTTTTTAGATTCCACATATAAGCGATATCATAGGATATTTGTCTTTCTCTGACTTACTTCACTCAGTATGACAATCTCTAGGTCCATCCATGTTGCTACAAATGGCATTATTTTGTTCTTTTTTATCAGCCCTAGTTTCTGGTACAGCCTAGCTTAGTGTGGCTTTGGACAAGTGAATTATTCTTTCTGAGCTGCAGTTTCCTCATCTGTAAAATGGGAATAATAATAATACCCACCTTTCCAAGTTGCAGAAAAGGTTATATGAATCACCTCAGGCATAGCAGGGGCTCCAGGAATGAGTTATTAAATGAAAGGAAAACAGTCACAAGATTGGACTCGGGAGGAAAATATCTTTAGTCTCCATTAATGAAAGCCTGGCATCTTTAGGAATATACATTTTAAATTGTATAAATAATATGTAAATAAACTCTGCATTTGAAAAGAGTTAAACTCCAAGGAGAAGGCATGTGTCCCCTTTGGCCACCGCCCCTGCCTTTTTGGATGGCCACCTGGCAGGAGCCCAATCATCAGGGCAGTGTCCCTTGCTCTCCCCTGTCCAGGCCCCTGGAGCCTGGCTCTGTTCACTCATGCCCTCCTGTGTCCCCCCCAACAGGCGGGAGACCTTTGATTTCGACGATGACTGTGACAGCCTGACGTGGGAGGAGAATGAAGACACACTTCTGCTCTGGGAGGACTTCACCAACTGCAATCCGAGCATTGACCTGCAGGGCGAGGTGAGCCGGGCATGGCTTCTTAGAGGCTGGGAGGTAGGCGCCGGGAGCACCTCCTTTCCACGATCCCGCATCCCCCACTCTTTCCCCGCAGCCCTCACCGCCCAGCTAAGTTGTCCCCTCTGTTCTGTTTCCCCAGCAAGAGGAAAACCTGGGCAACTTGATCCATGAGACTGAATCCTTCTTCAAGACGAGAGACAAGGAGTACCAGGAGACCATAGGCCAGATCGAGGTGAGGCGTTAGCTTGTTCACATCACCCGGTTGTGACCCCCGAGACTCACGGTGATTAGGTGCCCGTGTGGACAGGGGCTGGGAGAGCGAGGCAGACACAGGATCGGAAGTCAGGCGATCTGCTGATTCCCTGCCTAGTGCTGGGCAAGTCACACCCCTCTTAGGGCCTCAGTTTCCTAATCTGTGAAATGGGGTTGGTGATCCATGTTTGCCCCAGAGAGGTTTTTTTTTAAAGTTACTGACTGAGATGATGATCTCAAAATAATGAGAACTGACATTTGAGTGACATCAAGTGACACTGGGCACTCAGCCCTTTAAAAATACACCCTCCATGGTATCCGCATACCCTATGTATGTACCTAGAGGGACCTGGGTGCCTCCACGCTATGCAGTAGGTACTGTGTGCCCCATTTTACAGAGGAGGAGATGAGGTTAAAAGAGGCCAAGTGACTTGCCCAAGGCCCCCCAGCCAGGAACCAGCCTGTAAGCCCAGTTCTCCCAGCTCTGGAGCCTGTGTGCTGGGCCACATCTATCAGTGAGAGTCACTGCTGTTGTCACGCTGGAGAAAGAGAAGGCCAGCTCCTTTCCTGGGGGATGTATCACTTGGTAGAGGAGAAGGGTCAGAAACACGAGAGACTTCAGGACTTTTCTAATCCAGTCCACATAAAGGACTGCGGGGATGCCGGACAGGGTGGAGTTGCTAGGGCTGCCCCAGTGGTTGCTAAGCAACCATTCACCTTCCAGCAGAAGTGGTTCTAGGGGCCCTGCACCAGTATGTAGAGAGCAGAGAGCAGAGGGAGGGCCCTGAGGGCGTGGTGTCCTGGGGTGGCCCCGATGCTGCCACCGCCACTGAGGATGGGAGGTTGCTGAGTGGTCTGCCATGAGGGAGGATGCCTTGGCCTCCCCTTTATGCCATGTTGGTTCCTCTCAGCTGGAGCTGGCCACGGCCAAGAGCGACATGAACCGACACTTGCATGAGTACATGGAGATGTGCAGCATGAAGCGGGGCCTGGACGTGCAGATGGAGACCTGCCGCCGGCTCATCAAAGGCTCCGCAGACAGGTACCCGGCCTTGTCCTCCCTGGCAATGCAGTGGTGGCATCCTTGGGGTGGGTGGCGGGATTTGTGGGGCTGCAACTTATAGCCTGGTGGTTTCACCTGCCCAGGCCATTGGTCCATCCGTCCATCCACCTGTCTGTGCATCCGATGACTATTAGCCTCCTACTGTGTGCTAATGCCTTAACACATCTAATCTCACGTGACTGCTCACAACAACCCTGTCCCCATTGATTCAACAGCTACTGTTGAAGGCTTGCTCTGTGCAAAGCCATGGGGATACAGTGATGAGCAGAACATTCGCAGCCCCGGCCCTCCTGGAGCCCACGCCCCACTTCCTGCTGAGCTGGTGGGTGGAGGAGGTGGCCGGGGCTCACCTGTGTCCTTAGGAAGCCATTTTCCTTCCTTTCCCGTCTTCCAACGCAAGGCCATATGGGACTGTCCCCGGGAGACTGACATGCATCAGGCCTCTTTTATTTGCTGGGGGACACCAGAACCAAGACAGAGCCCCTGCCCTCAAGGAACACTCAGCCTTTCAGGGAAGACAGATATGCTAATAATAAAATGAGATAATACACATAAAATGCTTGGCATGAAGCACAGATATATTAATTATAATTGTTTCTCTTATCATGACGATATTCTTGCAGGCTGTTGTTTGGGCTGTAAGAGAGGGAGAGGCAGGGGGAAGTTGCGTGTGTGTGGCCCTGGGCTTATTAGCATGTCACCTTTAGCTCATTGATTCCCAGAAGCCACTGTTGTTTTTTCCATTGTTTGGATGGAGGAGCGGGCCCGTAGGCAGGGAAAATAGGTTGCGCCAGGCCCCCCAGCTCAGCAGTGATAAAGTGAGAATTCAAAACCAGTGCTATTAACCACTGTCCTGTGTGGCCTCCCTTTGGGCTCTGAGTTAATTGTCCAGACGTGTGTTAGGTGATGGGAATGTAAAAACTGAACTTGACCCGTGGTTTCTGCTCCCAAGGAGCTCTCAGCACCAAGCAATTAGAGAGGCGGGTGCAGGGCCTCCCAATAGGTCTCCATAGCCACGTTCAACTCCTGGGCTTTGAAGATTCTAAGGCACGTGGTGCAAGGGCGGGCCTCGGGGCAGGATCCCCCTCTGAGGCTAGGTTTTCCAGGAATGGCTGCTCCGTCTTTCCAGCTCTTTGAATCCCTTCAGAGGTCCTCAGGCTGCCCTCTGATGTCCCCCATTCTCTTGTGCCTTCCAGGAATTCACCGTCCCCTAGCTCCATGGCCAGCAGCGACTCAGGAAGTACAGACGAGATCCAGGATGAGTTTGAGCGGGAGGCGGATGTGGAGCCCATGGTCAGCTGATGACTGATGTCCCCCAGCCCGTGCCTGGTGGTCTTGGTGATGGGGCCTCTGCCCGCCTCTCCCCACGGGGCCAGGAAGTGGGGCTCCAGCCCTCGCCACGCAGACTTCCTATGCCCTCCCTTCTCTGGAGGCCCCAACGGACCGCTGCTTCCTTCCTTCCCTCCGCCCACCACCAACCAGTGCCCCTTCTCCATCCACCCACCCAAGGAATGGTGCTGTCAATTTCTATTGTTCTCCACATTACAAATGCAGACTTCTGTCCGGACGATGCAGTGTTAACTGTGCCTTTTCCCTTAAGCTGAGCCACTTTGAGCTCCAAAGAATTATTCCTAGCAGGTGTTTTTATACAAAACTCTAAGGTGAGGGTGCGGGGTGGGGGGGGCCCTGGCGTGGTACAATGCCGTTTTCTACCCTCCCACCTGCTCCTCTGATTGGCCATAAGCTCTGCCCTCCCTCCTCTGCTGGAGTTGGACTTGGGATGGCCCACCTCCCCCCAGGAAGGAGCTGTTTGCCTTTTCGAGCTTTCCAGGCCTGGGTGGGGGAATTCCTGAGGGTTTTTCACTTACTGAAAGAGAGAAAAGATGGAAGGAGGGAGGGAAGACAAATTTTTCTTTTCTTTCTGGATCGAGTGGCAAAGCAGAGGGCCAAGGCACTGTGGGGGAAGGCGGAACCTCACTGTGTTTAAACTACTATGCAAAAAACAAAACAAAAAAAAAAGCAGCTTGCCTTATACCATTGTGGAAAGTAGGCCCTCTCCTAGATCCCTGGTTTTCCCCTGGAGCTGGGAGGGAGGCAGAAGCTAGGGCGATCTCTCTCGCAACCTCTGAGGGTGAGCACTGACTTGGGAGGGAGTTTGGTCAAGGTCGTTAGCGAGGCCTGGGCCCCGTAAGGCCCTCGGCCACCTGACTGCTTGCTTTCTTGGGACCTCTGTGGGTTGGGGTTGGGGAGCGGGTCTTTTATTGCCCTGATGACTTGATGTTTTTCCCAGCCAACAGTAAGGGGTTATAGATCTGTAATTTCTCTGTGAGAAAGTCTGGAGGGGGCCAGGCCTGGTATCTACCCCCTCCACCTCGGAGCTGGGTCGGTACCGCCCGCCGCCATCTTGGTTCTCCACTGTGCCGCGGTGGCCCACTCTTTGGCCACTGGCAGGCATTGGGAAGGGAAGGGGAGGGAGCCAGCGGGGGCTGCTGGCAGAGAGGAGGTGGTGAGAGTAGGAGCTCGAGTAAGAACCGTCCTTGTTCTGCTCATGGACATAAGCTCACCTTTTTCCATAATTCCCTGATTGAGCAGTTGGGGAGTTCAGCTGAGCCATATCTCCCCAGACTTGAGAGGGCCTGAGTCAAAGGGCACTGTGTGGCGGCCACCCCCAGATCTCAGCTTGGAGCCAGCAGAGCCAGCTTTGCTCGTTTTTTAAATTTCTTTTTGGACCCACTACTGTGGGTGTGATTGCTGATTTTTGTTTTGGTTGGCCCAGGAGCTCCCCCTGGAGGTCAGAGGAGCAAAATGTGCCCAAGGCCCAGAGCTCCTTGCTACCCACTGCTTGTGTCTGCAGGCAGAGGGGGAAATCTGGCCTTGTGTAGATCAGGCCCCCTGTCTTTCCTCCCAGGGTACCAGTGATCTGTAAGGACCTCCTCTCTCTTCCGTTTTCCCCCACCTGTTTTGCAGTCTTAAAATCATTGTACATAATATTCATATTATATAAATATATATATATATATGGAGAGAGAGGAGATTGTTAGTGATTGTGTGTAATTTTATTTATCAGAACTTGGTGGCCTTTATTGTGAGTTTTTTCCTTTTTTGTTGTTGTTGTTGTGGAGGAACCTCCTGCTGTTTCCCTGTGAAAGTCTGGCTGAAAGTCTTCCATTCCCAGAATCTCTTATTAGCCAAATAGTCCCTTGTTGGGTACGTGGAGGGACGAGGTTTTGGAGGAGAGATCACCCCTTCTCCTCCTCCTCACTGACCCTTGTTCTCAAGGTTACAGGGTTCAAACATATCAGATTATTATTGTCGTTATTGTTATTGTTGTTTTAGTTTTAGTTTTATTTTAACCAAAGGTTATCAGAGCCAGTTGGGCTTGGACCTCAGCTGCTGAAAAGATTTTCCGTTTCTGGGAGGCCGGGAAACTGGCCGCCTCTCTGGCCTCCTCTGCCCAGGGTGAGGGAGGCATTGAATGCCGTGGACAGGTAGGCAGAGTGGAGGCCTGCCCCAGGTTTTTCCTCAAGGTGGTGGGAGGGTGACAGACCTATCTTTAGAGTTAAGACAGTTAGGCAACAATGTAAGTATTTGGGGGTAACTAAGGTTACCATGGTGATTGCTGTCCAATGGTATTATTTTTGCTTTCCCCCTTGGATACATAGAATATTTGTCTCTGGGGACTAGCGTACTCTGAATTTATCTGAGGAGTATGGAAATGGCAGGAGCCAGAGTCAGATGCTGGCCAGAAAGATCCGTCTTGCTGGTTTTCAATAGCTGTTCTTGCTGGGGAGCAAGGACTTGGGGCTGTTGGATGGGGGGACAGCAAGAGTGTTAGTGACCTGCCTTCAGGGTGCGGTCCTGGTTTTGGCCTGGCTGCCTCCCTCCCCACCAAGTTCTTTTTTGAGTTAGTTGCCAGTGGGCCCCGCTTGTACCCTTGCCATGGGCCCACAGCTTGCCGAGAAAGACCCCAACGCTCGCTGGGGCAGCACCAGGTCCAGTTGGGATGAACTGGTCCATCCTTTGTAAAGATGTAAATACTGAATTTTGGTTTTCTATTTCTCAGCCCAGTGTCATATTGACATTGGTATTTTAGAATTGGTCTCAGATGGGCTCTCCTGTGCTGCCCTCTCTCACTCTCCTATTTTGGGGGGTTTTATAAAAAGAGAGGATTGGGGAGGGACAGGGAGAATAGCTTCCTTTGGGCTCCCTGTTTGTGGAACACACACACACACACACACACACACACACTTCTCTGAGACTCTGAACAGGGAAAAAAATGATTGGCAAGTAAACACATTTTGTTTTCTTGTGGCAGTATGTCTAGAGGTCTCTGACAGGCCTGTCCATCATGGACTTAGCTCTATGGATGTAGCTCAGATGACCTTTGGAGAATCAAACCACTTTGGCTTGGGATGGGGGAGAGGGTGTGGGGCAGGGGATCATGTAAGGTGTAACTTAAGCTAAATGTAATCTATTTATAAAGCAAGAGACTCTCATCTATTTTTATGAAAGGAAAGTTTTTTTTTTTAAATCTAGGGTAGGCAGTTATGGTAGCCCAGCATTTTTCTGTGGACAGATGCATGTTGCTGCTGGATTTAATATAATCAGTACCCCTCACCTGTCTCCGCATCCTCACCACCTACTCATCCACACCCACGAGCGGCTTCAGCAGAGTGTAGGTCACCCCTCACCTCATTTCCTTGTCCCTTGATCCCCCAGCTCCTTGGTCCTTTGAAGTCCAGGGGGCTGGGCACTTGTGGGAGTGGGTGGGCAGTGGGGAATTCAGAACGGAGGTGGGTGGTGGGAGGGAAAGGGGGCACTAGGTAGGGGACAAGCTCTGCTTCAGAGGGTGGGCTCCGATTAGTTGCTCAAACTCTGGTCTGCCAAGATCCATTGCCAAGTCAGCTGTGTTTGGAGAGAGCTGAGAAGCAGTAGGGTGTGGGTGGCAATGGGCTGTTGGTTCATGGAGCCCACAGCTTCCTTGGGGCCTGGGCCTCAGTGGGTCCAAGGTTGTCAGGCAGCTGGAGCAGGAGTGCAAATGCCATGAGATGCCTACAGCCCAGCCCTGGCTGTGCCAACCCCAGGCCAAGGCCTGGGATGTAGTCCTTGCTGTGCTCTTCCAGGGACCTGGATGAGGAACTAGGGTGCTGGGAGCTTCCTGGGTCCTCCACCTTGAGACACTAAGCTCTGGTTCTAGAAGGGCACTCTCCTAGAGTGAGGAGTCTGGAAGCAGCCAGGTGGGTGTCGGTAAAGGCAGATTCTCCCTGGAAGGGAATTTTCCATGAGTGGAAGATTTCCAGGCTCAGGGTGGGCTGCGTGTTAGTCTCAGGCTAAATCCCTCACCATTCCCTCTGCCAAGCCCTCAAAGAGATAAGGCAAAGGCAACCCCACCCACAGACCCCTTCGTGGACATTTTAGCATCTACCTGATTTTTAGCCCCATCCAGGGAGACTTTCTATCCTGAAGTCCCATCCCACCCCACTGTTGCTGTTTGTCTGCCAGCTGGGTCTAGTGTCAAGGGGAAGGGGGGGTTTATATTCATTGAAAGACTACTGATCCTACCGGAAACCAACCTGTTTACTGTACTGTTGTAAATATCATGCCCTTTATATCCTGTATATTGGCTTCTTTTAAATAAAGTGAAATGTCTTAGAATTGATGGTGCCTTGTTTTTTTTTAAATTAAGGATAAAAAAATTAAGGATAAAGAGGTGATGGGGAGGGGCAAGAGGACGGTGGGCCACATAACCACTAAAACAATTAGCTGATTAGTGATCAAATAGGGAAATTTCACATCACCTGTTATATTTGCATCTCACAATAAAATCTTTGGAAGTAGTTAAAGCAGGAATTATTATACATATTTTACAGAAGGGGAAGAGAGCCAGAGAGATCACAGAGTGAATAACTGGCATAGCCTGGTTTGAAGTTGAGGTCCTGTTAATCACATCGACCCCATTTCATAAACCTCCTCACAGTGCCCTTGAAAGG
Organism: Balaenoptera ricei; assembly: GCF_028023285.1. Classification (NCBI taxonomy): domain Eukaryota; kingdom Metazoa; phylum Chordata; class Mammalia; order Artiodactyla; family Balaenopteridae; genus Balaenoptera; species Balaenoptera ricei. Next base: position 14,372,847 of record NC_082639.1, on the reverse strand, counting down.
CTACCTCCTAGGCTCTGGATTTGACACTGTCCAATATTCTAGTTTCTTTCTGTTAATGGCTGAATTCAGGGAGACATTGACCTGTGTGAACTGGGCCCATGACTAGGGTTTTCTTCAAGGATGAAGAAAAACAGCCACTACCAATTCCAATTAACTTTTTACCATCTCTAAGACTTGTGCTTAATGTACAAATGGCTCTCCGAATCTGCAAGTTTCTCATCCTTGGATAGGGAAGGCTGACTGTACTGTGCCATCTTATGTAAGTGACTTGAGCATCGTGGATTTGGTATCTGCAGGGGCTGCTGGAACCAATGCCCCACCAAGACTGGGGGACGACTGTAGTTTCCTTTCCCACTCCCCACTCTGTTTAAATTCTCCAAAGTGCCTTAAAGAGTGTGCCCTCCTGGAGAAAGGAGTAGCATGAAATAATGAGGGCGTTCTAAGGTGGGTATTATTACCCCCACTTTACAGACTTGGAAACTGAAGCCCAGGAAAAATTACGTATTTCGCCCTTGTCATAGGGAGAAACCATGATCAGCAACTGAACTCTGACTCCTAAGCAAGTTCTTGGTACACGCTGCTGGAGGAAATATAAACAGATATATTAGAAGAGAGCGTTAGAAAAGCTGTAACAGTACTTTAGGAATCGAATGGGTCCCTAAGATTCCATCCTCTGGAAGACTTCAGAATCTGAGTTTTAAATAACGTTCACGTGTTCATCATGCAGAAAACTTCCCCGAAAATTCAAATTTTGGTGCGGGGCACAAAAATAAAGCACAGGAGCAACTGGTTCCGCGTCCACAGGCTTTGAAGGAAAGCCTGAGCATAGACTGGCTCCGGTTTTATCTTTTATTGATCGTAATTTGCAAAGAAGCAGGCTGATTTATCTAAGCGCTAGGCCTCAGGAAGCTGGGTGGCCCCGCGCCAGGCCGGGAGGTGGAGGGCGGCTGAGTCCCAACCAGGAGGCTAGAGCCAGGGGCAGCAGGCTCATTCCAGGGGCTGCAGCCCCCGAGTTGAGGTAGGGGGCTGGCCGCTATGCGGCCCTGCACGGTCGAATATTCTGGCAGCCACTGGCCAAGGACAGCAAGAGTGGTAGCGCTGGGACTCCAGCTGCACCTGACTAGCAGACCCACTGTCCTTCCGTGCCGCCTCACACGTGTCCCATTCCCGCTCTCTTATTGGCTGCTTCAGCCCCTCTATCCCGGCCTAAGAAGGCGGCTACATGACCGCCCCTCTGATTGGTCCAGGAGCTTCCATGTATCATTCTGATTGGTCGATGGAGCTCACTCCCTTTTGCCCTCGGCCCCCTTTGGAGGGCGACTGGGTCATACCATAAAGAGAGGAGGGGAAAGTGTGTACATTTCAAGGCTTCTCTTTTGGGCAATTTTGCCCTATGTCACATAACATCCTTTATCATGCCCTCAAAAGGGAATTATCTTATTAGCAGAAGGTAAATACAGAGGCGTTTCGGTTGAGCCTGGCTTGGAGGACGGCTGGGGTGACATGTTCCCCCCGCCAGCCGAGGTGGTGCGCTCAGGGCGGGGCAGCGCAGTAGAGCCGCTCCGGGGGCGAACGGTCCAGCGAACAGCAGTGCCGAAAGCTCAAGATGCTGCTGCCGCCCCTCGCGCTCCGCGGCGCCCTGCTGGCTCGCCCGTGGAGGGCTGCCGGGTGAGTGAGCACCGGGCCTGGGGAGGCCCCTTGCAGCGCCTGCTGGCCCGGGGTCCCGGGAGTCACTGGGCGCTCCCTCGCCCCCGAGCCGGACTCCCTCCCTGCCATACCCTCGCCGGGTTTCCCAGGGTCTCCGCTCCGCCGGGGGTCACGTCCTCTGATGCCGTTCGACCCCCACGCAGGCCTTCCTCCCATTGCTATCCCCCCGTCTTCCAAAGGTCTTCCTTCAGCTAGGGGGACCCCCTTCCCGAATCCTGCAGCGGGGTGGGGTGCCTCGGTGCCCTGTTGGCTCCCACGCTTAGAAAGTAGCCGCTTAATCACTCGTCCTTCTCCTGATACTGGATCTTCGAAATTTGCCCACCGCCGGAGTGCAGTGCCTTCCTCCCAGGGCACCTCTTTTTAGCACACCCCGCTTCTCACCTCCCCACCCTCGGTCTCACATTCAGGACCCTACCTGGGTCTTCCCTCTCTTCTGTCCACCGGCATTTCTATTTCTCTCTTTTCTCCTTCCCCTTTTTTCAAGTTAAGTGTTGGGCAGAAAAAAGGACTCCTTTCTTCTGATAGGTGGAATAATAATACTTATGGAGTGCGTTGAACGTGCCAAATCTGTGCTACGCACTTGGGGTATGTGCCTTATTGTGATGATTAATAAATAAGTTGCTACATGTAAAGTGCATTGAACAGTGCCTGGCGCATAGGCAGTGCCGAGTTGCTATTAATCATGACCGTCATTATCACTCTTATTTAAACTTCTCCTGTGGGTAGCTGTTATTCCAAATTACAGATGAAGAAACCAAGGTGCAGTTTCAGAGTGGAGCTGCTCTGCAAACACAGATTTGCAAACCCCCGCACTGTGGAGTTGGGTTCCTGGACCCTTGCCCACTCAGCGACAAATGTTCTCAGAGCCCCTTTCTGCCTCTGGGCTTGGTGGAGAAGGTAGGTAGCACACAGATCCTGCCCCAGAGGGGCTCACAGTCTGGAGAGGCTGCACCCCTATGGACCCGTGTTTCTGTCCACCTCCCTTTCAGAGCTGGGCAGCTCCTGCCCCCAGTGTTTGCCTGACCTCTAGGACTCAGCAGTTACGTCTCGCCTGCTGAGCTATGCCCTTTCTGAGTTAATCAGTGTCCTAAGGGATGGTGCAGGGGTGCCCTGGGCACGGATGAGTCCCAGCGCTGCTGTGTATTCTCTGTGGTGGGGTGGGATAAGGAAGAGGACATGGACAAGAAGGGCTCTTTTTCCAAACTGAGGACGGGGGCCACGCTCACTACACCCTCAGCGTGGTCCCATTTGCCGGCCTCTCCCTGCACTCTGAGACCATCCCTCTCAGACCCTAGATGGAAGCCACATAGATTCACCTGTTTACTGAGTACCTACCGTGTGCATGTGCTTTGCTAAACACTGCAGGAGGGGGGGTACCCAGGGGATTTACACGTGGATGGGAGCCTTCCAAGAGTTTTCAGTGTAATGAGGAAGAAAGCCTTAAACATTAAAAAAACAAACAAACCCTCTAATATCTGGTAGAAAGAAATCCCTATTCTGAAAAAAAAAAATAAAAGCTCATAACAGCAATAGTTATCAAGCAATCAAGTACCATAGGCCTGATTGTGCAGATAAGCCCTGTATTATTACCATTTTACAGATGGGAAACTTATCTGTCTGTTAAGACAAATGTGAGACTAAAATCGCAGTCAGACTCCAGACTCATGCTCTTAATTACAAAGCCTCCTGAGTGGAGAAAAAGCATTTTGCGATCAGAGAAAGCGTTTTGCAACCAGATCTGCCGGTTCAGGTTATTTCTTTGGATACAGCAGCTGACCCGCTGCCCCAGACCGGGTTTCCAACCTCGGCAGTATTAACATTTGAGTCTGATAACCCTTCGCTGTGGGGCACCGTCCTATGCATTGCAGGATGTTTAGCAACATCCCTGGCCTCCACCCACCAGATGCCATAGTATCCCCCAGTCGTGACAACAAAATAATGTCTGCAGACATTGCCAAATGTCACCTGGGGGGCAAAATCACTCCTAGTTGAGAGCCATGGTTCTAGGAGAACAGTTTTGGTGTTTGGTCACTTGTTCATTTAGTCGACAGATATTTAGAACACTCCTGTGGCATGCCATGTCTGCATTTATGGAGAAACAGCGTTAGGACGTTTTCAGTGATATCTCTCAGTGTCCTGCACGAGAAGATCTAGTGCTGAGAAAAACCATCTCTTGGGGAACTGGCATGGGTGATGTTCTGTAGTGTTTCCCTTTCTGCCTGGAGTGCCAGGAATCTCAACCAATTTTTAAACATACTCTTGATTGTGCATTTTCTTTTTATTTAATTAGTAGGTGTCCATTGTACAAAGTACAGATAAAGCAAAAAAGGGTTACAAAAAATCGCCTGGCAGCTCACCACACAGAGGGAACCACTGCTGTCACTTTGATTACTAGCCTTTTAATATTCTAGGAACATATATGCTTTAGAAAAACAACATAAAAATGGGCTCCCCTGCAAATCCATTTTTGTAGCTTGCTTTTTCACTTGAGACTTCTCTACCATATTATATGTGCCCAGGGCCTAGAACTGTGACTGCCACCTGGGAAGCCCTCAGCAAACATTTGGTGAATGAAAGAATGATTACGTGATTCCTTCCTTGCCAACAGAGATTTATCACAACCAGTCTGGGAGACAGTCACGACAAACACCTGGCCTTTACGGATGGCCTGGGGATGGTCACTAATGGCTACCATTTACCTTTTACATGGATGATGTTACTTAGCTCCTCAGCAACCTATGCTGTGGGTGTTACTATACCCACTTCACGGATTAAACAGCTGAGGCCTGTGGAAGTTAAGGAAAACTTGTCCAAGGCCTTAAGCTGTAAACACCAGACCTCCCAATTGATTGCCTTTTGTCTCCTTTGGCCCTGACCTGCCTGCCCTTTTCTCTATTTCATTAACTTTGTCATGGGTGTCCTCTGCAAATTCTCTTTGGAAAGAGCCACAATACACATTTATATATAAATTTAATAAATAAAAGAACTAACCCAGGCTCATAGGAAGCTTACAATCAATGTTAATTTTTGTCCCTTACATACTCTTGTATCTGACCTCGCTGGGTGTCGGGGTCCAGAGGTGACTCCAGTTCAGCCCCACCCCCCAGTGTCAGGGGGCTTGCGGGCTGGAATTCCCCTGCAGAAATCCTGGTAACTTTGGACCCCTCTCAGCCCACCAGCCTGTCTAATTTTCCCAATTTCAAAACCCCCCAGTGCTTGTCCCAGCCTGCCCGCCCCTGGGATGGGCAGAGGCTGTGCTGGGCTGGGGCCTGGTACCTCCCACCATTCCCTGGACATACTCTGCCCTTTCACTCCTCCAAGCGGTGGCCAGGGCAGTGCCTCTTGCCTGGAATGTCCTCCCCTGGTGAACCCATGCTCACCCAGCACTTTGTGGCCTTGCCAAGGCAGCTCTCCTTTGGCCCTTCAGTGCCCTGTCTGTAAAACGGGAATAATCCTATTAACAGGCATGTAGCACAAGGATTAGAGATGATGTGACAAGTGGCTTGGTGGGGGCCTGGGACTCAGTGTGCGCTCTCTGAATAAATTGAGTAAAAGAATAAGTAGAACCTACAATGATCATAATACTTGCTTCTAAAGGTGTCAAAATCCCCACTCAGGCAGCAGTCGGCACCAGCACACGGACCCTGGGGAACTTGGCTTCCGGTGCCCAGCACCTGGCTCGGCACACAGCAGGTGCTGAACAGTTGCTGTTGGAATGGCCCACAGGACAGCCTGGGGTGGATCCTGGCTCTACCTCTTAGCAGCTGTGTGGCCCTGGGCAGGTTGCTTGACCTCTCTGTGCTGCCTCTTGTTCCCACGTGGAAAAGAAAGATAATAGTCGCTACCTTGTGGAATTGTCTTGGAGAGTAAACGAATTCATACGCGAAAACCACTTTGAAGAGTGGCCAGCACCTAGAAAACTTAATAAGTGTTGCTTCAAGCATTATTTTGATCCCCTCCCCCACTAGCGGGTATTGTTATGCAGTGAAAGCCCTGAGCTTCACTTCCCACCTCAGGGTGGCCTCTTTGCTCAGGTGGGAAGAGAGGAGGTGTCAGCTGGGCGATGAGGAGGATGAACCTGTCCCATTCAGCTGGCCAAAGGTGTCTGAGATGCTCCCCATGTTTCTGCCAAAGCGTGTCTCCCAGGTGAGGAAACCTGGGTTCAGAGCCTGCACCGTCACTCCACCAGCTGTGACCATGAGCTCTTAATCTCTGAACCTCAGCTTCCTCGCTGTACAATAGAGGTAATAAGAGTTTGCAGGGTAATATATTTGTAGGGTGAATTCAATGAGGTCATCACTTAGCACTATGCCAGGCATGCCGTAAAAGCTTCAGAAAAGTTCTTTGAACTGGGCTTCAGGCCCCTCCCTTCTGACCCTGCCCTGGGCTCTGTACTTTCTCTCAGCTCACCTCCATCACTGGTCCCTTATCTCAGTGATAAGGAGGATTGGTCTTATCAGGTCCCAGATAACAGCCGAAAAACCCGGAAGCTGCTGAACAAAGCAAAGGCAATTTCCTTTCTAGTCCTCTCCTTGGCCTTGGCTGCCCTGACCCCAGCCGCTGGGGACCTGCATCCAGCCAAAGAACATTGGCCTGGGAGTCCCGTCCGTCCCGGGGGCCTGGTGTCCACTTGTGTGTTATTGTTTTAAAGGTATTTCTCAGATGCTTACTGTGGTCTGGGCAGTGTGGGAGCACAGACAATCAGACCTCTGTAATGAGGGTTGTCACCTGTGAGATGATCTGATAGGGGTCCCATCCAGGCAGGGCAAGGCTGGTATCCCCTGCAGAGGGAGATGGGGGTGGGGTGGAGTGGGGAGACCAGGGTGGCAGGATTGCAGCAGATGAGGTGGGAGGGGGTGGGGGGTGATGGGAAATGAGTCTGGAGGCCTCAGTAAGGATTCTGATTCTTTTCTTTTTTTGGCTGCGCCACGTGGCATGCGGGATCTTAGTTCCCCGACCCAGGGATTGAACCTGTGCCCCCTGCAGTGGAAGTGCGGGGTCCTAACCACGGGACCGCCAGGAAGTCCCAGGATTCTGATTCTTTATTGTAGAAGAAATGGGAAGCCAGTAAGTTATGAGCTGAGCACTTACCCTCCGTCTCTCTGTGTTGATCATATTTTCATGTTAAGACTATGAAAACCAGTAGCTGCTACCTTTTAAGCTTCTGCCCTGGGTGGGACACAGGACTAAGTTTATTCCAGCAGTTTTGAGAGGAGCTTGGAGTCAGTGGAGCCAGAATGACTGTTGTAGTTGTCCAGGCAAAAGCTGATGGTGCCTTGGACCAGGGTGGAGGCGGAGGGGCGGCCTGGGAGCTCAGCCCCTGGCAGCTCAGCCCCTGGCAGCAGCCCCCTCAGTTTTCCCCTTTGTAAATTTCAGAGCTTGCAGGCTCTGTAAATTTCACACGTTGCAGGCTATGTTTTGGTGTTGCAGCCTTTTTAGCTCAGATCCTGGTACCTGCCGAGAGTGGGGAGGGGCAGCTGGGGTCTCAGGCCCAGGCCGTGAAGTCCCCAGGTGCGCAGAAGGGGCACCCCGGGTTGTTCGGGGAAACTGAGTCAACTTCAGACTCTGCCTTATGCTTCTTTCCTGAAGCGGGAGGGCTGAGAGCTGCCCTAAGAAGGTTGGGTTGCATTCACCTCTGTGTCCCAGAGCCAGGCACCTGCCAGGTGTGATGAACACACGGCTTGGGTGAGCCGTTTGACCTCATCTGAGCTATCTCTGCATCCTTGACATGTGGGATAGATATGTGCTGACTGACTGACTGAATGAATGAATGGGAATACAGTCCTGCCTAGAAGGGCCTCGCAGATCCTTGTAGAGGCCCCAAGTCCTGCGAGTGGTTCACGCTGCCTTTCCCTGAGCCAGTGAAAGGGTGCTCATGTTATCCCAAAGGGTACATGAGCCAAAAAAAAAGAAAGTTTGTCAGGCATCCTTGGATTATTTTTGGCTCTAGTTGACTCAGGCTGATCTTTGAACTAGTCTCTGTTCCCTAAGCTACGTTCGGACTGGTGGACAGTGGGGCCAGGGCCTGGAGACTTTCCAGGCAGAGAGAAAGCCACAGGGGCATGTGATCCTGAGGTCACAGTGGACCTCTGCCCTGGGGAAGGTAGGGGGAGACCTGTAGGATTTCTGTTTCTGACGTTGCTTGGGAGGGAACAGGGAGAGGAGGGCTGGTAGCTGCTACCTTTTGGACTTCTGCCCTGGTGGGACATTGGGCTACGTCTATTCCAGCATTGTTTGCTGAGCCCCCAGACCAGCCCCTGACCCTCGGGGGTGTCTGGGAACCAGTTTGTCTTTGAAAGCCTGGCCTGGTGGAGTAAACATTCTGGAAGACCTTTACAGTTTCTTAGGGAAACCTAAGAGCAGGAAGGGTGAGGAGAGGCAAGGCTTGTCATCCTTACAATGACCCTGTGAGGAACATGGTGTCACCCATTCTTCAGGTGAGGAAACAGAGGCCTGTGGAGTTTGTAATAATGTGCTGAGGTCTCAAGCAGGTGTGGGGGTCCGTCCGGGCTCTGTCTGCTTCCAGAGCCTTTGCTTTTCACACCCGCCAGGACATGGGGTCAAGAGAGGGCTTGGGCCGCCCCGCTTCTGGCTCCCAGCCCAGCACGCAGCGGCTCTCTCCTGGCTTGAAGAGGACCAGGTGATATGTGATTCACTGCTTTGTGGTGGTGTGCTGCTACTGAGGCAGAGAGAGAGGCATCTGGAACCTTCCAGATGGTAGGGGGTGGAGGAGTAGACGCCGCCCTCCCCTTTCCTGCCGGGCTGTTGAGACCTGTGGCCACTGAAATTTTCTGGCCTCTCCATTCTTCCCCACCGCAGTAGGTGGAAGGGGGCCGTGTGGATTTTCAGTTTTTGGGCACACGTGTAGCTTTGCGTTATTATTTCTTCAGATCTCCAGAATAACCCCAGGAGATGGGTGTCTCCGTGTTATACCGAGGAATCCAGCTGAAGGTCACACAGCTGCACAGAGGGTGAAGGAGCCTTGCATTTCTTCCTCTGTTTGGGGAAGGGTGGGGCCTGAGGCTTGCTGGCTTCCTTGGGTGTGGTGGGTAGGGCTGGGGTGGACCTGGAGGGAGGAGCAGGAGAAAGCCCCAGGGCTCACTTTGCCCTCCTGGGCAACCGGCCCTGCTCCCTCCCCCGTCCGTTCCCTCCCCTTCCACTGCACAGGCCCCTTTCTGCTCTTCCTGACTCAGGCTTCCTGCTCTGGGCCTTTCCCCTTGCTTGTTCCTCTGTCTGGAATGCTCTTCCCAGCTCTTCTCAGACCTCCTTCAGGTCTCTGGCAGAGGTCATCTCCTCCGAGAGGCCCTCCCTGACCACCCCCGCTGAAGCAGTCCTGCCCTTCCCGTTCCTCATTTTCCTATCCCCTTTGTCACCGCTGTGTTCCTTTCTTACCTGCGTCCCCCACTGGAGGTCAGCTGCATGCAACCACAGGCCTTGCTGTCTTGGTCACCGCTGTGTCTCCAGAGACGGAGCGGGTGCCCAGTAACCTTGTAGAATCAATGAAGGACCCGCCCTCACGGCCCCCGCTTTTGTGTCCTTCCTCCTGGCCTCCCAGGCTGGGTCTTTGAGCCCCCAGACCCGGTCTCAGTGAGAAAGAAAAAAAAGTGCCCAGTACTCGTAGCTGTTCTGTTTGGATCTCTTGGGCATAAACAACCTCGCAGAAACCCAGCCTCAGACAAGGTCACCGGAGGCCATGATGAAATGGACAGAACAGGCCCTCTTTTTAGTTTTGTCTAAGCACAGAGGTCACCATGCCACCCCCAAAGTACCAGGCGTCCCCCCACTCTTGCCAAATGAGGAACTGCTACTCTTTCACCCCACCGTAGAATTGCCGAGCTTCCTGATCCAGAGCCAGCCCCAGCTTCCTTAACCCTCCCCAAATTACCCTACTATAACCCAAATCCTATGACAGGTTCTTTCCAACACCTTCATCCCTGGAGGTCCTATGGTCCCCCAGGTGTGTGTCCTCCCTACCTCGGCGACCAGTTATCTGACTCATCCACCCACAGGTGCTGCCTGTGGGGTGTTGACACCAGGGGGAGATAGATCTGGGTTTTTCTGGATTCAAATCCAGGTTTCTCTTGATCTTGATCTTGACCTAGTCTTTTTACTTTTAGGATCAAAATTACCTTATTTCTATCACGGTGCCACTGGTGAGGCCCTTCGGATGCCACGAGGGCGTTATCAAATCTGATGTGCCCTAGGTGGGCTTTGTCCTCATTATTTTCCTCATTTACAGATGGGGAAACTGAGGCCTGGAGGAGAAGTCCCACCACTGGGGTTCCTCCAGCTCTGGAATGACTGACTCTTTTTGTTTTGTTTTGTTTTTGAAAAATTTTAAGGCTGTATTTACAACTCTTTTCATTTAAGTATATGTTATTTTGTTTATATACCATTTTCACCAGTATTAAGACAATAGAATATTGTGTGGCTTATTTGGGATCACTTGTGAACAATAATTCTTCATTAACAAAAAAATTTTTTAATTGAAGTATAGTTGATTTACAATGTTGTGTTAATTTCTGCTGTACAGCAAAGTGATTCAGTTATACATATATATACATTCTTTTTTTAAATATTCTTTTCCATTATGGTTTATCACAGGATATTAAATATAGTTCCCTGTGCTCTACAGTAGGACCTTGCTGTTGTTTATCTGTATATCCATACGGTAGCTCACATCTGCGAATCCCAACCTCCCACTACGTCCCTCCCCCAACCCCCTCCCCCTTGGCAACCACAAGTCTGTTCTCTACGTCCATGAGTGGAATGACTGACTCTTACCCACCTGTCCTCCCACCTTGGGACCCTCAGACACATTAGGGGTGGAGGCCACTGGTGGGCACTAATCAGTGAGGTCATACAGGTTAAGATTGAATGGGGTCTGCAGAACAAGGAGTTCTTGGAGCGCAGTACCCAGGAATCGGACCCCATACCCCAACAGCAGCTCTCCCTGTGTCTGTAAACCGAGCTCAGAGCACTCCTCCAAGTTCACGGCCCACCTCTTGGCCCTTCTTGCCCACCCGGAGCTCAGCTCTTTGTGCCAGGGGAGTCTCAGCTGTTTCACATTCTGATGAGACTGAGCTCTGGAATGCTCTGACTCTCCTGCTTAGAGAAAGAAGTAACTCGGGTCTGTTTGGAAGAAAGTCTGCATTGTGGGGAAATAAAGGGAGAATAAGCCTTCTCTATGTGCAAAACACTAAGCCATGGTTTTGCACCTATGAATTTAAACTTCAGGCAACCAGGGACTTCTCTGGTGGTTCAGTGGTTAGGACTCTGCGCTTCCATTGCAGGGGGCACAGGTTCGACCCCTGGTCGCAGAACTAAGATCCCATGTGACGTGCAGTGCGGCCGGGAAACAAAACAAAACAAAAGAAAGCAAAAAAACTTCAGGCAACCATGTGAGTTTCTATGATTATTCTCACTTGATAGGTGGAGAAATAGGCTCGGAGGAGGCAGGTCACATGCCCGAGGACACAAAGTGGCAGGATCTGGACTTGAACTTGGGTTTTGGATCCCAAGGCTGGTTCTCGTCTCCCAGTTCTGTAGTTGCCCTGGATTTCAAGATGCTGGGCCAACCTAGGACCCCCTATCGGGGATAGAAGGGCTAGGGCTGGTGGTGGCCGCTGCTGACCTGTCCACCTCTGTTCCCCACCCTCGCTCCCCAGGCTGTGTTGGAAGCACGTCTCCTCCCTGAAGGTGGCCAACGAGCCCATCTTGGCATTCACGCAGGGCAGCCCTGAGCGAGATGCACTGCAGAAGGTAATGGGAGGGTGGGGGGCACCCAGTGGTGTAGGGCCTGGGGAAGAGATGGCCTTCAGCAGCCCCCATGATACCTCTCCGTGCCGACAGCCACCCACGCCTTCCTGCCTCTGCTCCCAGCCCCGGAAGGAAACTGGGAATCTGGGGAGAGCTGTGCATCTGGAGGGGGGTGGGGGACCTGGGAGCAGCAGGGTGGCAACCTGGGTCTCTTTGGGGTGCCAGGTCAGGGGTCATAAGTCCACAGATATTTTATGCTTAAACACATTCTCCCGGGAATTCCCTGGCAGTCCAGTGGTTAGGAATCTGCGCCTTCACTGCCGAGGGCGCAGGTTCAGTCCCTGGTCGGGGAACTAAGATCCGCAAGCCGCAAAGCCGCAAGGTGCGGCCAAAAAAGAAGAAAAGGAGTTCTCCCATTAATTGCCAGTGTTCTAAAATTGTGAGATTTCACATAAATTTCAGACACAGGTTTTTAAATCTTATCTCTAATGGGAAGACCTGGCAACACTGGCCTTACGTTCCTGCAGGACAGGAAGTGACAGTGTGGGAGCTGAGTCTGCCCCCGCCCCTGGGGAGGAAACACAGCGGCTCTGACCACAGACCCCGCCCGGCCCCCTCCTCATTTCTGTTCCTTCCTGGGTGTCCGCGTTGGCAGACTGCATCGGGGTTTTAGGCGGGAAGTAGAGGGGAAGGAAGTGCTCATCTGACCTCTCGTCCTCTCCCCAGGCCTTGAAGGAGCTGAAGGGCCGGACGGAAGCCATCCCGTGCGTGGTGGGGGACGAGGAGGTGTGGACTTCAGACGTGCAGTACCAGGTGTCGGTAAGTCCAGTGGGCGGGCAGGGCTCAGCCTCTCCCCTGAATCTGGGGTCTGTCTCTCGGGCAGCACATAAGCATGCAACATGGGGTCTCTGCCTCCAAAAGGACTTAGAGTCCCTGCAAGATTTTGAATTCTGTGCACCGGTATAAAACTTCCAAAGGCAGTCTTAGGGGACTCTCGTAGAAGGTGCCAACATCGCGCCTGCCAAGAAGAAGTTAAAAACAGCAGCTGCCCCCAGCTTTGCCATCGCTTTGGAAAAGTTGACCCACTCACCAGCCTAGGGAGTAGGAAGCAAGGATAGAATGTCAGAATCAAGGAGAATCTTTCCGTTAACAGATACACACTACTATATATACAGTAGATAAGCAGCAAGGATTCACTGTCTAACACAGGGAACAATATTCGATATCTTGTAATAGCCTGTAATGGAAAATAACTTGAAAAAAAAATATGTATAACTGAATCACTTTGCTGTACACCTGAAACTAACACAATATTGTAAATCAACTATACTTAAAAAAAAAAAAAAAAAAAAAGATAATCCTTCCAAAGAAAGACAGTCACCAAAGTCCTGGTCTGTATTTGGGAACCAGTGGTCTAGCTGACAATGAGCTCAGCAGAGGTAAGCACCCAGGGCGTGGCCAGGTGTCACCTCCTCCTAGAAGCCCTCCTGTTGGAGCCCAGACTCCATCCACAGAGGCATCTGTTGAGACCCTGTCCCCTCTGCATAAGCTCCTCCCTCAGCCCCTGCCACCCCCCTTGGAGGCTGGAAGAGCAGGAGGTTAGCTGCCCATTTTACAGATCAGGGGAGAACTCAGAGACAATCAATGACCCTCCTGGGGTGGCACAGTTAGATACGGAACAGGGATGATGGATCCAGTTTCCCCAGAACCATATCCCCTTGATTTTGATTCAAATGAATTCATTCACACCCTGACTATTTCTAAAGGGGATTTCAAAGCAGAGTGTTAATTAGCATATGGCAGCAAGATAATATTCTTGCTGTGACCTGCTGGTCACAAAATCCTGAGGCCCTAGGCGCTTGCTGGAGATGGCCACAGACTTGCCTTTAGGCCTCCTGGTCTACAGCGGAGAGGAGAACACATCACTTGCCCTAGTCAGAGTGTTCCTGAAATAAATCCCCCACTGTGTGGTAGGAGAAGCACAGCCATTTCTGATACTGGGTCCAGAGAGGAATTTCTCCTGAAAGTGTCAGAAGGACACAGTGATGTGACAAGTCCCCACAAGAGTCACACATCTCATGCACGGATGTTTCGTGGGGCTGCTTCTCACACACTGTCGTGTGGGCCGAGGATGTCATCAAAGCCCAGTGCCTGAGGATGCCCAGAGGTCGCCCTGCAGGCCCCATGTCCACTGCTGGGGTGGGTTTTCCATCCAGAGCTCAGGCTGCAAATCGATAGCTGGTAGCTTTGTTTCCAAAACCTAAACATGGGTCGATTTCATGTACAAATTCAAATGTCTGGCTTCTCTTGAGAGAAGGAAGATGTGGCCACACAAGTGGCCTTCCTGTGAGCCCCCATGTGGGGTGACCCTCTAGCGGCTCCAATCCCCAGCCCAGCCCTCTCCACTCATCCCTCTTGCCTCCTTGGCCCTGGCAGGCCTCTCAGAGCCCCGGCCAGAGCAGTAGCTGGTCTGCCTGTTCCTCCTGCATTCTCCTTAAGTCTTTCTCTCAGTGGGGATTTTGCTAGATAATGAGACAGTGATAAGACAGCCTGCCTTTCCTAGCAAGTCCCTGGGAGGCATCTAGTCTGACTTGACAGTTGAGAAATGGCACCCATACCAGTGCCTCAACTGTCAGTCTGTTCAAGAGTGAGAGTGACATTCTTTGGTGACAGTTGGGGATCTTGACCAGGACTCAAGGCTGAATGGAAGTCTGCGGTGCTTCCCCACAAGGTGGCCTGAGGGTGAACCCCTGGGTCTGCTCCAGCCCCAGGCAGAGGCACCACCCCATCCCTTTTTATCCCTTGTTATGGCCATGACAATTTTAGCCCAGAAAGGCTTAAAGCAAATATGCTCCTTGGCTATGAACAAAAGGGAAGTGTATGTGTGTCTTTGTGTGTGTACACATATATATACATTTTGATGTTATGGATACATATGGAGTTTCCAGCTTTGTGCAAATGCAACCAGTTGCAAAATAAATGCCACGGTATGTAAACGAAGTGGTTTACTCTATGGCATTATTAGCTAGAAACCTGTTTAAAGTTGGAAAACAGTTTCTAAAAGGATGACTTTAACTCTTTCTAGGAGGGGTACTTGTAAATCATGATAGTAAAACCCACCCATCCATCCATTCATCCATCCAAGCCTCCTCGGCCCCAGACCTAGGGCTGGATGCTGGGACACAGCGGTGAAAATGGCACATGGCTCTGCCCTCACGGTGCTGACCTAGGGGAGAGTGAGATTGGTGTACATGTCAGCAAAGAAACAAACAGAATTCCAGATGGTGAGAGGGGCTGTGGAAGGCACAGGTGATGGGCTGGAGATGTGAGGCCACGCAAGGTGAGGTGGTCCACAGGCCTCTCTGAGGAGGTGACATCTGAGTTGAACCCCAGGGATGAAGATGGGCTGGGGACTCATCGCCAGCAGAGGGGTCTGCGGGTGCAGAGTCAGGAGGGGGCTGGGTGAGCTGCAGAACAGAGAGGAAGCCAGTGGGGCCAGAGGACTCGGGTGTGGTTATTTATTTATGTGTTCGTTTGTTTGTTTATTTTTGTCTGCGGGGTCTCGTTGCTGCACGCGGACTTTCTCTGGTTGCAGAGAGCGGGGGCTACTGTTTGTTGCAGTGCATGGGCTTCTCACTGCAATGGCTTCTCGTTGCAGAGCACGGGCTCTAGGCTCGCGGGCTTCAGTAGTTGCAGCACGCAGCCTCAGTAGTTGTGGCACACGGGCTTAGTTGCTCTGCGGCATGTGGGATCTTCCTGGACCAGGGCCCGAACCCATGTCCCCGGCATTGGCAGGCGGATTCTTAACCACTGCGCCACCAGGGAAGTCCCACGTGTGGTTCTTGTTGGCTGTGGTTAAGAGCCTCTTCCAAGAGCCCAGGGAGCCATTGGAGGGGGTTAAGGAGGGTGAGACTTTCCGAAAAAGCCCATTGCTCGCTGTAATGCTTTCTGATATCAGGATAGAGGAGGGATTAGGAGTGTGGGCTTGGCAGAAGAAGTGAGTCCGGACATAGATGTTTGGAGGGCCAGGTGCCCGTGGGCAGCCAGGGAGCTGGGATGGGAAGGTGGGTGGAGGGCCACGATGAGGAGTCCACAGCAGGTGGGGGGCCTGGGAGGCCGGGGAAGGCGTCGTGTACGAAGCCTTGGGAACAGCTTGGAACAAAGCACTGAGGATTCCATGCGAGGTGGAGAGGCACAGTGGGCGTCTGGGGGGGGCGGTGTCTGCTCAAATTGATGAGCCCCTCGCCCGCCCCCACGCGGTGAGCCAGGGCAGCCTTTGAAATCGTGTAGTGCTGCTCACTGAGGGATGCTGGGTCCAGGGATGGGCACCTGACCCCAGCTGGGCCAGTCGGAATTACCTGCCCTGGAACTTGGAACCGGCAACAAGCATCTTTCTTTGCGGGGCTGGGAGCTGTGGGGAGGGCATTGAACACCTCCCCACAGAGGACGAGAGAAAATAAGGAAGCGGGTCTGTTGAAAGATGCAGGACACCAACTCTCAGAGGAGCAGAGGCAAAGGAGAAGGAGCCTCAGGGTTTTCAGGCTGGGCCTCTCGAATCTTCCTAAGACCCAGCTGCATCCCACCCTAGTCACCATGAGGAGGCCCCTTTCTGCCCACTTGCTGGTTATGTATGTTTGAGCTGCGTGACCTCTCTGTGCCTCAGCTTTCTCACATGTACAATGGGGTAACAGTCACGCCGTGGAGGGATGTTGTCAGGTTTCAACGGATTAACCCGTGTCAAACACTTGGTGCCTGCACGCAGGAAACTAATGTTAGCTTTGACAGTAACTATCACTGTTCCTTAACCAGGGGCCTGCAGCTAGTTCATGTAAAAAAGAGCTAGTTAAAAGAAGGGAGAGGCAGAACTGTTTTTAACCACTGGAAGTTGTTCACTACCTTGTCAAGAGACTTTCTGCTAACCCACCCCGGTTGTCACGCAGGTGCCATGTGGGGTTTTGTGATATCACTGACTGAGTCCTGCCCACAGGCAAGAAAGATCCTGAGGGGTCCACACAACATCTTCCGTTATTCCTGATGGATTTCTCCACAAGGCGGTTTAGGGGCTAACGGTGGGCTAGGGTGGGAAGCTGGGCTCCAAGCCCCATGATGACATTGGCCTAAGAAACCCACCTGCTTGGAGTTTAGGAAGCCGGGACCTGGCATGTGCTTTGGACGGATCAGGAAACTCACAGGTCCCTGATTTAGGGGAGTGAAGGGCTGGCCCTTTTGCAAATGGGCTGAGCACACATCTGTCCAGATGGAGCCCTGAGCAGCACGTGCAGGGTTAAGGGGGCGGGCCCAGGGCCCCTACTCTGAGGGTTCCGAAGATGGCCTGGGGCAGGGGTCACCCACAGAGGCATCCTAGAGCCCCTGCGGCTGGATCAGCAACCGGAGGGCCCACACCTGGGGTGTCAGCACAGCCTGGGGTCCGCAGGCTCTGCAGGTCTGCACAGGTGTGTGCCAGGTGTCAGCCCAGAGCGGCTCCCACGGCCTCGCTCACCTGGTCTCTGTAACCGCCCAGAGCCCGACCTCACCTGCAGCTCCCCCGGCCTCCATGGCCACTGCAGCACCTGAATATTTTTCCAGACACTGGGATTTTGATAACCCCCTGGTGGGCACTTCTGATTTTCATTTCCCATACCACCTCACTGACCTGGCCACGTGTCATCCTTGGAGCCCTGGCATTTGGGGCCGTGGCGGCGTGAGGGCAGGAGCTCTGTTACCAGGATGTATTGCTGACTTGGGGTGTCCGCAGTCCACTGGGATTGGATGTGCTGAATCGAAGGGCCCGGGTCCCCAGCTTCTCGGCCCCTAAGGGTCACAGGCCAATCTCAGGTATAGACAGGATACAGGTGACCATGCCAGGGGGGGCCACTTTGCACTCAGACCAGACCAGTGCTGCCCAGTAGAACTTTCTGAGATGATGGTGGAAATGTTCTGAATCTGCTCTGTCCTCTTCGGCAGCCACCAGCCCCACGTGGTTATTGAGCACATGAAACCTGGCTTGTGCCACGTGAGTTGAAGCTCCAGTAGGCATGTGTGACTAGCGGCTGCCTCATTAGATAGGAAGCCCCTAAACATTCCATTGGAAGACTTACAGGTGGCGAAAGTGCTGATAATTATGGTGTAAAAAATAGGTCGGGAAAGAAGTGGTGTTCCCCCCGCCTTGTCGCCCAGGCTGACGTTCAGCACTGCCGGGTTCTGTTTGTAAACGTCTGTTGGGCTTCATCCCTTTTAGACAAGTTAATCTGCGTCCCAAGCAAGAGGCTCGAGAAGCAGTTGCTCTGTTCCTTTAGGGCCTTGGGGGGTGGCAGAAATCCTGAGTGTTTCACGACGCAGTGCATCGCCTAGGGCCTCCCGTGGTGACAGCCCACCCCCGAGCCTCACGCCAGACCCAGGTGTAAGGGCAGGATCTATGTTGGGGAACTTTTCACCTGTGACCCCATTTGGTCCTCCTCTCCATGCTTTCCCTGATGGGGAGACTTGGAGAAGGAAAGTCAGTTTACAGAAAGCTGCACAGCTAGTAAGGAGGGGGCAGAGCCGGGATTCGAACCTGTGTCTGACCAAAACGTCCATGCTTTCCCTCAAAGACTGTTCTGTTCATACCTTTCTCCTGCACTGTGAACCTTCCAGAGCTCATCAAACAGCAGGTGCCCCCGTAACTCTCAAGGTGGAGAGGTCATCGTGGGCCCGGGCGATTGGAGAAGGCATCATGGGGATTGGAGGGCAGAGAGCGAGTGGCCTGGAATGCCAGCTCTGAGCCCGGCTCCATCCCCACCTGCCCTGGCACCTCCCTCCTGGACAGCGGCCTCACTCTTCTCTCTTCTTTCAGCCCTTTAACCATGGACACAAGGTGGCCAAGTTCTGCTACGCAGACAAGGTGAGTCCCTGGCGACTTTGGGGTTGGGGTGCTACCCCGTCTTGTCTGGTTAGTTGCTGACATGGGGGTAGAGGTCAGTCACGGCTCCCCTCTCGGGCCATGGAGGGTGGGGGCGTCTGGGGGGCGGCTGGCACTGAGGGCGTCCCCGGGCACGTGTCTTTGACTGGGCCAGGCGTGCCGGGGTTAACTTGAGCCTAATGAGAGCTGCTTTGGCCAGGGCTGGGACATGCCCGCACATGCCCCTTGTGAGGCTACCCTGATTTAGGGAGGGGGAGGGGGTTCTGGAAGGCTGAGTCAGGGAAATTGGAGGCATCATGGATGGAAAGCCAGGCAGAGACTTGGCATCAGGGAGGGCCAGCGAGAGGCCACGGCGTCAAGGCGCTGGCGTCATGTGGTGATGAGGGCAGTTGGCAGCTAGGATGCCAGCGGCAGGTGTCTGTCTCTGGCTGCAGTTCTGGCCTGGCAAGGGCAAGGTCAGACCCAGACCTCAAGGGCTGGAGGCTCTGGACAGCGTGTTCAGGAGCACCAGGCCCCAGGAGTAAGAGGAGGCCCTGATGAGACCACGAGAGAGAACGGAGCAAGTCCTTGGCCTGTTGCCCTACCTGGCAGGCCCCTCGGACTCCTCCAGACTCTAGCAGGGCAGGATCGGAGCCTGGGGCAGCCCAGCTGGCCATGGGACATGGCGTCTGCCGCTGTAGGGGGAGGGGGCTGAGGGCCGAGGGAGCCAGGGGTCTTCCCTGGGTGAAGAGTGACCTCCAGATCTCTCCTCCCTCCCTCGCTCCTCTGGGACCCTTCCTGCTGCAGGAGGAAGCCTCCAACCTTTCCCTCTTCATCAGGCCCTGCTCCACAGAGCCATCGAGGCCGCCTTGGCCGCCAGGAAAGAGTGGGACCTGAAGCCTGTTGCAGACCGGGCCCAGGTCTTCCTAAAGGCGGCAGATATGCTGAGTGGGCCACGCAGGGCAGAGATCCTGGCCAAGACCATGGTGGGACAGGTGAGATGCCCACCGGCACAACTGGGGATGTAGGGGAGGCAATCGTACCCCATCCAATTCAGCAGGCGTCAGCTGAGTGGCTTCTGGGTGCCCACACCTGCTCTGCGTGCGGGAGCCCAGGAGGTGTCCTTGAGGGACCAGGCCTCAGAGAGGGGACAGACCTATATACTTTGTAGACAAGGTGGATTGAACTACTCTTGCGTGTCCTGCTCTGGAAATGGCCCCTCCCATCCACTTCTGTCCCTGCCCTGGACCAGGCCCTTGTCGTGCTTTGCCTGGACTGACAGTTGCCCTACACGGTCCTCCAGGCTCCATCAGACCTCTGCAGCCCTCAGAGCGGTTTCTGTGACACCTCCAGCAGGTCACTCTAGCCTTATGAACCACCGAGATCTCTCCCTCTGGCTGAGGGTCACGTCCCAAGTCCTGAGCCAGCCCCCAAGCCCTTCCATTCCCACCTCTGTCCAGCTCACCAGCCGCTCTGCCCTTTCCTGCCAGGCCATCCCGCCCATGATGTCACCAGCCTGGACCTAGCAAGGCTCCTGGACACCTCAAACATCCCATCTCCTGCCTCTGCCCCGGGTCCCCTGCCTGGAATGCTCCCTGTCTTCTCTGCCTCATGAACTCTTAACTGTCAAGGTCTAGCCCAGATAGCACCTCCTCTGTGAGGCTTCTAGAACCTTCTTAGTCCATAACGATCTGTCCTACCTCTGTGCCCGCCCCCCTTCCCCAACATGCTGTTCCTCTGTCGGTTATAGCTCAGATTCCATCGGGGTGTAATGACTTCCTTTGTGTTTGTTTCCCCTTTACAAGTTTTTTGGGCATAGTAATCACATGTTAGTGTTCTCTGTCTTTCTGCATCTTGCACCGTGTCTTCCTGGAGTCACAGAAGTGCCTGATAGATGTTTTTTGAGTTGAATGCCGTGTTGAGCCAGGGAGTGGCGTTAGCAGTTGAGAGAGGGTTAGTTTCGCCTTAGGGGGTTTGGGTCACCCCAGCGCTCTTCCGGTTCGCCATCACGTAGTGAGAGCGCCCTCTGCTGCACGGAGCTGGTATGACAGCTCCACACCTGGGTAAGTGTCTCCTGATTCAGCAGAGCCCCTGGGGTGGGTGTCGGGCTCCAGAGTGTCCCAGGTGAGCCACACCTGGGCAGGAAGAGGCGCACACACTCCAAGACCAGGTGAAGGTGCCTCTTTATTTGCCTTAAGACTCAGGAGCTTGTCGGAAGCTGGTGGCCACGCAGAGCAGGAGGCAGTGCATCTTAGCTCAGCTTCCCCTGCTGTGCATCCTGAGCAGGGTGAGCAGCTGCCAGTGACCCAAGGAGGGGCCGCCCGATCCGAGAAAGCCCGATTCTTGCTGCCCAGAGTCCTTTCCCCACGGCTCACGTTCGCCGTCAGGAGGATCAGACAGTCTAAGGAAATGTTTACAGTCCTCAGGTCTCCTGGTTCTTGGCCCAAATGCACCTGCAACCCAGTGTCACCATGGGCTCAGGGTCCAGTGTCAGAAGAGGGCTATTGGGAGGCACGTCCTCCACCACTGACCCCCCGGCCCTCCCGCCTCACAGGGGAAGACGGTGATCCAAGCAGAGATCGATGCCGCGGCCGAACTCATTGACTTCTTCCGATTCAACGCCAAGTTTGCCGTGGAGCTGGAGGGGGAGCAGCCCATCAGCGTGCCGCCCAGCACCAACAGCGTGGTGTACCGGGGGCTGGAGGTACCCCCCGGTGGTGGAGCGGGCGTCGGGGGCTGCTGGAAGCCCTGGGCTTGGCCTCACCACCTCCTCCCTCCCCAGGGCTTCGTGGCAGCCATCTCCCCCTTTAACTTCACTGCGATCGGCGGCAACCTGGCGGGGGCGCCGGCCTTGATGGTGAGCTGTGGGCAGCAGGCGGGCGTGGCGGGAACGGGTCACCACTCCCCTGTCAACAGACAGGAGGCCACGTCAGAGCCCCTGGGGTCCCAGCCCTAGTCGTGGGGAGAAGCACAGAAAGTGGAGGCAGCTGGGGGCTGTGGAAAAGGCTTGGGAGTCAGAGGCTGGTCTGGGTCCCAGCTTTGCCCCACTCTGTCTGGGAGACCCCAGGCAAGTCCCGGCCCTCCTCTGAGGCAGTTTCCTCATCTACAAAGTGGAAATAAAAGAAAAACTTACATTACAGGGTCATGAGGAGCAAATGAGACCATGCTTGTGACGCATCTACCGCCAGGCAGGTCTGGCCCAGTGCAGGCTTAGCGTTATATAGGGGCTGCTACTAATGATGATACTTATAGCTCACCTTTGAGTGCTTGCTCTGTGCCTGGTGACTTATTTGTCAGGGTTGCAAGGCTAGCAAATGACAGAACAGGTACGGATTTGGGCTTGGTCTGTCTCTGGGCAGGTGGTCTCGAAGTCGATGGGCTCCACTGTCGTTATCAGGGGGAAGGTGGCCATCGGCTCCCAATCGATGGGGGAGATGCAGCCCTACCCTCGGAGGTCCTGGGTGGCTCAGGGCGCAGCAGGAGGAGGGCTGACAGCTGTCAGGGGCAGCTGGGTGATCTGGAAGGATGCTCGTGCACAGGGCCATCCTCGTGCATCTGCACTCAGACAGACGCACACACACCTGGCACCCATGTGCCCTCGTCCAGGACACGTGTAGACAGAGCCCTGTGAGCACTTGCCCAGCCTCGCCCTGTGAGCACCCAGCGAGTTGGAAACACCCAGAACAGACCTGCCCGAGGGGTGCTGGCAGGACCGGTGGGCACAGGCTTCCGGAGGAAGGGAGCCTTTCGTAGCCAGAATGTGGGAGCAGACAGGGCAGGGTGTGAGCTCACTGACAAGGGCTTCTAGGGCCTGGGGTGCAGCACCTGGGCACCTGTAGGAATGGGGTTGGGTAGGGAACATCCTGGCCTGCATGGGGTCCCGGTGGCTCCAGGTGAGGGATGGCCATGCTTCAGGGTAGGGTGGGAGTTGGGGCTGGTGGCCCCTGACCTCATGAGTCATCACCGTGCCTCCCGGGCAGGGCAACGTGGTCCTGTGGAAGCCCAGTGACACTGCCATGCTGGCCAGCTATGCTGTCTATCGCATCCTCCGGGAGGCCGGTCTGCCCCCCAACATCATCCAGTTTGTGCCAGCTGACGGGCCCACGTTTGGGGACACTGTCACCAGCTCGGAGCACCTGTGTGGCATCAACTTCACAGGCAGCGTGCCGTAAGTCCCCGAGGTGGGATGGGCAGGGTGGCCTGGGGACGCTCACCAGACCTCGTGACCTCTGTCCGGGAGCTGGGGCTGTGAGCCCAGAGGTCAGGTGCTGTGTGGCCCTGGGTGAGCCACTTCACCTCTCTGAGCCTGTTTCTTCACCTATATGACCGTAGTCATGATTCTTACCTTGCAGAGTAATCGTGAAGGCCAAACTAGTTAATGGACAAGAAGGAGTGTGACAGGCTCGAAGCGGCCTACAGGTGTTTGGTGATATGGATTTCGATGCCACCACTGTCCCTGGAAAGGGCACAAGGGAGCTTGGGATAAATTGGAGGAGGAGAGTCAGGAAGGCTTCCTGGAGGAGGTGGCATCTAAGCAGACGAGTAGGCCAGGCAGAGGTGGAGGAGAGCGTTCTAGGAGGGGGAACAGCATATGGCATAAGGCTGAAGCTGTTGGGCTCTGGGTGGTGGACGTGGTCCCATGGGGCTGGAGTGTGGAGCTGGGGGCCGAGGGTCAGAGGGTGGGGGCAGGACATGGTTCGGTCACAGCTGCTCATTCACTCACTCACTCACTCAGCTGGTGTTGATCGAGCCCCCATGTGTACCAGGCTCTGCCGGTGCTAAGACTGGGCAGTGAACATGTGGAGTGGACAAGGTCCTACCTCTTGGGGGATTTAGTCTTTGTGACTATAACGCCCCATGAGCCTGCTAAGGTGTCTGGACTTTATCCTGAGGATGATGGCAGCCACGGAAAGTTACATACAGGGGGCGTGGCTTAATCAGGCTTCTTTTGTTTCAAGCAGGGATTGCAGATGGTAGCTCTCCAGTGGGCCTTGGCAAGTGGCTTTGTGTTCTTTGACTCCTAATAGGGGTGGACCAACCTTGTACCATTGGGACAGTTTCATGTAAAAATCCAAATATTGGGCCTCTTTTAAGAACCTGGTCCCACTGGACCTGCATTTCCATGTGGCACCATTGGCTGGAGGTGGGCGGGAGGTCTCTGGTTCCCCCCGTCCTGACAGGCCCTGGGTCTCTGCCTACCTGGACGGCCTCACTCATTCTCTGTCCGGCCCCTCCGGGCCCCTGTGTGTGCAGCCTCTGATTCGCTCTGGCTACTCTGAGCACAAGTCTCCAGTGGGTGGAAGCAGGAGACGGGTTAGGAGGTGTCCACGTCCGGGGAGGGATGGCAGGCGCCTAAACTCGGTTGGAGTCGTGGGAACGGGGTGAGGTGGGCTGATTCAAGTGAGGCAGTAGCAGGGAGACTCGATCACCTGTCCGTGGGGTCAAGGTCAGGGGGGTTCAGTGGGAACATCCAGGCTCGGGGCAGGAGGTGGGCATCGTTCACCGAGGTGGGCAACCCAGATGGCTGGGCACCTGGGAGCCTTGGGAAGAAGGTGAATCACATGCTGGTCACTTTGAGTTTGAGGCCCCCATGGGTCATCTGGGTGGAGATGTTGGGGTCTGCACTCCGGGCCTTCCAGGTGTCCTAGGGACACCTGCGGTGGCTTCTCGCCCTCTCTGCCTGGCCTCAGGCTCCCCTGCAACAACAACCCCTGCTAAGGTTTGCCGGGTGGCGATGGCAGCGTTAGAATTGCTGAGGAGGGCTGTTTTCCAAAAGGCCCGCTCTGCCAGCCACGGGCCGCATGGGTCTCTGCCTGTTAGCGGGCGGAGCGGGCCTGGCCCCCATTTGCCATGCTCTGATGCGCAGCGGGCTTAAAGGTAGGAAAGTCATAAATTAGTATTAGCTGCTGTGTCGCCAGCTCCCTGGTGATTAGCATTTTTATTGTTTTGTGGTGCTGAGGTTGGTCACACTTGGAGCCCAGGGAGGAGGTAGGGGCCTGAGCTGCCTCTCCCAGGACCCTCCTTGGTTCTCTGGAGCCTGGGCGTGAGCTCGTGGTGCCCCTCGCAGACCACGGTGGTGCCTGTCCCCCATCAGGCACCCATAGCATACCCAGCACTGTCCTAAGCACTTGACTCACATTAGAGCCTCACAAAACAGCCCTGCCAGGTGGAATTGTTCTTTCCAGTTCCCAGATGTGGCACAGAATTTGAGGCTCAGAGAGGTTAAGCGGTGGGCGCAAGATCACACAACCGTGTATGCCTGAGTCGGGACTCGAACCCGGCATCCCCTGGCCTCAAAGCCTGGCCCTTCTCTGCACTGTCTTGCCGCCAGGCCTCCCCTTGCTCCCTCCCTGTAGGCCCGGAGTGCAGCCCATTTCCAGCTGCTACCACCTACTGGGTTCCCCATCCCCATCACCACCACCACCACCGCTGTGACCCCTGCCCGCCTCCTGCGGGGCTGCTGACCCTAGCGCTCCTCCCTGGGCTTTCCAGCCTCTTCCTCTGGTAGGGCCTGCTCCCTACCCCCCAGGCCCCTCACCCTCTCAGGAGCCTGAGTCCGGCTCCCTAGTCACTGCCCTGTCCTCTGGTTTTAGCACCTTCAAACACCTGTGGAGGCAGGTGGCCCAGAACCTGGACCGGTTCCACACCTTCCCACGCCTGGCCGGAGGTAAGGGCCCCTCTCCCCGTGCCCTGCCCTACAGCCCTAGGGACCCCTCCCTGCCCTGGCCGCCATGAAAGAGGACGAGGCGGAGGTGATGCCCCCAGAGGTGGGGCGGCCCTGCGGGCGCAGAGAGCTCCTTCAGGGTGGAGCCCCTGCTCTGGCACTTATACAGAGCATTTATGCCTCAGAGGGTGCATTTTTTCTTTCATTCGTTCATTCATCCATCCATCATTCAGCAAGTAAATTATTAAGTATGTTCATAGGCACTTTTTGGACACTGGGGATGCAAAGGATGATGAGACCCAGAGACCCAGCCGTTAACGAACCTCTATTCCAACAGCGGGAGGCAGACAGTAAACAACTAGATAAATGATGTCAGGGAGTGAGAAGGGCTGTGGATAATTAAAGGAGGGCAAAGAGGTGACAGGCAGGGACGCTCAAGGGCTGGGCGTGGTGGGTAACTGTGACTTAGGGTGGCTGGTGGGGTGGGAAGCCTCTTCAGGGAGGGAACATTTGCGCTGAAACCTGAGCAATGAAAAGAAACCAGCTTCGCAAAGGTCCGGAGGATGGACCATCATGGGCACCCGTACTGTCCAGTAGAACTTTCTGCAGTAATGGACATGGGCTGTATCTGTGCTGTCCAATAGTATAGCCACTCGCCACGTGTGGCCGCAGGGCACTTGAAACGTGGCTGGCATGGCAGAGGAAGTGAAGGTTTTGTTTCATTTAATTTTAATTAATTTGAACTTAAATAGCCACGTGTGGCTGGTGGTTACCCTGTTGCACAGCCCAGATCTAGGCCAAGGAAATGGCAAATGCAGAGGCCATGAGGTGGGAATGAGCTTGTGTTTGAAGAGACAAGGCCAGTGTAGCTGGGGAAGGGAGGGAGGGGGGTGGCAGGAGATGGGGCTGAGAGGTCAGCAGGGCCAGGTCTTGTCAAAATAATAATTTTCCCACAAAGAAACAGTTTCATGGTCAAGGACATTTGGCGTGCGCTGTGTTTAAAGTAAAACGGATTCCTTACCTGCAGGACTTCTCAGAGCCTTTAATGCACTAATATATGCATTGCTTATCTTCAAGAGCCAAGGCTGATGTGCAGTGTTTCCCAAACTCTTTGGACTACACAACCCTGTTTTGACAGAGGACCCCCTGGACCATGTTTTTCATGGAACACACTCCGGGAAAATGCTGAGACCTCTCGAGAGGGAGGGCTGTCCAGGGTCACACAGTGCAGTAATGGCAGAGCTGGAGCTGGTGGTTCAGCGTTCTTGCTCCTGGGGGTGAAAGGGGGGGTCATGGGGAGACTGGACCCCACGCCTGAGCGGGTGGGAACTTTGTAAAATTTTACTGAAGTATAGTTGATTTTATAATACTGGGTTAATTTCCACTGTACAGCAAAGTGATTCAGTTATACATATATATTTTCTTTTTCATATTCTTTTCTATTATGATTTATCATAGGATATTGAATCTAGTTCCTTGTGCTATACAGTAGGACCTTATTGTTTATCCATCCTATGTATAATAGTTTGCCTCTTAAGCTGGTGGGAGCTGTGATGGGGGTGTCAGGGCAGGTGACGCTCCTCAGGGCCAGCTGTTGCATCTCCGATTTCCAGTTCCCCAGTGTGCCCCAGTCCAGCCTTCACGAGATGGGCGACAGTGAGTCCCTTGTGTGAGCTCTCCATGGTTTTCTGTTCTGTCTCCTTCCCACCATCTCCCTGAGGGAGAGAGACCGCTACTTACTCTACCACTTCCCCCCTTGAGTATGAGACTTTAATCTCTCTGTGCCTCAGTTTTCTTGTCTTTAAAATGGGATAATGATGGGAGGTTGCTGTGAGGCTTCAGTGAAATGGAGTTCAAAGTGCTTTGACCTGAGTCTGGCAGTTAGTGCTTTGTAACATGAGCTGCTGTTAGCTGATGTTTAACTGAGTGAGGAAACCGAGGCCCGGAGGGTGGAGTGATCTGCCGAGGCTCCCTCATGCCAAGGAGATCGAGGAGGGGTGTCCCCACTATGGATCAGGAAGAGGGGCCAGCCCTGGCCGTGGACCTGGGGTGGCCCCCTCTCCTCTCGCGGGGTAGGGGTCAGGGGAAGGCTCAAAGGAAGCCGTGCCCACTGCAGGGAGTGGACCAGCTTTGGGGAGCCTTGGGTTCTGGTCCTTCCTCTGCCTTTATGTTGGGCAGCACCCCCAGGGCTCAGTTTTCTCATCTGTGAGATGGGGGAGCTGGTCCTGATGCCCCCTGGTACCCTTCGCCCTTGCCTGGGCCTCCGTTTTCTCATCTGTAGGGTGGGAGGACAGGCCTGGCTGATCAGTTTCTGGGAGGTTGTCGGACTCCGACTCTGCCTTCTCATGCCCTTGTCCTCCCAGTACTGGGGCTGGTCGCAGGGCCCTGCAGACGGGTGGAGGCAGTGCGTTGGGCCCCTGGGCTGGCCTGGGGAGCCCACCCCCTACTCATGCTCCTCCACCTCCCCGCCCCACCCCTGAAGAGTGTGGCGGGAAGAACTTCCACTTTGTTCACCGCTCGGCCGACGTGGACAGCGTGGTGAGCGGGACCCTGCGCTCAGCCTTCGAGTACGGCGGCCAGAAGTGCTCGGCCTGCTCCCGCCTCTACGTGCCCCGCTCGCTGTGGCCGCAGATCAAAGGGCGGCTGCTGGAGGAGCGCAGCAGGATCAAAGTGGGCAACGTGAGTGGCGCCGGCCTCCCCTCCCCGCCACGGCCCAGCGGGGGGCTGATGGGATTGGAGGCTGGGGGGTGTGTGCGGGGAGGGCGCTCCCTTTGTCTCCGACTCTTGTCTCCTCCCATGCCTCCCTTGCTTCCAGCCTGCAGAGGATTTTGGGAGCTTCTTCTCCGCCGTGATTGATGCCAAGGTATGAACAGGAAGCAGGCCATTCCCGGGGTCCCGTGCCTGGACTGGGTGGGAGGGGTAGGGACAGCTACAGGGGCGACCCAGACCTGCTGCTTCGAGCAGGGCAGCCTGATAGCCACGCACCACCCCTGCCAGCTCTGAAAAGGGCAGAGGCATCCGTACCCGAGGGCAACTCGCCTCCCGCACACCCTGCCCCAGGCTCGACAAGCCCCCTTTAAGTGCCTGTGTTCACACACACACATACAAATAGGCCTGCACACTGCGTGCATCAACCCGAACACGCACGTACATGCACAGCCGTGAACACGTTCATTTAGATCTCTGAGCGGGAGCATGCCTGTAGATTCACCCACGTAAACACACGCACACCCGCATGCACACATATCCTATACAGAAACATTTGTGTACAGGTTCATACGTGTATATAGGCACGCTTGTGGGTCTGCATGCACAAGCACATACACATAACAAACATCCGTGTAATGCAAGCATATGTGTGCCTACATACGTAAACCTAAAAATTCATGGCCATACGTTTATATGTGTGTTTGTGATGTTTGTAGTTCTAACACACACATACACACACACACACACAAGCGTGCACATCTGCCCTTGTCTCTGCCCTGGCTCAGCCAGGCCCCGACTTTTGCTGTCAGGGCCCCCTCCCCCCCCTCCCCCCACTTCAGAATTTGGGCCCTTCAGGGACAGGTGTTTGGGGTGAGTGTGTCAGGGGGCTGCTGCTGGGAATGGCCTCCAGCCAGCCCTTGACGCCCCCTACCCCACCCCACCCCCCCAGTCCTTCAGCCGCATCAGGAAGTGGGTGGAGCACGCCCACTCCTCGCCCAGCCTCACCGTCCTGGCCGGGGGCCAGTGTGACGACTCCGTGGGCTACTTCGTGGAGCCCTGCATCATCGAGAGCAAGGACCCCCAGGATCCCATCATGAAGGAGGTGATGGGACGGGCGGCCCGGGGCCGGGAGGAGGCAACCTCTCCCCCGAGCATGGCACACGCACAGGGCCCTGGTGCTTCACGGGGCGTCATCCCATCTCACAGATGTGGAAAGCGAGGCCCTACGAGGGGACCGTCTCACACCCGGTGAGAGCAGAGCCAGGCCCTGAGCTCAGGCCTCCTGACCCCAAATCCAGTGCTCTGTCTTCGACACTGTTGACCCGGGCTGGTGTCATGGCACTTGTGCTGTCCACAGCCACCGAGGCCCCTGCGGCCATCTCAGTGGCTGACACTTGTAGACTCTTAACTGTGGGCCGGGCATTTGACAGAGATGAGGTGGGCATATCGTTCCCATTTTACAGATGAGAAACTGAGGCTCCGAGAGGTCAGGGCGCTTGCCCAGGAGGACAGTGCAGGGGTGGGGGTCTTCCTCCAGCCCCTCGATGGCAGAGGGGACAGTGATACCATCGGGCAGTTCCTGGGCCGGCTGTTGCCAGAAGTCTCTCCTTTCCAAGGGCCTGGGCCCTTGGCTCTGGGTGTGGGTCTGGCTGGCAGGGAGGCCAGAGACCCCTTGGATCTTCTGCCAGGTTGGGGTGGGGTGGGCAGGGTGGAAGCCATCCCCGAGGGAACCCAGCGGGAGGCAGCGCCTGGCCCTTCCTGCAGGGGCTGAGGAGGGGGATGGGGAGAGGCGGAGGCCAGAGCAGGGAGATGGGAGGCCTCGGGGTGTTGGTCCAGGTGGGGCCTGACCCTGGGGCTTCTCTCCCAGGAGATCTTCGGGCCTGTGCTGACCGTGTACGTCTACCCGGATGACAAGTACAAAGAGACGCTGAGGCTGGTCGACAGCACCACGAGCTATGGCCTCACGGGGGCAGTATTTGCCCAGGATAAGTGAGTGGCCACAGCCCCTCCACTCTAGTCCCGGTGTCCTGTCCCCACAGGACCCTGCTGTCCCCGGAGACTGCCCTCCTGGGCGCTGATCCTAGTAATAATGCTGCCCTTGCTTCTCTCCATTCTCCTCACCTCCGCCCTGACCGGCAGGTAGACACAGGCAGTGGGCTCTTTGTTAAAATGCAGATTCCAGGGCCCCACTATTGGCTGCTGAATGTGGGTGTCTAGGGGTGGGGCCGGGGAATCAGTGCCTTTGACCTGCTCCCCGGGTCTGATGGGGCTGCAGAGTGGAAGACAGAGGCTTGGGCCCAGGTGCACTGCTTGTCTGGCAGAGGCAGGATTCCAACTTGAGCACCGGGTCACTAAACCTGAGGCTTTGCCCTTTCCTTTCTCTGTGGTATTGCTTGTCTCCCCGTGTCTGCACTAAACCTGAGGCTAAACCTGAGGCTTTGCCCTTTCCTTTCTCCGTGGTACTGCTTGTCTCCCCGTGTCTGCACTAAACCTGAGGCTTTGCCCTTTCCTTTCTCCATGGTACTGCTTGTCTCCCTGTGTCTGCCTTTAAGAATGGAGGTGGGATTGGAACCTGAGGGGCAGGCTGGGGGTCTGGAGGTTCCCCAGCTCCCAAGGGCAGGAAAATTGGACCGAGATGGGCCACTCCCTCGAGTGCATACAGCCTGACCCTCATCCAGCTGTCACAGATGCCCTGCGAGGGAGGCGTGCTAACCCCCTTTTCAGAGGAGGGGGCTGAGCCTCAGAGACTCCCGGGAGCCTGTCAAGAGCCCAGAGCTGGCGGCTGGCCTCATGCTCACCAGGGTGGCCCATGTGGGCTGGGACGGGGGTGTTGGAGGTTGGCCCTGGGTCTGGAATGAGGGTGAGCTGGCCGCCCTCTTACCGCTGCCCTGCCTTGTAGGGATGTTGTCCGGGAGGCCACAGAGATGCTGAGGAACGCTGCCGGCAACTTCTACATCAACGACAAGTCCACTGGCTCGGTGGTGGGCCAGCAGCCCTTCGGGGGGGCCCGAACCTCTGGTGAGTGGGTCCCCCTTTCCAGAGGGGGGCCGAGTTCCTGGCGGGAGACCCTCGGTCCTTCATCTCAAGGGTGTTAAGAGGAACAGCAGTAGCACCATTTACTGAGCACTGTGGTCCAGCCCTGTGCTAACTCAGAGTCCTGCCAACAGCCTCCTGAGCTCAGGTGCTGCCATTCTTCTTCCCATTTTATAGAGGGGGAAACTGAGGCCCAGGGAGGTGAAGTGACTTGCCCAAGGGCACATGGCTAGAGAGTGGTGGAGATGGGATTTGGGTCCCAGCGCCCACACCTTTTACTGTCATACTCCAGGCCACTGTAGTCCATCCCCCTCCTGTTTACAAATAAGGAAAGTGAGGGTCGGCGAGGGGCGGTGACTTGCCAGAGTTCCCAAGGGCCGGAAACCAGGTCTCCCGACTCCCAGTCCAGCGCCCTCCACGGTGCTCCCCTGCCTCCCGGACACCTCTTGCAGGTGGTGTGCAGGGACCTGGGGAGCATGGGCGTCCTGCCTGCTCGCCGGCTCCTGCCTTGCTCGACCTCCGGCTGAGTGCCCTCCGCACAGATGTGCTCGGGAAACCCTGGCCGCTGTGACTGTGTTAGGGTTAGTTTGGCAGTTTGCTGCCCATGCTGGTGCCCCATTTATTCCATCAGCTCCTCCCCACTCCTTTTCCCTCTGCCCAGAGCCGTTGTATCTTTCTGGAGATAAACAGAGCTGTCTTTTCCACAGGGACTAATGACAAGCCAGGAGGGCCCCACTACATCCTGCGGTGGACGTCACCCCAGGTCATCAAGGAGACCCACAAGCCTCTGGGGGATTGGCGCTACCCGTACATGCAGTGAGCCCTGCTCGGCGCCTCCGCCGTCCACTCGTCTGTCTGTCCAAACGACTGACCTCAGTGCACTGACCCCACCCCAGGCCCTCCACCCTGCTCCCCACGGGACGACCCCCTTTCTAGGGCCGAGGCCTGCCCCCTGCCCGCCACTGGCCTTACCCACCCTTGGAGTCAGATGCCGGGCTCTGGTTTGAGATCATGCTGTGGGGAGAACAGGGCCGCCACCCTTGACCCCATCGGCTGTCCTAGAAATTCCATCTGGTAGGTGTGACCTTGGTGCCCTGCTGGTTCTCCATCTGTCCCCTTCCCTTTCCTCTACACTGTGGCCCAGTGGCTCAGGGACCTGAGGAATGGTGGTAGAGTAGCTCACGGATCCGTGGAGGAAAAGGAGGCAGCTCTGGGGCCCCTGGCAAACCTCACTACCCACAGAGGCCCCTGGCCTTGGCCCCGGCTTCTCCGGGTCTCCAGGATTACATGTGGCCACAATGGCCTACAGGGCTGGCAAGTCGTGGCTGCAGGGCATGGGGGCACCAGCTGGCCTTGCCCTCTTTAGTCCGGGCGGTTCACTAGCACTTTGCCCAGATACGTCTGTACCAGCAGGTACCTGTGCCCAACCAAATGCCTTAGACCCCGTGTGCCTTGCTCCAGAGTGCCTGAGCTCACCTGAGACCCACGGATTCCTGGCTATCTCCATTTGGGGGTCTGGGGGGACTGCTGCAGGCCACCTGCCAAGGTGTGGGATGCGCTAGTCCTTCCTGTTTGGGCTGTGAGATTGGCAGACTTTGGGGGGCCCTTCCTGCTGCTTCCCTTAGCTCTCGGGTCCTGCCTCTAGAGCCTGGGGTTTCCTGCAGGAGCTCAGCACCCACTGGCTGTGGTTGAACAGGCCCGGGTACATGTTGCTCCCACCTTCCCCAGCACCCTGAGACCTCTCCTTGGGTCCCCATCCAGCCCGGGCTGAGGCTTGCCTCTAGAATCATCCCTCCTTTGCATGTTAGTGGCTCTGTGTGGACTGGCCCCTAGGAGGCCTGTTCCTTGACGCAGCCAATCGGTGGACACTTGCAAATGCATCCTGGGTAGATTCTGGGTGGCCAGGGAATGAGAAGTGGTGACTTTGGAGGACAGTTTTTAGGGGGCCCCGGAAGGGCTGGGCCCTCCTCAAGCACAGCTGGCATGGGGCCCCCGCGGGGCTGGAGTCGCCATTCCTCAAGTGCACGGTCACACACCTTGGCCCCCGGTCAGGGGTGGGTCCTGATGCTGCCCGGGTTGTTTCCCACAAGGGGCCAGGTCAGGCAGCGGGGGCCGGAGGTGTTCCTGATTCTACTGGTTCTACACTGTGAGGTGGCAATAGGATCCGCCTGATGCCACCTAATAAAATGCCTCTTACCTAACCAAGTCGGTGGTCTTTCTGGTGGGGTTAGTGGGGACTGGTCACCTTCTACGTCCGACGGAGTTGCCAGTGTGTCATTAGGTGTCAGGAGGGCAGCGCCCTTGGTGTGATGGAAGGAAGGGTGAGCGCTGATGGCCGGAATCCCTGCTGTGGGTGGCAGGAACTCTGGTGCCAGAGGGCCTGGGTTCAAATCCCAGCTCCAAAAAGTTGTGCAATCTCTCTGACCCTCTGTCTCTTCGTGTCTTAGATGGAAATAACCACACACACACACACACACACACACACATGCACGTGTGTGCACTCACATGCACACAGGTTGTCTTGAGAATTCAATGAGTTAATTCATATAAGTGCTCAGAGCAATGCCAGCTAGGTAATTCATGATTCAACAATGTTACCCATTTACCCATTGTTATAACAACCACTGTTATGTGCTGTGATAGTTAAGTTTATGGGTCAAGTTGGCTGGGCTGTGGTGCCCAGATATCTACTTAAGCATTATTCTGGATGTTTCCATGGAGGTGTTTTTTTGGATGAGATTAACATTTAAATCAGTGGACTTTGAGGAAAGCAGATGACCCTCCATAATGTGAGTGGGCCTCATCCAGTCAGTTGAAGGCCTTAACAGAACAAAGGCCGGTCTCCCCCAGGCAAGAAGGAATCTGCCAGTGGCTGCCTTTGGACTCAACTGCAACTTCCTGCGTCTCTGGCCTGCTGGCCGGCACTACAAATTCTGCTTACCAGCCTCCATGATCACGTGAGCTACTTTCTTACAATAAATCTCTCTCCCTGTATCTGTCTCTCTCTACGCCTCATAGAGGCTCCGCTTCTCTTCAGAACCCTGAGTCATACACGTGCCAAAGAGTATGCATATGTTTTTTTCACTCACAAGTCTTACGAAGGAAGTACTGCTGTGCTCCCATTTTGCAGATGAGGGTACTGGGGTGTAGAAATATGAAGGGACTTGCGAGGGTATGCTCTCAGTGGGGTGGAAACCCAGGTCTGTTTGATTCCAAAACCCATTCTCTCTCTTCCACCCAGATGTCCACACATGGCTCGCAAAGATCTGCTCAGTTGGCCAGGTGACATGGCAGGGAGCAACCGTGGCCAGTTAGCTTGAGCCTGGAATCCGTGGGTCTAAACCCACCTGGGCCAGCTGACTTGGAGGGGAAGACACGTGTGTCCTGACCTGTCTCCACCCACAGATAATGTAAACAGAGCTGGTCCTGAACCACACAGACACCACCCTGTCCGAGGGTCCATTGCTTAGGGCTGTTGGCTGGAGGATCTCAGAGCTGTGGGGAGGGGAGGGGACTCAACCCTGGGCAGGGCCCCTGCCCTGGCTCACCCAGGGGCTGCTACTGATCTGTGCCAAAGGGGGCTTGAGTCAGGGACAAAGGGCCGCACCCAGAGTGCTCTGACTGGAGCTCACGGAAGGGAAGGGAGGCAACTGCCTTTTGTCGTAGGGGGGCGGGGTGGGGAGTGGGGGTGGTACATAGGCCTCGTTAACCTTGCTGAATGGAGTGACTTACTCAAGGTCACACTGAGACAGCCGCAGAGTTGGCTGATGACTGGCCAAGTGTTTTACCTACCTAGTCTCAGAGCCTTGACATTGACCTTACCAGGTAACTATTACAGCATTCTATGGAAGGGCGAGTGGAGGTCAGAGGTAGAATGACGAGCCCAAGGTCACATAGCTGGTTAGTAAAGGGCCGGGTTAGAACCCAGGGCTGTGGGTGCCGCAGCCCATGCTCCTCGCCACCTGCTCCATCAGGTCCCTGACTCCCAGCTATGCCTCTACCAGTGTCATTTTACCCTGGTGCCTCTGACTCCACTGAACGAGGTCAGGGGGTGGCTCCAAGCTATCGTTCACTCTGTTCTGTCTGCCCTCCCTTGTCCCCCAGGCTTGGGGCTGGTGGCTCCCGAAGGCCCAGTGCCCACCCGGGTGCCCGAGGCCTCTTTGCACGGTCACTGCAGTAAGTCCCCATGTCCACGGTGGCCCAAGGAGCCTCTTCATTTCCCTGCTGTGGCCGGGGGCCCAGCCGCAGGTCTGGGCTGGAGCGTGAACCATTTGACTGAGGCTGGATGTCCCTGCCACCGCGGTGCCGCCAGTGGGGCGTGCACGCTAAGGAAATGAGGGGCCACCTGTGCCCCGGTCACCAGGCAGACCTGGAGCTCCTGGGGGGCAAGAGGAAGCAGCAGGGTGCAGACCCACGCTCTTCACAGAGTCACGCCTACGTTTTCATTAATTCCCCTACCGACACATTCATCATCAAAGTTCCCGTAGGTCCTCTGTCTAGAGGCGCGTAGGAAATAGTAAGAGTCACCATTACTTGAACGCAGGCTGTGTGCCAGGCATTGCGCTAAATGCTTTAGACGTCGCACCCTCAGATTCTCACCGCAACCCCCCAAGGTACATTCCGTTAGTCCCATTTTACAGATGAGGAGACTGAGGCACACATGGGTGAAGTAACCAGTGCACCAGTAGGAGATGACTGCCTGGGTTTCTGTTCCTCATGTCTGCCTGCCTGGGCGCTGAGCACAGCCCTGATGTCCTGCCTTAACCCCTCTTACCTGTGCCTTGGCCTCCCCAATCTCAGAGTTGACGTTTCTGTGGGAGCTGGGGATCGAATGACATGTTTTAGAGCAAAGTGCCAGGTCCCGTGCCCTGCACAGAGTGAGATGCTCAGTGAATGAGAACTTACCTTCACCCACCCTCTCAATACCCTCATCCTGGATGCCTGTGCCCAGGAAGGAGATGAAGCTGGGCTTCCCTGAGCACCTATCCATGGGCAGGTGCTCCTGCTAATTAGCTTGGACCACACCAGCCTGGGAGGGAGGTAGTATTATCTTGGCCCCATTTCACAGATGAGGAAACTGAGGCTTAGGGAGCCTCAGGGAGACTTGTTCAGTAAGGGACAGGTACAGGGGCAAGAGCTGGCTATACCAGCACCCCCTTGTCCTGGTCCCTCGAAGGAATGCAGCAGCTTCTGGGTGGGAGCCATCCAGCAGGTGGATGGGAGTAGGTATGGCTGACACTGGCTCCAGACATAGCCAGCCTTGTCCCCCTCCCCCGGGTTGTTGACAGCTACCCTGGATGGTGGAGCGGGTACCATATGACCCTAGGTGCCGGGGTACATGAGCTTTCTGTTCTGGGGCTCTGCCATGCCCTCCCCCCAGGCCCCAGGTGCCCGGCAGGTACTCCTCAGACTCCCGAGCATTTAGCACACAGAGACCTGGGAGAAACGAGGGAGCTGATGTTCTGCTGGGCACCTGCTTGGTGAGGTGCATCCGGGCAGGTGTTGTCGGAAGGAGAGTGAGGCTTGTGGAGAGATCTGAGTCTTAGGAAGGAGAGTCATACAGAATCATAGACGCTAGCCCTTTACTGGGCCTAGAATTGAGGGTCCCATGCCAGTTCCATACTAGGACAAAAGCCATCAACAATGTAACGTAATATTCACTATCATTTATTAAGTAGGTGCTTGATGTATTCATCCCATTTAATCACCCTTGTTTGAGGTGGCTATGCGCATTTTACAGGCGAGGAAGCTGAGCGGAGTCAGGGCCTGCTGGTTGGCCCCTGTCCAGTGGTGCAGGCGGGGCCCTCCAGAGCCCCACAGAACAGGACCAGCCCCCTTCCCCATCCCAGCCCTTTATGCTCCCTTTAGCCACTATCACCTTTTTGGCTCTTATTGGGCTTGTGGTCATTTGGAATCTTCAGCTCTTTTTCTGAATGAGACACAGCTGGCTTGAGTGGATCTCTGGTCTCAAGAAGGTGTCCCAACCACAGCAGAGTCCCTCCTTCAGGCCTTAGCTGACCCCTAGTTCCCCAGCTTCTGGGGGTCACCCTACCCACTACACTTCTGACATCTCAGAGGGGTGACCAGTGAGGCTGGGTCCTCTGATAACCAGCTCTGAGGCCTCCCCTGTGCCCTCTTCCAAGGTGTCTCTGAACCAAGCCAGCTGGCTCAGGGGCTGTGCAGCTCCCAGACCCTTCTTGGGGAAGCCCTGCCTGCCTACCCCTGCTCTACCCTCAGCTGGATTGGAACTAGGTTTCCAGCTGCCCAGTTTTGTCCTGGAGGAGGCAGTACTGGTAGGAAAGAGACAGGGGAAATGGGGGGGGGGGGGCAGAGAAGCAAACAGAGGATGTACAAAGGTGGGGTAGGGGAGAGGAGCCGATGCCCCAGTCCCTGGGGTCATGCCCCTCTTGGGGGCTCCCCCCTGCACTCCAGGCCCCTCCAACCACCATGGCAGGGGGAGGAAGGAAGTTCAGGGCAGCCCCCTCCAGCCTAGAGCAAACATGGCCAGTTCCTTTCTGTAAGCACCCAGGGAAGCAGATGTAAGGCAAATGGGCAGCATCTCCCGGGCCCCCATTTCCATGGCTCGCCCCTGCCCCATGAACTTTGCATAAGTCTGTCATGGTTCTCCATCACCTTGGCAACCAGTAGCCACACAGGTGTGATCATGGGGACCTCAGGCCCTGGACTGGGCCATGAGGATGGCAGTGTGTTCAGCCTGGGCCACCGTGGGGCATGTGCTCTGGGGGCAGCCCTGAAGGAGAACTGCAGGGCCTTGGTGTTCCTGGACATTTGTTCTCAGGGCAGCCAGTGCCCTAGCCTCAGCCACTTGCCCTTCTTAGGTGATGTCAAGGCTAGAGGGGACCACGGAGATCATCCAGCCCAGGACATCGCAAGGGTCACGGACTGAGCCTTGTGTCATCCTGGATCTGGGCGCACGGCTGCATTTGTAGGCGTGTGCATTAGTGTCCAGGGCTTTCATCAGAATCTGAAAAGGATCCTTGCCCCTGAAATGTTAAGAAGCACTGAGTCCATTTTACAAGTGGGGAGACTGAGGCCCAGAGAATGGAAGCCACTTGTCTGAGGGCAGCCTTCAGGTTGGGGCGGAGCTGAACCAGAAGCCAAGACTTCTGACTTTCCATCCAGGGCTCCTTCTTCAGATTTTAGTCTTCAGAGAAGATCATCCATCTGGACTAATAGCCCCCACTAAGCAGGGGGACCCCATCATTCCTTCCTCATTGGAGCGCCTTGGTCAACACCATTCCCTGAGTCCCCATTAGGGTCTTGGATTCCTCCAATCCACATACTTGCCACGTGGCTTTGAATAAGTTACTGTCCCTCTCTGAACCTCAGTCTCCTCATCTGAAAAATGGAGAGATAATAACAGCACCTCAAAAGGTAGTGAGAATAAAATGGGATGGCAGCCTGGCGTAGAGTGAGCCCTCCAAACGTGTTAATGATAGAAATAACTTGTGCTCATTATCACCATCTTCCTCCCATGCTTCGTGGCACAGACGCTGCCTCCCCCATGGAGCTCTTGGGTGGCCCACGCCTTCCCTCCTCCTTACCCCTTCTTGGCGGCCAGCACAGCGTGGGTCATCATAGAGCTGTCCCGACATGCTTTTGACTTGATTGGAGTCCAGGGGAAATCCACCTGCTTTTCTGGCCCTTTGGCGACTGGCCCTCTCTGGGCCTCAGTTTCCCCATCTGTATAATGGGTAGGCTTGTGGAGCTCTGCAGGCCCTCTTAGATCTGATACAGTACGCCACACTATGGGTGGCCCTGGTGCCCCTGGCATCTTCCAGCATGTGCTGCCTTCACGAGGGCCCTGATTTCTGTCTCCAGACTGCAAGCCGTATCCCTTGTGTGTCCTGGCTGTGTCCCTTGTGCCCCACCCAGCCCTGGCACATAGTGGGCTCTGCTAGTGCCCTCTGGATGCATGGTTTTCTCAGCCACTCTTGTACTCCACAACGCCACACCCAGCAGGCTCCAGTTAACTTAGATGCTCTTTTTCTCTACCATCCTCTTACCCCCAAGCTTTGCTAAATAATCTGAGTTGACTGGGAGTCTCCAGAACATTCCAGGGCCACCCAGCAACTGGCATCTTTATTCTCTTCAAACTGACGCACACACTCATTGTGCCTGGAACTGGTCCTTCACCAACACCTTGGCCTTGAGGTGGGACCTGCATTGGGAGAGGGCGGCACCAGTCCCCACCCCCGTGGTGGGTGTAACGGTGACAGCTCCTGAGGGCAGAACACACCCGAATCAGACAGTACAGGGTTGAGAGCTTGGCAGCCTGGGTCTAAATTCTAGTGTCATTGGGAATTCCCTGGCGGTCCAGTGGTTAGGACCCGGTGCTTTCACTGCTGTGGGCCCGGGTTCAGTCCCTCGTCCGGGAACTAAGATCCCGCAAGCTGTGCGGTGCGGCCAAAAAAATTAAAATAAATAAATAAATAAATTCTAACGTCACTACCTATTAAATGTGTGATTTTCGGCAAGTCGCTTAACTGTTCAGCCTCAGTTTCCTCACTTTAAAAATGGGAGTAATAATGGCTGCTTTGCAGGGTATCTAAACGATATGATGCATAAAAAGCGCTTGGCACCGTGCCTGGCACATAACACACCCCAGAAAAGTGCTGTTTAGTTACTGTCTTCACGACTCCCTAAGTAGCTGGCAGGGCAGAGGACAGTGGTCTCGGGGGCTCCTAGAACGCCACCAGGGACCGCGTTCCAAGGAGGCCAATGTGGCTGTAGTTTGGGGCACACAGTGCAGGAGAGAGCCGGGGGGAAGGATGGGTGAGCTGGGGTCAAGCTGGGGAGGCCTTGAAAGCCAAGGCCAGGGGCTCAGCTGTGATCCTGCAGCAATGTGGCGTCCCAGGGGGTGTTAGAGCCAAGGAATGATAGACTCAGAGCTGTCCTTCAGGGATTTAAACTGTCAACCTGAGGCAGACGGGGAGGTCCAGACCGGAAGGTATAAGGGTCTGAGCTTGGGGTGTGGCAAAAGGGGGAGGAGTCTGGAGAGAACCGATAGACACGGTGAATTAGCGCTGGGGCTTTTGACCTGCTGTCACGGAGGGTGAATAAGGGCAGTCCAAAGAGGACCTCCCCATTGTACAGATGAGGAAACTGAGGTCAGGAGAGGGGAGAGCTAGGACCAGAACCCACACCTCCAGACACCCCGTGCAGGGCTCTTCTTTTCATTCTATGGGTTGGGTCTCCCCCACCCCCCACTGGTTTACATACACCCAGAGAGGGCCAGGGCCAGGCCCCAAATCACGCAGCAAATCCTGCATCTTTCCACAGCACCCAGAGGCCTCTCCCTGTTGTTTTCAATGTCTGTGGGTTGACTCCACCCCAGGGGAGGTCAGGGGCGAGGGAGGGGGTGCTCCCTCTGGAGTTGCTAAAGACACAGCCAGTATCCTTCAGGGTAACTTCGAGAAGATTTGGGCTCTTTCAGCTGGGCTCAGAGCCTGGGGTGCCCCCCGGGGCAGTTCATTTCATTACAAGAAAGGACAATCTTGCACTCTGGCAAATTCACCTTTCTCCAGGGTCTGCCCTGCGCCCCGCAGTTCACACATGCCTTTTTATTTAATCCCCACACCGATCTCATGAGGCTAGAATTATTATTCCTATTTCAGTAGCAGAGGCTCAGAGAGGTTAAGTAACCTGCCCATTCTCACACAGCACACAGAGCTGATGTCCAGTCCAGGCCGGCTGGAGTCATGCTGCCTCAATGTTCCTCGAGTGTAGACACACACGTCAGCAGGAGCTGGTCAATGATGTAGGTCCGTTACCAGGGGCGCAGTGCTGATACAGATGGAAGAGTCACTGCAGCGCAGAGCAGAAGTGGTTCCCGTGAACTGGGGCCAGGAAAGGGCTCTAGGAGGAGGTGAGGCTCCAGCTGGCCCTTGAAGGAGGATCAGGGCTTGGCAGGGGTGGGCAGGGGGACAGTACTGGATTTCCAATCCCCTTTTTGCCCTTGGAGCCTCCTCCCCCCATGAGCCTGGGCCCCAGGAGCAGCATTCAGGCCTGTGACATATCCACCTAGGCTGGGCATTTTATAGCAGGCCCCCAAGGCTCCTGCTAGGCCATATTGTTGGGGCAGGAAAGGACCAAAACAGCATTCCATGGACAAAGGTCTTTGATTAAACCAGGTCCCTGATTTGCTGGAGCCGTCTCCCTCCATTCCACTCCTTGGGGGCAGTCACCTTCAATGTTAGGAATTTTCAACTTTCCTTTCTGCCAACACCCCTGCCCCTGGGTCCTGGATCCAAGGGGGGATACCTAGAGGGGGCTCCCTCTGCAGAGGTGATGATGGATTATTGGGCTGACAGATGGCCCCCCTCCCCCACCCCCACTTCCCAATCTCTTTGCTGCTGTTCTGCTGCTTTTACCAAAAGCAAGGTGCTCGCGATGTAATATGGCATGGAGGTTAAGAGCCAGGCCCTGAGGTCTGGCTGTGTGATTTGAATCGCAGCTCTGCTGGTTGTGCAACCGACACTGAGTTTCTTAACTTCTCTGTGCCTCAGTTTCCTCACCTGTGAAATGGGGTTAGTAATAGTCCCAGTTATTGTGAGTGTTAAATGAGATGGTGAGTGACAAGCACTCAGCGTGATGCCTGGTTCTTAGTATCAGTGGCTGCTGTTTTGGAACAACTACTATGGGTCGGGGCGGGACACATGACCACGTGCCAGCCCCAACTTGGTCAGGCTCTGGAGTGTGGGCTCCATTTGCCCCCCGGCTCTGTCTCCTGATGGGAGCATCTATGTCCTTTACTCCCAAATGTTTGAAACATCAGGGAGTTGTGACCTGATCTCATCTAAGTGGCAGAAGGCGTAGGTGTGGCCAGGTTAGCAGGACATGCTCTGTCTACTGCCAAATGGGGTTCTCCTGGACCACCCAGGCTCAGCTGTACCCTAAGAAGGGATCATCCTAATTCCAGCCTCCTCCCCTTCCTCCAGAGCCCTCAAACCTCTCTACCTGTGCCAGGTGCTTTCCTGCTCCACGGACAGCGAAAGGACCCATATGTAAATGTCTGTGCAAATCCCCTGGTGTTAGGTTGCCAGCTCTCCAGGGAGGCAAAGCCACCTCTGGGACCTCTACTTCCCAGCCATGGGAGCCCAGGGCAGGGTGGTCTGCTCCCTGATCTTCCTGCTGCGGGCCCTGGCTGAGCTGGCTGAGAACTCGGAGTTCTACTTGCTTGGGGATTACCTCCTGGGTGGCCTCTTCACCCTCCATGCCAACGTGAAGGGCATTGTCCACCTCAACTACCTGCAGGTGCCCAAGTGCAAGGAGGGAGTCTCCAGTGTGAGGCTGGAAGTGATGGTGTGGGCGGGGTGGGAGCCGAGGCTGGTCCTGTGGTCCTGGGGAGGCCAAGCCAAGCCCAATGGGTCAGAATGCGTCTCCTCATTCATTGCCAAACCCCCATCCTGGATGCACTCCACTGGCTCTCAGGGAGGCCCGGCACAGTCCGTGTTATTAAAATCTATGGCGACTATGTCCTGAAATTTTGAAACCTGGTGTCTCAATGTCACATCTCTTACTAAAGAGTTATGGGATGTTTGAGCCTAGAGGGGTCTTAGAGACCATCAAAACCAACCCCCTTCCCTCTGGCAGCAGCGGGACTCCCAGTGAGTCCATGCCAAGGCCCGGCTGTTATACCTTTGGGAGGCAGGTTCTCAGACTGGAAGGAAGGTTTGTATTTTCCCAGGGCTGTGGTTGGGTGGGCAGGGGTGTTTCCAGGACCGGGGGTGCTTTCCTCTGCACTCCATCCCCTGTGAACCCACTGGGGTGGCAGCATCATTCAGAGATTGAGTGGGCCACCTTCGGGCAGGCATGAAGGCTGGGATACTGGAGCCAGCCTGGGATTATAAAATAGTGATCTTGTGCAGAGAGGGCGAGGCATTCTGAGAAAGAGAGAGAAAGGAAGGAGAGTGCAAAGATGATTAAAGCCTGACTGTAAGAAATGAACCATTTATAAGATGTTGGGGAAGATTATATGTTGGCTTGAGAATGGTGAGGGTGATGGTACTAAGCATGATGTTGGATATTTTGATGCTTGTGATGATGGTGGAGAGTCTAGAGAAATGATGGTGGTGATAGAAGTGATGGTGATGTAGATAACGTTGGTAGTAGTAATACTGGTGATAAGGAAAATGGAGTACGGTGATGATGGTGGCGGCAGTGGTGATGGTGATGGTGGTGGTGGTGGTGATAGTGAAGGTGGTGGTGGTAGTGATACTGGTGATGGTGGTGGTGGTGGTGATAGTAGTGATGGTGGTGGTGGTGATTGTGATGGTGACAGTGATGGTGGTGGTGGTGGTGATGGTGATAATAGTGATGGTGGTGGTGGTGGTGGTGGTGACGGTGATGGTGATAGTGATGGTGGTGGTGGTGATGGTGATAGTAGTGATAGTGATGGTGGTGGTGGTGGTGGTGGTGGTGATGGTGATGGTGATAGTGATGGTGGTGGTGGTGGTAGTGATGGTGATGATGGTGATGGTAGTGGTGGTGGTGATGATGGTAGTGGTATTGATAATGATGGCCACAGACATGGGGTGACTGTGATGGCAGTGGTGATGATACCCATAATAGGAATAGTAGGTGATGATGGTCACAGTGACGATAGTGATGATGGAGGCTATGGTGGGTAATGGTGGTCACATTGGTGGACATTGATAGAGTGATGACGGAGGTCATAGGGACGGTAGTACTGGTGGCAGTGGTGGTGACTGATGGTGGCCACAGAGATCATAGTGTCAGAGGTGGTCATAGGGACGATGGTGATCTCAGAGCTGTGAAAATGATGTGGTAAAAATGCCAGAACCCTCTGGAGTGGTTCCTTCTTGGGCGATGCCTTGGCTTTCCTACTGCAGGCAGGAGGAACAGGCTGGCTCTCCCCTCCCCTCCCCTCCCCTCCCCTCCACTCCCCTTCCCTCCTCACTCTGGACCCGTTGCTCACTCCACCCTACTGCGGCCTCTCCAGGTACGAGATGAAGGTGCTGGGCTACAACCTCACGCAGGCCACGCGCTTTGCGGTGGAGGAAATCAGCAATGACATCAGCCTGCTGCCCAGTGTGCTGCTGGGCTACGAGATGGTGGACACCTGCCACATGTCCAACAACGTCCATCCTGTGCTCTACTTCCTGTCACAGGAAGACTATTTCCCGCCCATCCAGGAGGATTACAGCCACTACGTACCCCGCGTGGTGGCCATCACCGGCCCTGACAACTCCGAGTCCTCCATGACCGTGGCCCACTTCCTCTCCCTCTCTCTCCTTCCACAGGTGAGGCCCCTGGGCCCTGGGAGAAGGGGCTGGGCAGGAGGGCAGCCGAGTGCTTTTCCTGAGGGCTCACCACCCCCACCCGTCCCGGGGGTGTTGGATCGGGGAGCGGAAGCAAGGTCAGGACATCCACCCCAGCCCTGGCAAGGTAGCCAGCCTATTGGTTCAGAGCTCAGGCTTCGGAGGCAGAAGGACCTCGGTGTGCATCTTGCCTCTGAGTCTTGGCCATTGTGAGACCTTGAGCCAACCTCTTAACTTTCCCAAGCCTCAGTTTCCCCATCTCTAAAGTGGGATGATAAGAGTCCCAGCCTTGGACTGTCTGAAGATGAAAGTGTTCAGTTTAGGTAAGAATTTCTAGTGCACAATAGGTAGTCAGTAATGTTCCTGTTGTTACGTAAAGCATCTTGCGCGAGAATAAAAACTCAGAAAGTGCTCAATATTATCCTGTATAATTGCCTAGCACAGAATCTGCCTCACAGCAGGTCCTCAAAAAAGTGCTATAGAATTACTGCTGCTATGCTAACTATTTTCACCATCATGATCAAAAAGGCGTAGTCCAGAACTGGCATAAAATATCTGCTTGTTAAAGAGCAGCTAGCACAAGACTCGGCCCACAGTGGGTAGTTACAAATACTGTAAGTTTTGCTGTTGTTTTTATTATATCAAGCACCAAGGATCTGACTCAGAGTAGGTGCTCAATCAGTGTTAATATTCTTATGTGAAGAATCTAGTCCAGGACTGAAGTAATTCTTTCATTCATTTAACAAATATTTATTGAGCACCGACGGTGCCAGGTATTGCTGTAGGTGTTGGGGATGCCGCTGGGGAAATGCACAGAAATTTGCCCTCATAGAGTTTATCTTCCAGTGGGGAGAGACAGACGATCAATGTAAATAAGTATGTGATATAGGATAATGGGAAGTGAGAAGTGAAATGGATAAAAGGAAAAGTCAAGTTAAG
The DNA here is from genome assembly GCF_028023285.1 of Balaenoptera ricei. NCBI lineage: Eukaryota > Metazoa > Chordata > Mammalia > Artiodactyla > Balaenopteridae > Balaenoptera > Balaenoptera ricei. Next base: position 14,327,855 of record NC_082639.1, on the reverse strand, counting down.
GTTAAGGGAGGTGGGGCGCGTCGGGGGACAGGCGGAGTGGGTACAGGGAGATTGGATGGAGGCTTGAAGGAGGTGAAGGAGGAAGAAGAGCACCCACGACAAGGGGTCAGCAAATGCAGAGGCCGGGAGGTGCCTGGCGTGTTCATGGAACCGGGTGAGCAGAACTGGGACTAGTGGGAGAGAAGGAGGTGAAATCAGAGCGGGAAGGGCTGGGGTCAGTGATGGCGCCCCTTAGGGACCACCGATGGACTCTGGCTTTTCCTGAGTGGCATTAGGAACTGTTGGAGGGTCTTGAATATGTGACTGGTGTGTATGTGTGAGCAGGACCGCCCTGGAGCCATGCTAAGTGTAGATTGGAGAGGGGCGAGGGGCGAGGATATTGGGGTAACTCGTAGCAGGAATGATGGTGGCTGGACTAGGATGGTGGGGGGGGGGTGTAGGCACTGAACGGACACACTGTGAAGGTAGATCCCATGGGGTGTGCTGATGGCTTGAAGGCGGCATGTTTGAGAGAGACGAGCCAGTGAGGACTCTACAGTTCCGGCCTGAGTAACTGGAGGGATGGATTCACCATCAGGGGAGATGCGGAGATTGTGGGCGAAGCAGGTTCAGGGGAGACAGGAGTTCAGTTCTGGCTACGTTAAGTTTGAAATGTCAAGGAGGCAGTTGCAGGTATGAGTCTGAAATTTAGCAGAGAGGTCCAGGGCAGGGCTATTGGGAATTGTCAGCATGGATATGGTATTTAAAGCCAGGAGCCTGGATGAGATCACCAAAGGAAGGGGAGCAGATGGAGAAGACACAAGGACTGAAGGCTGAGCCCTGGGGTCCTCCAAGGTCAAGAGGTCATAGAGGAGAGGAGAAGAAGCAACCAGTGAAAGGGGAAGAAAACCGAGACTGTGCCATCCCAGAGGCTGCGGAAGGAAATGTGACTAATCTGAGGATGATGATGGTGAGGAGGAAAGCTTTATGCTCAGGGGCACACAGTAGGCACTCAGTAAATGTTACTAGATCATGAGAATGATAATGATGGAAATCACCTAGCCTAGGGCTTGGCACACACTAAGTGGTCAACAGTGTTGCTAAAGGATGAGGTGGGGCTGATGTCGATGAGAAGCATCTTGCCCAGGGCCTGGCATGTGGTGGGTGCTCACGAAAGGCTACCATGCTGATGACCATCGTGAGATGGTGTACATCACTTAGCCCAGGGCATGGCACACAGTAGGTGCTTGGTAAGTGTTACTACAAGGATAATCATGATGATGTTAACGTAAAGCACCTAGCCTAGGGCCAGGCCCATGATAGATTCCTGTGAAATGTTATTTCAGTAATGACCATGGTGATGATGGAGCAAACCACCTAGTTCAGGGTCCAACACATAGTAGGTTCTCATTCATTGTCATTACTGTGATGTCCATGATGATGGTGGAGTAAACCACTTAGCCCTGGGCGTGGCTGGCGCTGTGTGCTCCTCAAACGCCATAAGGATGATGGCGGTGGGTGGAACCCCCCTTGGGGGGGGTACCCTGTGAGACCCTCGCTAATACCTGCTGGACCCTCCCCTCTGGCGGATCACCTACGGTGCCATCAATGACCAGCTGCGTTTCCCAGCAGTGCTGCGCACGGCGCCAGGTGTGCACCACCAAATGGAGGCCATGGTGCAGCTGCCGCTGCACTTCCGCTGGAACGGGATCCTCGTGTTGCCAAGCAGCGATGACTACGGCCGCGGCAACAGTCAGCTGCTCAGCAAGCGCCTGGCCCACCATGACATCTGCATCGCCTTCCAGGAGCCGCTGCCCATGCCGCAGCCCGACCAGACGATGACGCAGCAGGAGCCTGAGCGCCTGGAGGCCATCGTGGGCAAGCTGCAGCAGAGCGTGGCGTGTGCTGTGGCCGTGTTCTCGCCAGACCTGGCCCTGTTCGACTTCTTCCGCGAGGTTCTGCGCCAGAACTTCACGGGCGCAGTGTGGATCGCCTCCGAATCCTGGGCCATCGACCCGGTCCTGCACCACCTCACCCAGCTGCAGCGCACAGGCACCTTCCTGGGCATCACCACCCAGAGCGTGCCCATCCCGGGCTTCAGCGAGTTCCGCGTGCGCCGCTCCCAGGTCAGCCGGCCCGCGCTCAACAGGAGCAGGCTGGGGGCCACCTGCAACCAGGAGTGTGACACCTGTATGAACACCACTGAGTCCTTCAACTCCATCCTCACGCTCTCCGGCGAACGCGTGGTCTACAGCGTGTACTCTGCTGTCTACGCTGTGGTTCACGCGCCACAGAACCTCCTGGGCTGCAACCAGACCGGCTGCCACAAGGAGGTGGTCTACCCTTGGCAGGTGAGGTCTGGCCTGTGCAAAGCCAGGGCCGCACGGAGCAGGTGCAGAGTCCGTGGTTGCCATGGAGACCACAGAGCTGCCCACTGCTCTGCTCTATCCTCCCCTTCCCTTGGTGGGTTCTGGGCAAATGGGTGGGAGAGGCCATGGATCACGCCCTGCCTCCAGACACATAGGAGCCCTTCGTGGTGACAAAACAAAATTCCTTAAAAAAAAAAATTAACTTAATCATCACCATCCATGATAGTCTGTCCTTGGAGATTTGGGTGAAATTCCCTAGAAGGAAGCCCCGCAGGCCGGAGCCCCAGGTCTCCCCGCAGCCTCTCCAGGGTGGAGGCCCTGGGGATGAGCTTGTGTATTCCCATCAGCTCTCAGGTTCATCGTCCCAGTTCGGCATCACCTTGATTCAGGCCTGGAATTTAAAGCTGCGTTTTCCTGGTTTATGCACAGGCACACACACACCCTACCTTGGGCCTACGGAAGGTGTAGAAGGTTTTACTGAGGATCCAGAGGAGCAGAGGAGATATACACCAGAGACGTATGCTTTCTACTCGTCATTAGACATCTCTACTTAAACAGTTCACTGACTTTTTCATAGTTTGGAACCAGCTGCCTGCTCTATTGCTCAGTCACCCCCCACCCCCGTCTTTATCCTCCCCTGATACCCCTCAGGCATCTCTGATACAGCCCATCCGTTAGGAGGCAGGTGGTGATGATCTGAGCAGAGCTTTGGAATCAGGCAGCCTGGGTTCAAGTCCCAGTTCTGCCACCACTAGCTGTGCAACTTTGGGCAAGTTATTTAATATCTCTGAGCCTCAGTTTTCTCATTTATTAAACGCAAGGAGTAATATGTATGCTGCTGAGTTATTATGAGGATTAATAATAACGTATGTACATTACCTGGTGCAGAGTAGAAGCTGAGTGTCTCCTCCTCTGTTTCCGACACCAGTGTCTGGCCTTAGGAGACAGGGTGGGGCCTGGGGTTAAAGCCACTGCTGGGGTTGGGGGTGAGGCTAGGTGAGGAAGGGGAAGCAAGGCTCAGACCCAAAAGGGGAGCCTGGAGAGACCCAGGCCCCTGGCAATAATAGGCCCTGCCTTCTCAGGAGAATTACAGGGACATGCTTTCTGGCCCCATGTATTGGACCCCTGGAATCCAGGCTGCTCAGCCCAGCTTGGCCAGGTCGCCGCAGGGGTGTGACATGGACACTAGTGCTGGCTCCCCAGGGGCCGTTGCCATCCTGATCCTCATCCTCAGGCTGACGACCGGGATGGAGCCTCCCCAGTCTCAGCTCCCAGGACCATTGCTCTCAGACCCAGCAACCTGTGCATATGCGAAAGAGACTTCAGCCAGGTCCTCACTCTCCCGGCAGGGCAGGGAGAAGGCTAGAGATCAAATCCCTGGGCTATCTGTCTGTCAGTTCCTGAGATGAGGTGAGCTCTGGGCCCCCAAGATGTAGTCCAATAGACTCTCTCATTTATGGAGGAAAGACCTACGAGCCAGATTGATTTGATAACTAAGCTGGAAGCCCTTTTGGGATCAGCCCAGAGAGGTTCAGTGACTTGCCCAAAGTCACACAGCAAATTTAGGACAGAGCTAGGACTGGAATTCAGGCCGAAGGATGTCCTAGCATGTTCTAGTTCATACCAGCTTCTGCATAGTGAGAATGATGGGGGATGGGGTGGGGAGAGACTGAAAAAAGAGTTGGCTCCAAAGTGTGGGGCAGCAGGCAGGACCCAGGGGGCAGGGGAGACCCCAGTAGGTGGGAGAGACAGTGGACTCTGGACACCCCGTATTGGATCCCAGAGGGATGGCCGAAGTGACTTCCAGGGAAAAGGAATAATATTGACATCTCAGTAGGAGGTGAGAGCTGACTATTTTCCAAGCACTGTTCTGAGCCCCTAACAGAGATTCACTCATTTATTGCTTCAGAGCCCAGAAGGTCAGGCCATTTTGGCCCCCACTTTGCAGAAGAGGAATCTGGGGTTTATAGAGGTTAAGTGCCAGGTCCAAGGCCTCACAGCAGGTGGTAGATCTGATGCCTAAACCCAGGTGCATCTGACTCTAAAGCCAGAGCTCTCAGCCACTGCCTCCAAACTGCCACATTTTTCAAAGTTTTGGAAATCAAGGCCCGTGGGCTGGTAGCATTTCTCCCAGGTCTGGCCCAACCTCTGATGCCAGCTCCACTTCCCTTCCCTCCGGCTCCTTTAGCTACTTCCGGAGATCTGGAAGGTCAACTTCACCCTCCTGGGCCACCAAATCTTCTTCAATGAGCAAGGGGACCTGTCCCTGCACCTGGAGGTCATCCAGTGGCAATGTGACCTGAGCCAGAACCCTTTCCAGAGCATCGCCTCCTACCAACCGTGGAAGCGGCAGCTGAAGGACATTTGTGACATCTCCTGGCACACCCCTAACAGCACGGTCAGCTCTCAGGAGGGGGTGGGGGAGGGGGCTGGAGGCCAGGCCCCAGAGCTCATGCTGGGGTGGCAAGGACCCTTTTACCTGGGATTCGTTCTCGACAGCTGGTGGCGTCTCTGTTTGTGGGTGTACTGTCTGGGGTCCCAGCCTTCCTCCCCTGACGGAGAACTGTACAAGTTCAGGGTTTTCTGGCTTCTCAGGACCGAGGGGCTCAGGACATGTGTGTGTTAAAGACTTCAACTCTCATGCCAACCCTGGGAAATAGATGCTACTCTTCTCCCTATCTTATGCGTTAGAAAACTGAAGGCACAGAGTGGTTGCATGACCTGCCTAAGGGCACACAGCTTGTCCGTGTCTCTCTATACAGTATTCAGGCTACACCCTATCAAGGAATACTCACATTTTGGGGGATGATAGCTCTGCTTTCCACCGTGTCTGACATCTGTCAGTCTAAAGCTCCTTTGTTTTACCCTCTTTCTATAAAAAGCTGTCAGAATGTTACTGGGGAGGGGAGGATAGAGACCCAGCCCTGTGGGGTGAGGGAGGGAATCTAAAAACTTTTCAGTCTTCAGCACTCTCCCCACCCCCACTTGACCCCTGTTCCAGAGGCATTTGGTGCTGCTAGTTTCTGAGCTTCTGGGGGATTTTTATGGAGTACATTGTGCTGGTGTCTTTATTAGTTTGCTAGGGCTGCCATCACAAAGGACCACAAACTGGGGGGCTTAACCAACAGAAACATATTGTCTCATAGTTCTGGAGGCCAGAAGTCCAAGATCAAGGTGTTGGAGGGTTGATTCCTCCTGAGAGCTGTGAATGAGACTGTCCCAGGTCTTTCTTTTGGCTCCTGGTGATTTGCTGGTCCCTGTTGGCTTTCCTTGGCTCCTGCTGCATCACCTGATCTCTGCCTTCATTTTCACATGGTGTTCTCCCCGTGGGTGTGTCTGTCTCCAAATCTCCCCCTTTTATAAAGACATCAGTCATATTGGAGTCGGGACCCACCCTCCTCCAGTATGACTTCATCTTAACCAATTACATCTGCAGTGATCCGATTTACGAATAAGATCACATTTTTAGGTCCTGGGGTTAGGACTCTAACATAGGAATTTTGAAGGGACACAAGTCAACAAATAAGTGTCTTAGCCTGGCTTTCCCCCAGAAAGCAGAGCCTGAGACAAGGGCTGATGTGCAGATGGTTTATCCCAGGATATGATCTGGGGGAACAGGAGTAGGAGGCTGGGGAGTATTTAACAGGGAAAGAGGGAAAGGGAATGTTCTCAAGCTGGACGCTGCTGTGAGCAATGGGATCTCAGTCTTACCTGAACCTTCTCAGGAGTCACTTTAGAAAGGTCCCCAAGGGTGGGAAGAGGATGGCACTGATCCGTTGGCTCCGTATCTCCCAGTGGTCAAGGGTTGTGCCAGGGGGTATGAATTCCCTGGCATTTCCAGGTCACGCTCGTGTGATGCCCAGCAGCTCTCTGTGGGCATCTCACCCTGCAGCCCCTGGGCAGAGAGCGGCCAGTTTGGTCTCTGCACGAGGGGAGTCGAGTGAACCCAGCCACAGGTCCTGCTGCTGCCCTGGGCCCCGGGTGGACCTGATTCATCCCTCTCTTTCTGCCACCGTCCATTCTGGATTCCCTCGCCCTCAGCCACTGGCTGCTCTATGTCATTGGCATGTGGGGTGATCCAGACATTCATCCCCAAGGTGTCAGAGGCTGTTGTCACCTTGTCCTTGCTGGCTTGTGGTCTGATGGCTGTCTAGTAGCAGTCATCACTGGGCTAGAAGCACCAAGTGCCGCCTTGGGGAATTGCCTGGGTCCCAGTCCTACTCTTTCCTACCCCAAGCAGCAACCCTAGCCCCTCCCGCTAATCCAAGTCATTTACCTCGCCTTTCTTGGCTTTCTCGTTCGCTGGCATGAGACCCCCTAAATGACCAGGTGGTAACCATAGAGCCCTATTGTGTCTGCTGGTGGGAGTATTCCCCCTTTGGAGACCATACTTTATTCTAGCAGAATCCAAGGTTCTGGAGATGGGAAGTCCCATTTCTACAATGGGCCTCTGCAAAGAATGGTGAGTGTGGCCAATCCTTTTTACACCCTGTGGTTGCTGGACCCACGTCTTCTAGAATGATCAGGTTCCATGTGCATTCTGTCATGACAGACAGTAGCACAGTACACAACTCTGCAACAAGGTAGTGAATGTGATTTAAGATCTTTCTTTTTTAATGTGGGCATTGACAGCTAGACACTTCCCTCTAAGTACTGCTTTCATTGTATTTCAGAAGTTTTGTTACTTAAAAAAATTATCTTTAATTATGGTAAAAAAAAAACCCACAAATGTTACCATCTTAAATGATTTTTCCCAATGTTTTAATTGTGGTAAAATACACATAACATAGGCTTTACCGTCTTAACCATTTTTAAGTTGACCGTTCAGTAACATTAAGTACATTTATACTGTTGTACAACCATCACTGCCATCCATCTCTAGAATACTTTCATCTGGCAAAATTGAAATGCTATGCCCATTAAACAGTAACTCCTCCTTCATTCCTCTCCTCCAGCCCCTAGAAACCACCATTCTACTTTCTATCTCTGAATTTTTTTTATTTTATTTATTTATTTATTTATTTATTTATGGCTGTATTGGGTCTTCGTTTCTGTGCGAGGGCTTTCTCCAGTTGCGGCAAGCGGGGGCCACTCTTCATCGCAGTGCGCGGGCCTCTCACTATCGCGGCCTCTCTTGTTGCGGAGCACAGGCTCCAGACGCGCAGGCTCAGTAATTGTGGCTCACGGGCCTAGTCGCTCCGTGGCATGTGGGATCTTCCCAGACCAGGGCTCGAACCCGTGTCCCCTGCATTGGTGGGCAGACTCTCAACCACTGTGCCACCAGGGAAGCCCTCTATCTCTGAATTTGACCGCACTAGATACCTCATATAAGTGGAATCATACAGTATTTGTCTTTTTTATTACTGGTTTATTTCACTTAGCATAAGGTCCTCAAGGTTCATCCATGTTGTAACACGCATCATAATTTCCTTCCTTTTTAAGGCTGAATAATATTCCATTTTATGGATATATAATATTTTGCTCATCCACTCATCCATAAATGGACACTTGGATTGCTTCCATATTTTAGCTATTGTGAAATTAATACTGTCATGAATAAGAGTATACACATATCTCTTCAAGACTGCTTTCATTTCTTTTGAGTATATACCCAGAAATGTAATTGCTGGATTATAGATTAATTCTATTGTTAATTTTTTGAGGAACTACCATGTTTTCCACAGTGACTGTACCATTTTACATTTCCAGTGGTGCACAAAAGCTCACTGTTCCAATTCCTCTACGTCCTCAGCAACACTTGTTATTTTCTGTCTTTTTGATAGCAGCCATCCTAATGGGTGTGAAGTGGTCTCTCACTGTGGTTTAGATTCTCACTTTCCTAATGATTACTGATATTGGGTATCTTCTCATGTGTTTCTTATCCATTTGTATATCTTCTTTGAAGAAATGTTTGTTCAAGTCTATTTTTTTCATTTTTGAATCAGGTTGGTTTTTTGGTTGTTGTTGAGTTTTAGGAGTTCTCTATATTCTGCGTATTAATCCCTTGTATATCTTATTTGCAAATATTTTCTCCCACTCTATAGGTTGCCTTTTTACTTGGTTGATAGTATCTTTTGATGCATAAATTTAAAATTTTTCATTAAGTCCAATTTGACCATTTTTTTTCTTTTGTTGCCTGTGCCTTTGGTGTCATCTCCAAGAAACCATTGCCAAAGTCAGTGTTGTGAAACTTTTGCCCTGTGTTTTCTTCTAAGAGTTTTTATAGTTTTAGATCTTCCATTTAGGTCATGGATCTGTTTTCAGTTAATTTTTATATATGGTGTTAAGTACAGGCCACCTCATTCTCTTGCCTGTGGGCATCCGGTTTTCCCAGCATCATTGGCTTAAAAAACTATCTTTTCCCCATTGAATGGCCTAGAAACCCTTGTCAAACTCATTTGACCATATATGTGAGGTTTTATTTTTGGACTTTATTTTATTCCATTTGTCTGTGTGTCTCTTTAGTCTGGTACCATGCTATTTGATTACTGCCACTTTGTAGAAAGTTTTGAAATCAGGAAATGTGATTCCTCCAGCTTTGTTCTTTTTCAAGATTGTTTTGGCTATTCAGGGTCCCTTGAGATTCCAGATGAATTTCAGGATGGGTTTTTGTATTTCTGCAAAAAAACCTCATTGGAATTTTGATAAGAACTACATTAAATCTGTAGATTGCTTTGGGTAGTATTGACATCGTAACAATATTAAGTCTGCCAATCCGTAAACATGGGATGTCTTTCCATTTATGTATGTTTTCTTCAATTTCTTTTAGAAATATTTTGTCGTGTTCATTGTACAAGTCTTTCCCTCCTTGGTTAATTCCTAAGTATTTTATTCTTTTTGATGCTATTGTAAATAGAATTATTTTCTTAATTTCCTTTTTGAGTTATTCATTGTTAGTGTGTAGAAAACAACTGATTTTTGTGTGTTGACTTTGTATCTTGATACTTTGAAGAGTTCACTTATTGGTCCTAACAATTTTTTTGCAGAATCTTTAGGATATTTTACATATAAAATTGTATCATCTGTGAGCAGATAATTTTATTGATTACTTTCCAATTTAGATGACTTTTTTTTTTTCTTGCCTAATTGCTCTAGCTAGGACCTCCAGTACTGTGTTAATAGAAGGGGTGAAACTGCACATCTTTGCCTTGTTCCTGATCTTAGAGGAAAAGCTTTCAGTCCTTCTCCATTGAATATGATATTCACTGTTGGCTTTTCACATAGAGTTTTTATTATGTTGAGGTAGTTTTCCTTTACTTCTTGTTTGTTGAGTGTTTTTTTATCATGAAAGAGTCAAATACTTTTCCTTCATCAATTGAGATGATCATGTGTTTTATTACATTTATTTATTTATTTATTTTTGTTTGAAGTATACTTGATGTACAATATTATATAAGTTACAGGGGCACAATATAGTGATTCACAATTTTAAAGGTTATACTCCATTTATAGTTATTATAAAATATTGGCTATATTCCCTATGTTGTACAATGTTTCCTTGTAGCTTATTTTATACATAGTAGTTTGTACCTCGTAATCCCCTACCCCTGTATTGACCCTCTTCTCTTCCCCTTTCCCCACTGGTAACCACTAGTTTGTTCTCTATATCTGTGAGTCTGTTTCTTTTTTGTTATATTCACTAGTTTGTTGTATTTTTTAGATTTCACATATAAGTGATACTATACTGTATTTGTCTTTGTCTGACTTATTTCACTAGCATAATACCATCCAAGTCCATTAATGTTGTTGCAAAGAGCAAAATTTCATTCTTTCTTATGACTGAGGAACATGTGTTTTTTTCCCCTTCATTTTGTTAATGTGGTGTATTACACTGATTGATTTTTATATGTTGAACTATCTTTGTATTACAGGAATAAATCCCACATGATCATGGTGTATAATCCTTTTAATATGCTGCTGAATTCAGTTTGCTAGTATTTTGTTGAGAATTTTTGCATCAATATCCATAAGGGATATTGGTTTGTAGTTTTCTTTTCTTGAGCCTTTTTGACTGGCTTTGTTATCAGATTGATGCTGGCCTCATAAAATGAGTTAAGGAGAGTTCCTTCCTCTTTAGTTGTTGGTAGAATTCACCAGTGAAGTCATCAGATCCAGGACTTTTCTTTGTGGGGAGATTTTTTGATTACTGATTCAATCTCCATACTAGTTATAGGTCTATTCAGATTTTCTATTTCTTCATGATTTAGTATTAGTAGATTTTGTGTTTCTAGGAATTTGTTTCATCTGGATTATCTAATTTGTTGGTGTATAATTGCTCATAGTACTCTCTTATAATTGTTTTTATTTCTGTAGAATCAGTAGGAATGTCCTCTCTTTCATTTCTGATTTTAGTAATTTGAATCCTCTCTTTTTTTCTTAGCCATTTTAGCTAGAGGTTTGTCAATTTTGCTGATCTTTTCAAAGAAACAACTTTTGGCTTAATTGATTTTCTCTAATATTTTTCTACTTTCTAATTTGTTTCACTCTGCTTTAATCTTTATTATTTCCTTCCTTCTGCTAGTTTTGGGTTTAGTTTGATCTTCTTTTTCTAGTTCCTTAAGCTGTAAAGTTAGGTTGTTGATTTGAGATCTTTCTTGTTTTCCAATGTAAGTGTTTATAGCTTTAAATTCCCCCCTTAGCACTGCTTTGCTGTATCCCATGTTTTGGTACATTGTGTTTTCATTTTCATTCATCTTTAAGTATTTTCTAATCCCACTTGTGAGTTCTTTGATTCGTTGGTTGTGTAAGAGCATTGTTTAATTTTTACAAATTTGTAAATTTTCCAGTTTTCATTCTGTTATTGATTTTTAACTTCATCCTATTGTGGTCAGAGAAGATACTTTGTGTGATATCTATCTTTCAAAATTTATTCAGACTTAATTCATGGTTTAACATAAGGTCTGTCCTTATCTGGAAAATGTCCCATGTGCACTTGAGAAGATGTATATTCTGTTGTTGTTGGGTAGAGTGTCCTATGTATATCTGTTAAATCCAGTTGGTTTATTGTGTTGTTCAAGTCCTCTATTTCCTTACTTATTTTCTGTCTGGTTATTCTATCCATTATCGAGAGTGAGGCATGGAAGTCTTCAATTATTACTGGGGAATATTATGTGTTGAATTGTCTTTTCTCCCTTTAATTCTGATGGTCTTTGCTCCATGTGGCTCTCTTGTTAGGTGCATATCTGTTTATAATATATCTTCTTGATCTATTGACCCTTTTATTGTTATAAAGCTCCTTCTTTTTCCCTAGTAAACATTTTTGTTGGCATTCCCCCCACCACCCCCTGCCCAGCTTCTTTTGAGACATTATCTTTGTTTTTTTACATTTTGAATATTGTATACCTAAGAGTAATTTTTTAAAAGTATTTATCCCACTTGGTGTTCTCTGAACTTCCTGGATCTGTGATTTGATATCTGTCATTAATAATTATAAAATTCTCAGCCTATATTCCTTCAAATATTTCTTCTGTTCCTTTCTTTCTTCTCCTTTGGGTATTCTCATTATATGTATGTTACATATTTTGCAATTGTTCTATAGCTCTTAGATATTCTGTTCTCTTCTTTTCACTTTTTTTTTCTCTTTGCTTTTCACTTTGGGATGTTTCTATAGAGATATCTTCAAGCTCACTGGCTTTTTCCTCAGCTGTGTCCAGTCTACTGATGAGCCCATCAAAGGCATTCTTTATTTCTGTTACCATAGGTTTTAAAAAAATGTGTTGCATTTCCTTTTGGTTCTTTCTTTCAGTTTCCATTTCTCTGCTTACATTACCCATCTTTTCTTGAATGTTGTTCACTTTTTCAGTTACAGCTCTTAGCATATTAATCATAGTTATTTTAAATTTCCTGTCTGATAATTGCAAAATCTCTACCATATATGAGTCTCATTCTGATGCTTGTTTTGTCTCTTCAGACTTCCTTTTTGTCCTTTAACATGCCTTGTAATTTTTTGTTGAAAGCCAGACATGATGTATTTGTTAAAGGAACTGAGGTAAATAAATTTTAGCATAAGGTTTTATGTTTATTTGGGTAGGAGTGAGGCTATGTTTACTCTTTGCCATAGCTGTGGTGTCAGAGGCTAAAATTTCCTCTAATGTCTCCCTTTTTGGGTCTTCCCTGCTGGCTTTGGGTTTCCCTAGGGACTCCTTCTTAAACAGAATTTGAGCCTTGCAGTTCTTTTGGTTGTAATCCCCTGTTATTATACAGGAGCCTGAATGATGTGGTGGTAAGATGTGGGAGGAGGGGAAGAATTCTGGAATCATCTATGACCAGGTTTTATTCTTTTGGTAAGCCTGTGCCCTGGGCTGTGCCCTCCACAAGTGCCTCTCAGCTCTCCCCACCTTCGGTGAGACAGGAAGGCTAGAGGCGGGGCTGCAATTGGGTACTTCCTTTCCGCTATGTCAATTCAGCTGTGGTAAAATAGTTTCCCTTGAGGGCAGGCCTTTGTTAAGGAGAACAGAATGCTCTGGGTGTATTTCAGAATGGTTGCTTTTTCCTCTCCCCTTGCTGGAGAGCAGTCTTTACCCTGAGAAGCTGGTGGGGCTCCTGAGGTTATGGATGCACCCCTAGAGGTCTCTCTCAAGCTAGTCTGAGCTCAGTCCCAGCAACTGGTCATTTGCTGTCTAGCTGCTCCTACCAGTTTCTGCCTCCAGCAGCATTTCCTGCTCCTGCTAAGCTGTGACTCTTTGTGTGCACCTGTCTCCCCAGTTTTGGGATCTGTGGTTTGCCCCATGACCCCAATTCTCTGATGGACCTAAGAAGGGTTGTTGATTTTTAGCTTGTTCAGCCTTTTTCTTGTTGTGAGGATGGAGGAGATGACTTCCAAGCTCCTTACATGCCAGACCAGAAACCAGAAGTTCCCCATTCTCTCTTGAACCTACACCAACAAGGCTTTCCACCACATCACTCTTCTGAAACTGCTTTTGTGAAGGTCACTGATGTCTAGATATTGCCAATCCAACCATCATCATCGTAGTCAACCTGTGAACAGATGTGACACAGCTGATTACGTCCTCTCTTTGGAAACAATATCTTTACTCGAATTCTGGGCCAGTCTCTCTCTTGGTTCCCCTACAGCTATGACTACTCCTTCTAAGTCTCCTTTCCTGGTCCCTCCTTATCCCCTTGACCCTTAAACCCTGGAGGGTACAAGAGTTCAGCCAATGGACTTATTCTCTTCTCTGTCTACATGGTTGGAAATATGATCTATAGGTTTATAACTTCCAATTTTATATCTTCAGACTGGACTTCTCCCCTCAACTTTAAGTCAAATATTCACCTACTTACGCAAAGTTGCTCCCCCAAAGTCTTCCCATTCCAGTAAAAGGTAACACCATCTTTCTGTTGTTTGACCAAAAGCATTGAGTCATCCTTGACTCCTTTCTTTCTCATCCAACCCAGCAGTAAATCTTGTCCAGCCTACTTTCAAAACACATCCAGAATCTGACCACTTCTCACCTCTTCCACGGCTCTCTCTTTAGTCAGAACCGCCACCATTTCTCAGCTGGGCTATTACAATAACACCCTGCCTGGTCTCCTGTTGTGCCATTACCCCTCATGATCTATATTCAGACAGGGCAGTCCTGTTAAAACGAAGGTCAGATCCTGTCACTCCTCTGCTTGGGATCCTCCAGTAGCTTCTCATTTCATTCAGAGTAAAAGCCAAAGTATTTTGACTCCAACTCTTTGAACAGATCCGCTGTTCTTCCTCTTGCTCATTCTGCTTGAGCCAGGCTGACCTTGCTGCTCCTCGACTATGCCAAGTCTCCCAACCGCAGGACCTTTGCACATGCTGTCCCTTCTGCCTGAACAGATATCTTCATGACCTGCTCCCTCCCAGCCTTTACATCTTTGCTCCAATGTCACCTGCTGGATGAGGCCTTCCTTCCCTTCACCCAATGTGAAAGTGAAATCAGCTCCTCCATCATTTTCCATATCCCTTGCATGGCTTTATTTTCCTTCACACTATATATCACCATCTGTTGTATCACAAATTTATATGAGTGTTGTCTCTCTTCCCCATGAAAATATTCATTTCATAAGAACAGAGACTTTGCCTCATTTGGTTCACAGCTATATTTCCAGTGCCTGGCATCGGTATGTACTCAATACGTTTTTGAATGAATGAATGTGTGAATATCAGGTTGAGACTCCATGGGTAAGAGGTAGGATTAATTTGGTTACTTAGGGGCTCAGAGTTAGTGAAGAGATGAACTTGGAGGAGGGGGAGAATACATGGCAAGGGAGTGGTAGGGTGTAGGTCTGGATAAGGTGTGTGTGTGCTTGTGTGTGTGTGTTGGTGTGCATATGCCTGCACATGTGTGTGGCCCCACAGGAGGCAGAAAAGACCACAGAGGGAAGGCTGGCAGGGGATCAGACTTAACTTGGCTGATGGAGAGGCTCTTCCATGAGGTTTCAGGGAGAGAACAAGACATCCAGAAACATCATCTGATGCATGTGCAAGAGAGACTAGAGGGGTGGAACAGGAAAGCAGGTGATCTCTGAGAGGCCAGAAGAGAAGGGCTCTGAGGTCGAGTGGTCCTACCATGGCTCCTCGTGTCTGGGCCCTGGGTCCTTTATCTGTGTTCTCGTGCAACGCCCTCCTCATTGGTTGTCAGAATGATTTTTATACAACCTGAATCTAATCAGGCTGCTCCCCACTCAAGAGCCATGGCTGCTTCCCACCGCCCCTACATTTTTAGTGTCATAGTTCAGTCTTCCACCCTCCCCATGCAGCCTGACTTCAGCCAGGCTCAGACACACCCTCTTCCCAAGAATGCCACCCCCATCCTCTCCTCCACCTCATTGCTCTTACTGTTTCCTCTACTTGTAATTCATTCATTCATTTAATAAACAATCATTGGAGGCCTCCTCTTTGCTGGGCACTCTTCTAGTTTCTAGAAATATAGCAGGGACTTCCCCGGTGGCACAATAGTTAAGAATCTGCCTGCCAGTGCAAGGGACATGGGTTCGATCCCTGGTCTGGGAAGATCCCACAGGCTGTGGAGCAACTACTGCTACTACTACATGTGCCACAACTACTGAGCCCACATGCCGCAACTACTGAAGCCCGCACACTTAGAGCCCGTGCTCCGCAACAAGAGAAGCCACAGCAGTAAGAAGCCTGTGCACCGCAATGAAGAGTAGCCCCCACTAGCCACAACTAGAGAAAGCCCGCGTGCAGCAATGAAGACCCAACGCAGCCAAAAATAAATAAATAAATAAATAAATAAATAAATTTATTAAAAAAAAAAGAAAAAAGAAATATAGCAGTAAAAGCAATAGACATGGCCACTGGCTACCTGCTCTTGCTCACCTGAAAACCCCTGCCCCTCCATAAAAGATGTGTTAATTGGGACTCTCGGTGGTAAGTGACAGAAAGCAATATAAGCAAAAAGTTAGTTTATTGCCTCACATCATTGAACATTCCAGGAGTTGACCTGAAGGTAAAGCTTCAGGCAAGGCTGGATCCAGGGTCTCACTCTCTCCATCTCCCAGATCCTTCCTCAGGCATGTTCTCCCCCCAGAAACCAGCAGGCTGCTAGCAGCTCCAGAGTCATATCCTATTCACTCAGCAACCTCAGAAAGTCTCCATCTCTACAGCTGGGTGCTGTTACCCGAAGAAGGTGGAATAGGTCTTTGCTGGGTGAGACTAAGAAGGTGCCTACAGAGGTCCAGTTCTAATGGCAATCCCAGCACCCCTCCCCCTCCCAGACAGAGGCCAGTTCCCCTCCCCTGAGCATCCTGCTGGGGATGAGTTAGAGAGGGTAAGGGAGCCCCCAGAGAGTGGGAGAGAGGACTCAGGGTCTTTTGCTCTCCTCCCTCCAGATCCCTGTGTCCATGTGTTCCAAGGACTGCCAGCCCGGGCAAAAGAAGAAGCCAGCTGGCATCCACCCCTGCTGCTTCGAGTGCATTGACTGCCTCTCTGGCACCTTCCTCAACCGAGCTGCAGGTGTGATTCATGGGCCCACATGTTGCCTTGCCACTGCCCTGCCCTGGGAGGGGGGTGGTCTCCAGGGCCCTTCGCCTTTGGCAGGGTCTCTGGGGTCTCCCCCATGGTACATAAGTGTCCAAAGGCCAAGGATTATGTCTTTCCCACCAGAGGGTGAGGTCTTGGGAGGGAGGAATTATAGTTATTAGACTCTGAGTCAAGGAGACCTCGGTTCAAATCCTACCTCTATAACTTCCTGGCTTTGTGACTTTACCTGGCTGGGCCTCAGTTTCCTCATCTGTGAAATGGGGTTGCTGTGAGGAGTTGATGAGCCAGGGGGTGTAAGGGACTCAGTGAGCGTTGGTCGCCCTTAGCTCTCTCTCTCTCTTTCTCCTGCTGGGGCCTGGCCCAATGCAGGCCCAGAGGATGTAGATGCTGAGAAGGCAGGTTCGGCTGATGGGAGCTGCTGTGGGGTCTTGCAGGTGAATTCGACTGCCAGCCCTGCCCAAGTTACGAGTGGTCCCGCAGGAAAGACACCTCCTGCTTCAAGCGGCAGCTGGCCTTCCTTGAATGGCATGCGGCACCCACCATCACTGTGGTCGTGCTGGCTGCCCTGGGCTTCCTCAGCACCCTGGCCATCTTGATAATCTTCTGGAGGAAGTTTCAGACGCCCATGGTTCGCTCGGCTGGGGGGCCCGTGTGCTTCCTGATGCTGACGCCGCAGCTGATGGCATACATGCTGGTCCCCGTGTATGTAGGGCCGCCCATGGTCTCCACGTGCCTCTGCCTCCAGGCCTTCTTCACGCTCTGCTTCACCGTCTGCATCTCCTGCATCACCGTGCGCTCTTTCCAGATCATCTGCATCTTCAAGATGGCCAGACGCCTCCCACGCGCCTACGGCTTCTGGTCCGCTACCATGGGCCCTACGTCTTTGTGGCATTCATCACGGTGCTCAAGACGGTCATCGTGGGGAGCAGCATACTGGCCGTGACCACCAACCCCACTGCCCGCACTGACCCCGATGACCCCAAGATCACGACCCTGTCCTGCAACCCCAGCTACCACCAGGGGCTGCTGATCAACACCAGCCTGGACCTGCTCGTCTCCGTGCTGGGCTTCGGCTTCGCCTACATAGGCAAGGAGCTGCCCACCAACTACTACGAGGCCAAGGTCATCACCTTCTGCATGACCTTCTACTTCACCTCTTCCGTCTTCCTCTGAGCCTTCATGTCTGTCTACGAGGGGGCGCTGGTCACCATCCTGGACCTCTTGGTCACTGTGCTCCACCTCCTGGGCATCACCCTGGGCTACTTCGGCCCCAAGTGCTACATGATTCTCTTCTACCTGGAGCGCAACACACCAGCCTACTTCAACAGCATGATTCAGGGCTACACCATGGGGAGGGACTAGCACTCCTATCATCTGCCCATTGGGATGAGGGCCTCAGCGTTGGGAGATGGAGGCAGGGGCTTGCTGGTTCAACTCCAGATGGATGCAAGGAAGCCACCCCCAACGATTACCACCGTGCCCTGGTATCTGATTTGGCGTTCCTCCGAGGTTCTCTGCGTCCTGGCCATTTTTACCCACCTAGCGATGGATGCCTAGAAACATTTGCCCTTCGTTCCTTTCCCTCGAGCTGTTTAGCTTGCCAGGCAATGCCATCCCGTTCTAGAAAAACAACCCAAGGTGACCTATTGGTCTCCAAGGACGGAGTCCAGTTTGGCAGCCTACAGCCGCCATCTGGTGGTCACTGTGGGTACCTGCAGGTTCACGGTGAAGGGACGCCTGCTGGAGGGCTGGGCTGGGGTTGGAGGATGTGAGCTCAAATAATGCTGCCCTGCCTCATTCACTAGCTGCCCGTCTGTCCGCGTCTCATCCCCGAGATTCCCCCAGAGCACGAATCCCCGGCTTCTCTGTTGTCTCTGAATACGGCTGAGCCCATAAATGCTCGGGAATAAACCTCGCTTGGGTGAAACGAATGAGATTCCTTCTTGTTTTCCGGAGGTCCCCTAAGAAGATGTGGACTCGGAGACCTCGGTTTCAATCCCAGCATTGCCACTTCCGAGCTGTGTACCTTGGGCCAATTATTTACTGCCCCTGAGCCTACACTTCCCGGTCCCTAAAATGGGAACATTGAAGGATCAGAGATAAGGGGTGCAAAGTGCGTATATTAGGTACTCAATAAATGCCAACCGTTGCAAATCCACACGTCCCTGGAACCATCGGGGGCAAAATAAGGCTGTGCTTCCTTTTTACACCCTGATGTCCGTGGCATATCTTCTAGTCCATGGCACTAGCCTCTGCTGGAAACTGGCCCCGACCCAGTAAATTCTGGGTGTTGTTATGGGGGTGCTCAAGCCTCTCATGTGCTCCAGAGCCACTGTGTACCATGGCACTGCCAAGCCTGGGAGAGGCTGCTCTGCTGGGTGTGGCCGTGTGCATGTCCACCACCCCCGATGGTGGCCTCCAGCTGCAGGAGGGGCCCTGCCTTCCCTGTTCAGGGGCCAGACCTGGCCTCTGACAGCTCACCAGGGAGCCAGAGCTTCCATACTGAGGCCTCCAAACTGCTGCCTGCCCAGAGAGGTTGAGCGACTGGCTCAGGTGCACCCAGCTCCAAGTTGGGAGAGGGAGTGTCAGAGCCTCAGTGCACTCAGGCAGAGAGATGGGGGCCCTGAAGAAGCCATAACTGCGGTGACATGGTGGCCTTCTCAGAAATCCCCTGGGAGTGACTGAGAGCTTGGCCAGCGCCAACCCCAGCAGGAACAACTTCCCTAAGCTTATTTGCAGCTGGGAGGGCAGGACTGACTCCTCCTTGTTCTGAATTTACCTCTTTCATGCTTCAAGGTGGTGGGTGGCAGGATCTTGGCTTGAACCATCTGGGATTTGGGGCAACGGTCTTCATATTTTGGGCCACTTCTCCGTGGACGGTCCCTGTTTCTCTTCCCTAAGCCTCTTTTTGGAGCCTGGCACAGAGCAGGTGCTCCATGGATACTGATGAACCGCTAAATCACTGTCGGCTTCCTCCACCATCCCCTCCACCACCCCTTCCCCAAACCATCACATCATTCATTCAGTTCATCCTTCGTGGCCTTGGGTACTGGAAGGATGCAACAAATATTTGTACTTACAATTGATGAGGACAACAGCTAACATTTATTGCCCTCCCTAAGAACTGTACTGTAATTTTATCCATTTATTCCTCACCAAACTCTATGAGTTGGGTGCTGTTAGGGTCCTTATCTTACAGATGGGGAATAAAAGAGACTCAAAAGGGTTATGAAACGACCCCAGCCCCACACAGCTCACCCCCGGAACCACAGCCCTCTGTGGAGTGAGACCCAGACAGACCTGCCTGGAAAGCTGGTGCAGGGGAATAGCAATCACGGTTGCGTGGAGGGGATGCGGTGTCCCCACCAGGGCACTGTGGTGTGCTGGGGGGCTTCAGATTTTAGAGAGATGGCTGGTGGATGCAGTGACCAGGGAAGACTTTGGGGGAAGCTGGCATTTGAAAAGAGCCTTGAAGGACAGAGAAGTTTGGGAAGGCAGGAAGTATGAGTGTTGGGGGAGGAGCGGGGGTGGGGGAGGGGCGGGGTGGGTGGGACAGGCAGCAGAGCAAAGGCAGAGTGGAGGGAGGCCCGCAGGAGCAGGCGGCTGAGGGTGGCTGGGTTGTAGAGCCGAGCGTGGAAGGATAGCTGGGGCTACACGTGGGGGACCCTGACCTAGGGATCTGGACCTTGTCTTCCCTGGTGGCCACTGTCGGCGTCCCCTGCACAGGCTGGCTTGCCCTGCTCCTGGGGTTGCCTGAGGTGCTGTCCCTGGATGTCCCTGACCTCTGTGACCAGCCTCCTCTCTGGCTCCATCCTCTTCCCACAGTCCCACAGGCCAGGGTGTTGGCCTGGTGGGCTGGAGACTTGCTGGGACAAGACCCCAAGGACGGACTATTGGTGGGACCATCCCTTTTCTGTCCCCTCCGCTTGCCTCGCAGGGGAGCCCGGAGCCTCGGCTGAGACCCCATCCAGCCCTGAGTTTCTGGGGAGCAGCTCTGTGCAGTCTGTTCCTGGATGTGCCTGTGTTCCGTCCCCCTCGCCCTTGGGACCAGCTTGTCAGAGGCTCAGGGAGTTTTAAGCTCTTAATTCTCTTTTCTTGCAAGCTTCTGATGCCTTGGTTTAAACATTTTTTTTTTAAGAGATAATGACCTCATTTTCCTGGTTCTGCCTCACAGACCACCATTAGAGAGAGAATCCTGGAATCCCACTGACCTCAGAGACATCTGCTCCGCACCGCATTCTATAGCCACCCCGAGCTGAGAGCTTAATCCCTTCTTGTTCCCCTCCAGTGACAGGAGGCTCACTGAGGACCACGTCAGTTACTATGTTGATAAAATTCTTCTTAGATTGAATCAAAACCTAACTCTCCAGGATTTTGAAACATCTGTGGCCACTAGTTTTATTTTGGGGACCACAAATTAAATCTCATTCCTCTTTCTCATGAAGGTCTTTTATATGTAATAACAAAAAGCATATTGCCTTTGAAGGAGCACCTACTGTGTGCCATGTGCTTCATACACATTATCTCTAATCCCCAGTATGACCCTGCCTGATGGGTACCTGTGACCCTCGGTGGCCACGTGCTGATACCTCCCAGCATCCCCTTCCTCCCTCCCTCCCTGGCAGCCCCTGGTCTCCCAAGGGAGATCTATGTGGTTATAGGGAAGCTGCCTCCCGTGTCCTGGCTCCAGGGGATGGAGCAGGTGACCCAGGCCAAGCCAATCCACACATACCCTTGCTTTGGCTGCAGTGATTGGCTCAGGGGTGGGCACATGACCTGGGTTGGTCCAATCAGAGCGACTTTCAGGATGCTTGCTGGGATAGCTTCTTTCCGAGGAACCAGCAAGGCTGTTGACCCAGGAGCTGGGGGCAGCTCTTGCAGGACCACAAGGCAAGTCAGCCTTAGAGGCAAAGTGGAGGGATGGAAAAACTGGGTCCTTGGAAACCTTTGAGATGATGGATCTTGCGGGCAGGCAGCCCCACCTCTGAAATCTCCCATTTCACGAGTCCATTAATGTCCGCTATTGCTCAAGACAGTTTGACTTGGATTTTCTGCCCCTTGCAACCCAATGCATCCTTACCCTAGGGAAGAGGAAACTGAAGCTCAGAGATGCTGATTAACTTGCCCAGGGTCACCAGCTCATAAGTGAGGGAGCTAGGATTTGGGTTCAAGGGGTAATTGGGGTGGGGATCAGCTATTGTGCTCTCCTCGGATCATTTCTCTTTTGGTTTAAAGGTTCTCAGTTGCTCTTAGGACCTGATTGTGACCACCGACCCGGACCTCTCCTTTGGTCCTCTCCTTACTCTCTGACCCATAACCATCTCTCCTAGAGCATCTCTCCAGCTTTCCTCTCCAAGGCCCCTGTCATCCTTCCCAAATCCACACTCTGGCCAGCTGATTGACGTCCCCTTATTCCAATCACAGTCACAGGTCTGCCCTGCTCAGAAACCTTCTGCGGCTCCCCAGTGCCTACACGATCCTGCTCCAACCCCTTCGTGTGCCAATCAGATCCTTCAAAATCTGGACCCTGCTCGCCTCTCCAGTAGGCCCCCAGCTAGTCCCCAAACACACTGCTTGGTTTCACACCTTTATTCAGACCCTTCTGTCTTTTCCCCAGTGGACTTACATTTGTCCCCTAAGGCCCAGTTCAAATGCCTCCTCCCCTGGGAAGACTTCCCTGCCTTAGGCAGAGGGCTTCCTTTGTGCTCCCATAGCTGCTTGAGCTTAACGTCTGTTGGTCCAGCACTTGTGACATGGCTACTGCTTTTCTGGTCTGCGACCACCTGCGGGGGAGGGCAGGAACTGTTCTCTGTGCAGCCTTTTTCTCCCCTGTGGTCTCATTTCCAATGCTTTCGTTGCTCAAGGCATTGCTGGCTGAGCAGTGAGATTCCCCGGGGCCTTATGCAGGGCTGGAGTGGACCTGGTGGGAGCTGGCTGTGATCTGGGGCCGGGCCAGGAGAAAGGTGCTGCTTTCCCCGGTGGCAGGGGCTGCGGGGGGAATGGAGAGGGTGACAGAGGGCAGCCAGCAAGCTGGAACTGAGCCTCCCAGGCAAGCACAAATCTCTAGTGCTGCCTAGTCTCCAACAGTTTACTTATCTCAGGTATACGTTATATAACTCTTAACTTGGAAAGAGAAAATCCCAAAGACTAAATTCCATTGTTTTAAGAAAGAAAAAGCAAATATCTGTTCCAGTTTCACCAGTTAACAGTTTTACTTGGGAAATTTCATAGAAATAGTAGGATATCTTTCTCTAAATCTCACTTTTTAAAAAAATTTTTTTATAGTGGGTAATGTGAAGACTTCAGATGAAATAGATTGAGAAACTGATTGGAAATTGAATGCAAACTAAGACCACTTGACTGTTACTGAAATGAATAGCCCAGTTTGCTTTTTTTTTTTTTTAAAGAAATTCACGTTCTTTTATTTATTTATTTATTTATTTATGACTGTGTTGAGTCTTCGTTTCTGTGCGAGGGCTTTCTCTAGTTGCGGCAAGTGGGGACCACTCTTCATCGCGGTGCGTGGGCCTCTCACCATCGCGGCCTGTCCTGTTGCGGAGCACAGGCTCCAGACGCGCAGGCTCAGTAATTGTGGCTCACGGGCCCAGTTGCTCCGCGGCATGTGGGATCTTCCCAGACAGGGCTCGAACCCGTGTCCCCTGCATTGGCAGGCAAATTCTCAACCACTGCGCCACCAGGGAAGCCCTAAATCTCACTTTTTGAAGAAAAAAAAAAAAAATGGCAGCATCTCCATCACTCAGACCAGAACCCTCTGCATCATCCTGACTTCTCTTTATCTCTCATCCTACATCCTATCTGTCAGCAAAACTGTTGGCTCTACCTTCAAAATATATCCTGGTTTAAACCTACGTTCCAGCAACAGCCTCCTAATGGCTTCTGCCCTCGTCCCCATAGTGCCCAAAACGGTTCTCTAAAAACCTAAGTCAGTTCATCGCCTTCCTCTGCTCAGTACCCCATGGCTCTGCAGCACCCTCAGAGGAAGAGCCAGAGTCCTTATGTGGGCGTGTGTCAGACCCACAGGGCTCCCCGCCACCTCCCTCCTACACTCCTCTGCAGCCACAGTGCCCTCCTCACCATTCCCCAAACATGTCATGTTTCTGCCTCAGGGCCTTTGCACTGGCCATTTCCTCTTCTTTATTTTTATTATTTTCTTTAATTTTTATTTTATATTTTTGGCTGCGCCGTGCAGCATGAGCGATCTTAGTTCCCCAACCAGGGATCGAATCTGGGCCCCCTGCATTGGAAGAGCAGAGTCTTAACCACTGGACCTCCAGGGAAGTCCCTGTTCCCTCTTTTTGAAATGTCCTTCCTGATAGTCACATGGCTTGTTCTCTCATGTATTTTGTCTTCCTGTTTAAATTTTTTTCTTTAACACTGGCCACTAACACACTATATATTTTACTTCTTTGTCTTGTTTATTGTGTTTCTTCCCCAATAGACTATACATTGCACAAGGGCAGGGAGTTTTGTCTGTTTTGTTAACGGACGTATCTCAAGCATCTAGGTAAGTGCCTGGTACAGAGTAGGTGCCCAACAAATGCTGGTTGAATGAATGAGTGAAAGAAACAGAACTATAATGGGTTGTGAGGTCAGAAGCCAGAGAAGCAGGGGCAGGTCGGGAAGTGTGGACGGTGACGGTCAGGCTGAGCAGTTCAGGTCTGTGAGTGAGGTGCATTCACTCGTGCACCCCTTCTCTCACTCCCTCGTTCATTTATTCACTCCACAAATGCTTACAAAGCACCACTAGGGTCAGGCGCTGTGTGGCCCCGAGGAGACACCACCCCAGACATCAGTCCCTGCTCCCAGGCACTCATGTTCCAGTGGGGGACCCAGGACTCCATGTGACACTGTGTGAGGGGTAGGCTCCAGGTGCTGCAGGGGCACCCAGAGTAGACGCCTCGCCTCGGGAGGGGGAGGAAGGTGCCCCGAGAAGGTGACATCGGGCCAAGACCTGAGGGGTGTGCAGCCGTCGGCCCAGCGAGGGGGGCTCAGAGGGCGCACCAGGCAGGGGCCAGCCTGAGCAGAGGAGGAGCCGGTAGGCCCAGAAAATAGAGAGAGGGGGTGTGGAGCCGAGCTTGAGAGTGAGGGTGAGTTGTGGAGGGGGGAGGGGAGAGGAGGAGGGATGGAGATGGAGAAAGAGAGAGAGGGAGAGGAAACTAAGAGGATAGAAGAGAGGAAGGGAGGAAGGGAGAGAGGGAAGGAGAGAGAGAGACAGAGACAGGGAGATAGACAAACAGAGGCAAAGACAGAGACAGACAGAGACAGAGAGAGAGAGCGCACCTATCCAGCTGTGTGGCTCTGGGAGAGTGAACTCACCCCTCTGTGTTGCAGTTTCCTCTCCTGTGAAATGGGGGGATGGTCACAGGACCGCTGTGAGGATGACACGAGCTGCCCTTGTGAAGCACTCAGCAGGCTGCCTGACACAGAGTGAGTGCCCGGCAGGTGTAAGCCGTTTGGTCCTAAGAGGGAAGTTTGAGGGTTTCTGAAGGGAGAAAGCAGGCCGTGTGCTGTGAGACAGGAGGCGGGGAGGCCCCTTGGGCATCAGGTCCAGGTGAGTGAGGACACAGGTGTGGACCTGCGGCGGCCGTGGACGTGGGGCGGCCGTGGACCTGGGGGCAGCTTGGCCCTGCAAGGAGGAGGGGGCTCCTGATTTGGGCAGCCGCTGGTTGGGGAAGCTGTTAGGTGGGTGGGTCCAGCCCACTTAAGAGTCAGAAGGGACCCCAGAGGGCATTCACACCTCCCCCCTTGCTTCTGGGCAGGCCTGGGGCCCAGCCTGGTGGCCAGCGCTGACCCGCTTTATAAAGGTCTCCTGGGCAGGCTTAGAGCACTAGATGCAGGGAACCGGCAGAAAGAAGCTTGTGATATCCGGGAACTTGGGACCACTTGGGTGGGTCCCCATCCTGGCTCACTGCATAACCAGAAGCAATATTTCCTCCATCTCTCTGGGAGCAGGAGGTGAGGCGGATTCTCCTTGGGCCTCAGATCTCCCCCATAAGACCCCCAAAGGAGACCCTCCGAGCAGCGGCCATGGGGGATGTCCAGGGTAGGCCGGGAAGAAGGGCCGGGCCCCTCCTGCCCCTTCTGCAGGGAAGATGGGAGTGTGGGGTTTTCCATACAATAACGCATGGGCCCATCTGCTTCCAATTAGCAGCTCCGGGGGAGCCTAATTGGCAGATCAAACCATTCGATGTTCCACATTAGATAAGTAGTCAGAAGAGCCCCAGCAGAGTCTGATACTTTTTGGACAGAGCCCAAGCCCTGTGTTGACCACCGTGGGGCCTGGGGTGCTAATGCAAACCAGATCCTCATGCACAGAAGTGGCAGGATATTAACAAGTGTCAAAAGGCTTTGAAGAGCCTGGGCAGATGCGGCTGTGCCTCTGCCCCTGCGCTGAGGAGGGGCGCCTGGGCTCCTGAAACTTAAGCTTGAACTTCAAGGAGGAGGGAAGGGCTCTTGGAGAGTGGCGTCCTGACCCTGGCTGTGGCAGGGATGTCCGAGAGCCAGTGGGTCCTGCCCTGGCAAAGACACATGGTGGAAGGCTACGGGCTCAAAGAGGGGAGACCTTGGTTCTCACTCCCTGCATGACTTGCTGTGGGCCACATGACATAAACGGACTGGCTCTAGCTGTGTGACTTTGGGCAGGTGGTGTTACCTCTCAGAGCCTCAGCTTCCCCATCTGTAAAATGGGAGAAAACCGTCTAGGCTTATTCAAGGTGGATGGATTCCATTCAGATCCCAGCTTTGCTCGTTACTACTTTGGACATGATACTTAACCTCTCAGAGCTTTACTACCCTCATCTGTAAAACAGGGTTAATAACCGGAACCATCTTATCAGGGTTGCTGTGAGGGTCAAATGAGATTTACACATGTAAAGTACTCAGACTGCGCCTGGCCCATGGTAACTGCTGTATAAATGCTAGCTGTTGTATCAGTCAGTGTGTGCTAGGTTATGCTAGCATGACAAACATCCCCTGGATCTCAATGGTTTACAGAAGCAAAGATTTCTTTCTTTCTTGTGTGGGCTCACTGCAGCTCTTCTCCATGTGTCTTCTTTCCAGGATCCAGGCTGAAGGAGCAGGCCTGCCTTGAAACACCCTACTCTCACAGCAGAGGGAACAGAGTGATGGTAAAAGCACATCATGCCTCTGAGGCTTCTTCTTGGGGTGTCATATGTCACTTGTGCTCACATTTCATGGGCCAAAACAAGTCACATGACCTGGCCTGGTGTTGATGGACAGGGAGATAAATCCTCTCAGTGGGTGGGGCAGTGAAAGTGAGGACAGGCAATGTGATGGATCACAGTCATGACTATGGTTAATTCAGGGGCCATGGGGATGTGGAGGCGGGGATTGTCATTACCCAGATGTTTTATCTCAGTTTGGTTCGAATTGTGGCAAAATGGTGAGTTTTTCAAACTTTGTTGTTAGCGTGCCTCTGCTCCCTTGTTGGTACCCTCACCCGGTCTGTCTGATCCCTCCTGCTGAAGGGAAAACCTCACAGAATAAACTCACAAAAGGTGAAAGTCAGTATTCATCTAAGAGGAACACTGAGGGTGATGTTTGGCATGCTGCTCGTGGTGGAATTAGGCATCAGCCAGAAGGAAGAGAGTTTTGCCAAGGAGGTCTCTCAGCACATGGGCAGAAGAACAAGCCTGAAGAGGATTGATCGGGCCTGGTTACACCAGGCATCTGGCCTCGGAGCTGAGCCATCAGTAGCAGTGAGGCCTGATTGGAAGGGTCACCCCCTTGATTTTGCTTTGAACCATGAGCCGGACTGTCCCAACCGGAGACCTTTGAGACCTGCCTTTAGGGGGACCTCTGAAATGCACCTGTGCATTCTGTAGCTCCTTTCCCTATGGCTGGAATCTCAGGCTCCTGGGGAGGGGCAGACTTGCCCACCCGTGGGCTCTGGACTGTGCTAGTCCTGCCTGGTGCCTGATCCCAGCCCTGGGGCTCCTGCCCAGCTGTGATGTCGGGGCAGGTTCCTTGAACATGAGTCATGAGCCCCCACGAGTGGGAGTGTCTTGCATCCCGCCCAGCACATTTCCAGCCCCAGGGAGGATCTGGTTCATGGCTTTCTCGTGTTGGTGAACTGAAGGTGTTTGATGAAGGTAAATGGCAACCATGATAGTGACAACAGGTGCCATTTAAGGGTGTTTCCTGTGACCCAAGAGCTGTGTGGAGCATTTTACACCCATCATCCCATTTCATCCTCATAGTCACTACCTGAGGATTGTTATTATTCCCATTTTACAGACGGGAGAACTGAGGCTCAAGGGAGTCTTGAGTCATTCATTTGATAAAGGATGGAGTTGGGATTGGGATCCAGGTCTTCTGACTCTAAAGTAAAAGTGGAAGTGACGCTTCTAGTGGGTAGGGTGGGGATAACATTGTAGTGGCCTTCGTAATGATACTGTGTTAACAGGTAATATAACAGCGGTACAAATCGTCACCGAGGAGACAGCTCTGGATTCAGAGCTGGTGGAGAGGTGTGGAGGAGGGCAAACCTTGTATGTTAATACATGGGGTTCCTTCACACATACATCATTTTGTTTCATCCTTATGACACCCTTGCAATGTATACAAAATTATATATTATAAATTACATATTTTCTGAAGAGGAAATTGAGGTCCAGAAGGGTATAGTGACATGTCCAAGGTCTTAGAGCAAGTGGGCAGCAGAGCCAGGGTTGAACCTGGAGTTGAACTTGGTGTTGGTGATGGTGGACACAGTGGTTATACTGTTGTCAGAATAGCAATGTCGGTGGTTGTTACTCAATTGGGGTAAAGGAGAGTAGGCTACAACAAAGAGACCCCCCCGAATGCTTATACATGGCAGAAGTTGTTTCTCTGCCATGTAACAATCTGGAAGTGTGCGGGTGAGAACTGGTGGGCAACTCTGCCACACTCCACATGTGGATCCAACTCTGGGCCCAGCGTGGCTGCTCCAGCTCCCACCATCACATCTGCATCACAGTCAGTGAGAAGGTAAGTGGGAAGAGGATTACATGCTCATTCCTTTTCAGGCACAACCTGAAAGTGGCAGACATAATTTTCTCTTACATAGCATTGGCCAGAATTTAGCCATCTAGCCACACCCTGCTACAAGAGAGGGTGGGAATGTGGTATTTAGTGGCATCTTTGGTGGACACGGAATGCATCACCTAGATCCCCTTTCAGGACTGAAGAACTTCTTCCCCCCGCTTCCGGGAGGGCTGCTGGCTGATAGTCCTCAGTCCTCCCTAGAAATGGCTCTTGGCTGGAGAGAGCTGTCTCGCCTAAAGTTACATCCCCATCCAGTGGGGAGCTTACAGGCAACGACTGTAGGCTGTGGGAATCTCGAGGAATGTCAAGGCCAGCCTCTCAACTGTAGAAAACCATCCAATCTTCAGAGGTCCTTGTGGGATCAGCCAAGGCCTTTGTTGAGCTGGCTCTGCATCCAGCTTCTCCCTCTGCCCAATCCCATTTCTTTTGCTTCCTTTCCGCAGGTGTCAACCTCGAGGGCACTCCCCAGTAAACCTGCCCACTAATCTCAGAGTCTGCTTCTGGGAGAACCCAACCTGCATCCATCAAACATATTTGGGAGTGCTGTTGTAAGGGAAGTAGGGGAGAAGGCCTACTGATGGGCAACAGAAATCTGCTTCAGGAATGGTGGCATCATGGCGGGGCTAATTGTGGGGATGTGAGAGTGTTGATAGCTATGATGGTGTCATTCATGAGGCTTGTTGCCATGGTGATGGAGGTCATGGCCATGATAGAGAGTGGGAAGCCATGGTGTTACAATGTTGATATTCATTCACGTGGGGGTAGGCTTACCTGGCTGCTGGACCCCAGCTCTGAGAAGCTGCTCCCTCCTGGCCTTCACCTCACGAGCGGGCTCCTGTAGGGGCTGCTCTCTTCCTCTCTCTGACGTTCCATGTAGATGACGGTCAACCTGCTTCCTGGCTCCTCAGACTCCCTAGTCCCTCTTCCTTCTAGCCAGCCTTGAGAATTACCCTGCCCTGGATGGGGTCCTGTCTACTGCTTCTAATCTCCCGTCCCAACTCTGGGTCCCTCCAGTCCTCCCACCTCTACTTCCTTGATGACTAACTGAGCCGCTTGGCCCTCTCTGGGGGCTGACACTCAGCCTCACTCTCTTCAGCTAGATTTCTGAGTTCAATGTCAGCTGCAGGGGATCCGCTTTCTTCCCCGGTGTAACCCAACCTAGATCTGGCTCAGTGGTGATGGTAGGAAGGTTGGCGAGGTGTGGAAGGTAGTGATGGTGATGATGGTGGTGGTAATGACAGTGATGGCAGGGTTTATGTTGGCGGTGATGGTGTTGATGGTGGTAGTTATGGTGATGGTGATGGTTTGCTTGTGATGGTGTTGATGGTGGTGTTGATGGTGGTGGTGGTGTTGTTGGTGGTGATAGTGGTGTTGGTGTCGGTGTTGGTGATGGTGGTAGTTATTATGGTGGTGGTGATGGTGTTGGTTGTACTGGGGATGCTGGTGATGGGGAAGGTAGTGAAGGTGGTGGTGGTGATGGTGGTGGTGGTAATGACAGTGATGGCAGGGTTTATGTTGGTGGTGGTGCCCTTGGTGGTGATGGTGTTGATGGTGGTAGTTATGGTGATGGTGATGGTTTGCTTGTGATGGTGTTGATGGTGGTGGTGATGGTGGTGGTAGTGGTGGTGGTGATAGTGGTGTTGCTGTTGGTGTTGGTGATCGTGGTAGTTATTATGGTGGCAGTGGTGGTGTTGGTTGTACTGGGGATGCTGGTGATGGGGAAGGTAGTGAAGAAGGTGGTGGTGATGGTGGTGGTGGTGTCAGTGATAAGGATGTTAATTCTGGTCCTTTCCTTTCCAGATTAATGCCTTCATTAAGTCTCTTTTTTTAGAGGCCAAAAGCCAAGATCACTTGTCCTTTCTTATACCAGCAATACGTAGACCTCTCTCTTTGTCAGATCTGGGTCATTAGGTGATCCATCCAGATTCTGGCTGAAGTGGAGCAGACCATGGGATAGAATAGAGTGGGGACGGAGTCTGGCAGATAGAGCTATGTAACTCTTCAGCCCCTCATCATCCACCCCCTTCTCTAGAAAAGGGTGGGCGGGTCTGACCAGGCCCCTGACTCTCTGTCACCACAGTCCTAAGGGGCAGGCCTCCGGCTTGTGGCACAATATAGAGAGAGCACTGGACAGGGAGTCAGGAGGCTGGGTCCGGTTCTGACTCCCTGAGTCACTGCGACCGAGTTTGCTGCTCTGAGCCTCAGTTTCCCCACTTGCATAATGAGGGGGTTGAACGGGAGCTGAGGGTTTCAGCTGTTTCTTACAGTGGAACAAGGACTGCTTCTGGGGCCGCAGTGAAGCAGGATGTTCACACCGGGGTCCCTTAGTGACCCGGCCTGGGTGGGTCCAGCTGGCCCTCCGCC
Organism: Balaenoptera ricei; assembly: GCF_028023285.1. Classification (NCBI taxonomy): domain Eukaryota; kingdom Metazoa; phylum Chordata; class Mammalia; order Artiodactyla; family Balaenopteridae; genus Balaenoptera; species Balaenoptera ricei. The sequence continues at coordinate 14,297,102 of NC_082639.1, read as the reverse complement.
CTGTGTGCAGTTTGATCACCCAGGGGACCAGGTGAGAGAGCATGAATGGTTTGGTGTAGCTGACTCCTTTACAGCTGAAGATGGGTTCGCTCACAGCTTCGCCTGTGTGTGTGTGTGTGTGTGTGTGTGTGTGTGTGTGTGTGTGTGTGTGTATCTATCTTCAGAACAGGTCACAAATACGACCTCTTCTGGCCTGACCCATCCTGATCTTACCCTGGGTTCCTGGGTAGCCCCTCCCTGGTCTCCAACCTTCTGCCCATGCCGCCTCTACGGTTTATTAACTACATATTGTCCAAAGTGCCCTTCAAAACTTAAATCAGATCTTGCCACTTCCCTGCTCAAAACGACTCCCATCCCATCAAAGGGAAAGCCACAGTCCTGCCAGGGACCCACAAGGCCCTGCCCGATCTCCTTGTTCCCTCCCTGACCTCCCTCCTCCTCCTTCCCCCTCTGCTCGCTCTGCCCCAGCCACACCGGACGCCTCAGTTTCCTCCAACACATTAACCTGCATGGCCCCACCTCAGGGCCTTTGCACAGGCTACTGTCTTGGCCTGGAAGACACATCCATGCACCTGGTCCCCTCACCTCCTTCAGGTCTCTGCTCAAACATTCCCTCTCAGTTACACCTCCCGAGCCTCCTTCTGTTCCTAGCCGAACCCTCCATCCCATACACAGACACTCCTTATCCTGCCTCTGTGCTCTTTCTCTCCACAGCCTGTATTGAAATCTGGCGAGATGTGTCTTTTGCTAATTCACTTTATTTATCTGTTTCCTCAGTAAAAGGGAGTTTTATTTGTTTTATTCTCTGCTGTATCTTCAGCACTTGGGATGGTGCTTAGCCTATAGTAAGTGCTCGGTAAATACTTGTTAATGAACTCCTGGGTGTTTTCAGATCCGTGTTGCTGTGGGCCGTCAACACTGCTGAATGGATTCAAGATGCAAACACTGCCCTGGCCAGTATCTGGTAGTGGGGGCAGAGGAGAGGGGCTTGGGCTGGGGGCCACTGTCCCAGGGGTGAGACCTGGGTCAGTCACTTGGGGGTGATGTGAAGTTGGGCAAATTAGGGCACTAAGCTGAGCCTTGTTTTCCTCATCTGTAGATGGGATAAGAAGGATCCATCCTGCAGGAGGATGGCCCCAAGCTCCTTAATAAACTGTTAATAGGGGCTTCCCTGGCGGTCCAGTGGTTAAGACTCCACGCTTCTACTGAAGGGGGCACGGGTTCAATCCCTGGTTGGGGAGCTAAGATCCCGCATGCTGTGTGGCGCGGCCAAAAAACCCCAGAGAAAACCATGATTCAAAAAGACACACGCGGGGCTTCCCTGGTGGCGCAGTGATTAAGAATCCACAAGCCAATGCAGGGGACACAGGTTCGATCCCTGGTCCGGGAAGATCCCACATGCCACGGAGCAACTAAGCCCGTGCACCACAGCTACTGAGCCTGCGCTCTAGAGACCGTGAGCCACAACTATTGAGCCCGCGCCTAGAGCCTGTGCTCCGCAACAAGACAAGCCACCACAACGAGAAGCCCGCGCACCACAACGAAGAGTAGCTCCCGCTTGCCGCAACTAGAGAAAGCCTGCATGCAGCAACGAAGACCCAACGCAACCAAAAAAAAAAAAAAAAAAATTAATTAATTAATTTTAAAAAAGACACATGCACCCCAATGTTCATTGCAGCACTATTTACAATAGCCAGGTCATGGAAGCAACCTAAATGCCCATCAACAGAGGAATGGATAAAGAAGATGTGGACATATATACAAAGAATGGGTTATTACTCAGCCATAAAAAGGAAATAAATTGGGTCATTTGTAGAGACGTGGATGGACTTAGAGAGTGTCATACAGAGTGAAGTAAGTCCGAAAGAGAAAAACAAATATGACATATTAACACATACATGTGGAATCTAGAAACATGCTATAGCTGATCTTATTTGCAAAGCAGAAATAGAGACACAGACGCAGAGAACAAATGTATGGATACCAAGAAGGAAAGGGGGGAGGGTGGGATGAATGGGGAGATTGGGACTGACATATATACACTATTGATACTATGTATAAAATAGATAACTAATGAAAACATACTGTATAGCACAGGGAACTCTACTCAGTGTTCTGTGGTGACCTAAATGGGAAGGAAATCCAAAAAAGAGGGGGTATGTATATATGTATAGCTGATTCATCTTGCCGTACAGTAGAAACTAACACAACATTGTAAAGCAACTATACCCCAATAAAAATTAATTAAAAAAAAGAAAATCTACCTCACTGCAAAAAAAAAATAAACAGTAGCTACTAGGATCTGACCATTACTATTATGAAGATCTATGACATCCATGACTTAAAAGGAGGGAGGCAGGGGTAGGGGTTGGCCTAGCGCTTGGCTAAGGAACCTGGTAGAAGCCACCTTGTCCCAGGCATCCTGAGCCTCCGGCACTGCCCTCTGCTCTGGGAGGAAGGCCTGACAGACCCTTTCAAGGCCTAACTCAGTCACATCCACCAGGGATGTGAAAAGAGCCCCCCACCTTAGAAAGGGTAATTCTGGGCCCAAGGCGATGAAGGAGCCGGCCACGGGGAAGACAGGAGTGCTGGGCTGGGACACAGAGGACCTGGACCAATTCCTAGCTGGCCATTGGCTCCTGTGACCTCGGGGATCCCTCCTCCCTCTGGGCCTCAGTCTCCCCATCTGTAAAACAGTGGACAGGTCACCTCCACTCTAAGGCTGCTTCCCTCCTGCATTCAGCAGGTGTCCGCACGGTGGGACGGGAGCATGGTGCCAGAGCCAGCCAGGGCCACCTTCCCAGCCACCTGTGGTCTCCCTCACAGCCCTCATCCCTTTGCGGTTTCTTGCCTGGGCCTCCCAGTCTCTGCAGCCCCCTTTCACAGGGGGTCAGGTGTGGGCATTCGTGTGGAAGAACACGTGATCTGTACAGTGGGCCTTCCCATCCTGGGCAGGACTCAATGTGTCTCCCATTGCTTCACCCCAAGAATTTGAGAAAAACACTCCATTTGTGAGATGGCCGTGCCCCTCTTCCTGGGGTGACCAGTGGATCTCATCACTCCCTGACTTGGGGCCCCAACTTGGGTACCAACCTTCCCAGGAGTTTCTGACCAGGAGCCCCATTCTGGGCCACAGGACTGGGGTGTCCCTGTATTCTCAGCTTGGTCTCAGGATCTCAGGTCCTTAGGGAAAGCCAGCTGAGGGCCAGGCGCGCTCTCTGCAGGGCAGTTCCAGAAGCCGGCGGCAGGTGGTGCTGTTGACCCCGTTCCTGGGCAAGGGGAGGGCCAGGAGTCTCCTGGTCTCCCAGCTCCAGGGCCTGGCAGAGCTGCTGGGGCCTGAGGTCCCCTCTCCTAGGAGGCCGGACTCTCGGGCACACCCTCCATGGCCCATCACTTGCCCTGGGGAAGTGCAGACTCACATAGACACATGCGCACACCAGACACACAGGGGCACACACAGGCTGTTCACCTCTGTCTGCCTGGTGCCAAATGCCCAGCCTGGCGGTCTTCACGGATCACACACGTGCTTCCGTGTAGCCCACGTGGCAGGGGGCCTGCCTGGCTGGGGGTGTGTGAGGGGAGGAGGGCTCATGGCAGGGGATGCTTGTGTGGGCTCCTGTGGGTCAGCGTGAGTGCACGAGAGCTTGTGTCTGTGGTCTGTCTGCACATGCACACGTGAAAGGTGTAGCATGTGGGTGTGGGTGCACACGTGTGTGAGTGGGTGTTGTGTGTGTGTAAGCCCTCCAGCGCCCTGTCCCTCTGGGCACGACTATTCAGCTGTGTGTGGGGAGACGTGTGTGTCTACAGCTGCCCACACAGGTATCTGTGCACACGTGTTTGGCTGTGTGTGTGTGCTTGTGTGGGCAAATCTCAAACTCCTGGCAACCTCTGGGCTGGGCTGATGGATGAGAAGGAATAATAAGTGGTCTGAGGAATAGAGAGGGTATAGACAGACAGGCTGCAGAGACGAATTAACCTCTTTGTTGGTGCCCAGAGACCCTGGCCCGGCGGGGAGTGACCCAGCGGTTCTCAGGCTGGGAGCAGGCAGCGCTGCCACCATGATTAAGTGCACTGAATTATGTGTGATGAATTGCCAGGCTCTTTCACACACTGTCTCACCTAACATCCTCCTAATGTCCTCCTTTTACAGATGAGGAAACTGAGGATCAGGGAGGTAGAGGAATTTGCTTGTGGTCAGACAGGGCTGGTGGAGCTGGGTCTTGAGCAAAAGTCCAGCCCTAAGACTTGTCACTGAATCTCCTCTACGCCAAGCAGGTCTGGCTGATGGGCTGTGACGCTGATGAGTGTCAGGCCCCAAGCCTGGGATGGGACCGGAGGACATTTTCAGGGTCAAGGGCGAGATGAAGGAAAAGAGCCATGACTCCTGGTGTCAAAGGAGGCAACTCAGACAGTGGAAAATTCCCAGCTCTGTGGCAAGAGTGGCCTGGGAGTGTTGGCCTCTGCCTGCAGCGAGGGGTCGGCCTCTGGGAGCCTCAGTTTCCCTGCGTGCTGAGCCCCGACCTGGTGCAAGAAGCCTTGTTGGGTACTGCCCGCCCCCATTCATTCAGCAAAAGTTTATTGAGTACCTGCTATGTGTCACGCGTGGTTCTAGATGCTGGAGACACAGCAAGGAACAGGAAAGACATGGTCCCTGCGCTCATGAAAGCTAAGTGCCATGAGAGACAGGAAAAAAAAAAACCAGCACAAACGAGACCTGTTCAGACCCAGGTAAGTGCCAGGAAGAATGGAACTGGCAACGTGACAAGCAGTGGCCGGGCCGCTCTGCACAGTGTGGTCAGGGAGGGTCTCCAGGGGACGGCCCTGGGGCTGAGGTGGGGGTGGGGGCCAGGAGGGGCTGAGCCGAGGCAGCAGCAGGTGCTTGACAGGGGCTGTTGGGATGGTGGCCGGAGGACGGAGCAGGCCTCGCAGGCCATGGCGAGCCCTTGAGATTTTATTCTCAGAGCAGCGGGGAAGCCATGGAGAGGTTTAAGCAGGTGAGATCTGATTTGCCCTTTAAAGCTGGTCTGGATGCCATTCAGAGAATGTTCCGCGGCGGCTGATGATGCTGCAGAATGGGACTCGCACAGGTGCGGCAGAGACTCCCTAACCCCTTCCCTGGGCCCGCAGGTTTGGAACACAGGAGGCCTGGGAAGTTGTGCTTTGAAATTTGGATCCTGGAGCAAGCCCTCCTCCTGCTCTCTTCCTTCCCATAGGTCCTGTGTGCCCTGTGACTTCCAGCTCTTTCCCTGAGCCGGGAATTTTCTTATGCCTGGAGATGTTTTCTTCGCCACTGTGGATCCTGGGAGCGAGGTCTCCAGGTGCAGACTCTCTATCCTGCACAGAGGTCAAATCCCAGCTCGTTTCTTATTGGCAGGACGACTTTGGCTAAGTTACGTCTATGAAAGCCTCAGTCTCCTTGTCTGTAAAATGGGGATAATGATGCTTCTCAGAGTATCAGACAGTGCTGAGGCTTAGATGTGATGGAGCACGCAAAGGGCTCAGTACAGGGCCAGGCACGTGGCTGTCAGAGCTCCGTTATTGTTCGCTGTTGCTATGGTGTTGATTACTTAGTTACCTGAATGCCTGGCGTGGGCCCCTTAACACTCTGAACTGCAGTTTCTCCACCTGTAGAATCAGACCCACTTTGAAGGTATAGCCAGAAATTCAAATGAGATGTGGGAAAGTGCGTGGCAGACTAGGTACTTGGAAATGTGGCTTTGAGGTGCTGCCCAAGCTGGCCCAGCCTTCTTTGGGGGGCAGGCACCTGGCCACCTCTGCACAGAGGTGGCTTCCCGGGCCAGGGGCACAGCCAGGAGGGCTCCACGGGCCCTCCTCTGACTCACCTGGGCTCTTCCTCTATCTGCCCTCCCTCCAGCCCCCTCCATCCTCCAGTGTGTCCCCGGGAGTGAGCCTTTGGCAGTCTCCCTGAGTCCCTTGCCTTCCCCCAATTTGCATGTTTAAAATATATCTGCAGACACATCTTGCAGCTAAGGCCCAGCCTCCCTCCCTCCCTCCCTGCCGTGTCTCTGGGAGCTGAGCTATCTGCGTGCACAAGAGCCCGGAAAAGCATATCCACTTGCTTCTCCAGGTCAGCATCTTCTGAGATGCCCTGCTCTTATTTGGGGGTGTCAGGTTTTTTTTAATCTCCCCGTCTTTGCCTGCACCTGTGGGCTGTGCTCACTCATTGGCTGCTGGGTGATGCTTTCAGATCACAGGCCTGACACTGCAGTGTTTGTGTCTCTGTGCTAGGCAGGCACAAGCCCGAGCAATCGATTATCCCTGCGTAATCGCCAAGCACCGTCCATAACACTTCATCAGCCCCCATCAGCCCTTTGGGCTGCTTCCTCTGGGCCTCACGCTGGGTTACCCATGCCCTCTCTGCTGTGACTGGGTGCTCTCTTTCCAAATTCCAGAAAGAACCACCCCCCCCTGCTCCCTACTCCATCCTCCTTCTACTCCCCATGAGGCAAGTAGGGCTGCCTCAATTTCTGGTCACTTCCACCTTCCTCTGTGTCGTCTTGCACCAGCCACATTGTGTTCCCTTTAATTCCTCTAAGAGGAGGTGCCATCCCACCTCAGGGCCTTTGCACATGCTGTGTCCTTCACCAGAACTCCTTCCCAGTAGCCTCAACACAATCTCCTTTCTACCTAGCTCACTGCCACTTGGCATTCAGGTCTCAGCTTAACTGTTACTTCCTTCAGGAAGCCCTCTTGGATTTCCCAGCCTAGGTTAGGTTATTCCATTCCACTCCTTTTTACACTCAGCCCGTTTCTTTCGTGCTCTGTCCCTCCTATAATGATTTATTTGACATCTGTCCTCCTCACTCCATTTGAGGGGGCCTTGCCTCTGTTTTGTTTGCTTGTGTATCCTTTTGGCTCACATGGTGGTGCTCAATAAATGTTGATTGAATTGAATGAATGATTGAATGAATGCTTATTGAATGCAGTCTAACAAAGGCCTGAATTTTTGGCCAAGAAAAATTTCCTTCTGTAATCATGGGGAAAATGCTCCTCTCCAGGCCATCCTTCATATAATGAGGTGGCAAGGCTGGGGCAGGAAGAAGTGGTCCTGATGACGGATGTGATCATGGCTCCCAGGGCTTACTCCTCTGTCTTAGGCTAATGTTCGCTGAGCTGAATCTAAAAATGATGATGTGTCTGGTGGTGATGGTGGAGTCAGTGATGGGGAGGTTAATGGCAATAGCTCTTGGCAGTGATGGTGCTGGTGATGGCAGTAATGATAAGACCGATGCTGATGTTGGTTACTTTTTTGGTGGTGAAAACGATGACAGTTTTGCTGTAGTTTTGGGGTGGTGATACAAAGCATGTTTAAGAAGATGGACTTTGGATTCAGACAAGCCTGGATTCCTCCCTTGTCTCTATCACTTTAGAGATTCAAGAAACCCTTCAGTGTCTTGGTTTCCTCATCTGTTAAATGGGTACAACAAGAGTACCTACCCCATGGGTGCAGGGCTGGGACTAGGGTTGTTGTGAGGATTAAATGAGGGGATTGCATGGAAAACCCTTAGCACAGAGCTTGGCCCACGTGAGGTTTTGGGTAAACATGTGTGGAAGGAAATCACGGGGACGATAGCTCTGTGGTGATGGCCTCTGGACTGTTGCTGTTGCTGACGATGACGATGGTAGCATTTGTGACAAAGGCGTTGAAGACGGCAGCGTTGGTGCCTTTCCTGCTGCCGGTGTAGTTGATGGTGGTGAAGTGATGGTGGTGATGGTTACAGAGGGGATTACAATGTATTAATTCAACCTGTCAGTTAAAGAAACAGCGATGTGTTTTATGCCAGCACATTTTTGGGAAAAAAATAAATAGAAGCCTTGATTTTCAGGCATCATCAATAAAGTAGCAACTACACACACACACACACACACGCACACACACACACACCATGGTATAAAACAGGTGGCCAGATGTCAAGTGGATGTTTTGCGTCAGAGGAAAGCCAGGGGATGGAGGATCAGAGAAGGCACCAAGCAGGAGGTGGTTTCAGGGCAGGAAAGGTGTGGTGCTCAGAGACTCAGGGAGCGGTGAGAGGCAGGGGGGAGAGGGAGTGGAGAGGGACAAAGAGAGAAGGCTGGAGAGATAAGAGCCATGGCCAAGGTGTGAAGGATGACGGTGCCTTGTGTCCCCACGACGTGCTGAGTGCCACGTGAGAACCCTGGTCTCTAGTCTGGAGCTCTGGTTCCAGTCCCAGCTCTGCCACGATCCTCTGTGTGATCCTGGGCCAGCACTTTCCCTCGAAATAGTCCCTGGGTTCCCTGTGACTCCTAGGGGATTTGCTCCCATTTTAAAGATGTATACACTAGGCACATTTGGACTCTTGGTTTAGAAGGCCGGTGGTGACCTTGCAGAAGGCACCCTTGGGGTATCAGGACCACACGTTTCATGGCAGCGTTGAGTCAATTTGTGAGGAATGTCTGAGCATCCTTCCCTTCCTCCCATTTGCATGTATGAAATGTATCTGCAGATGCATCTCGGGCTGCCAGCCTCCCTCCCCGCTCTGCCTGCATCTCTGGGGGCTGAGCTTTCTGCATACACAAGAGCCCCCAGAAGCGCTTCTGCTTGGCTCCTCCTCACCAGCGCCTCCCATTCTGATGTTCACGTCCAAGATGTGAGTCACAACCAGAGAGGGCAGTGCCTTGCCCAATGTCACACAGCTAGGGGAGGCAGAACAGTGGCTTAAGGGGCACAGGTGAAAGCCATTGTGTGACTCCCACCTTACCCAGGGCTCTCCCCACACTGGATTGACCACAAGGGTGGGGAGCAGGTGAGGAATTGGGAAATAGGGACAAGGGGAACTAACCCTTATCTACCAGACACTGTAGTGTAATTAAGCCTGTGGACTTTGGAGCCAGAAAGGCCTGGGTTGGAATCCCAGCTTTGAATCCCATGGACTAGCTGTGTGGCCTCAGACAATCCACTCAGCCTCTCTGTGCCTCAGTTTCCTTGTCTGTAAGATGGAGGTGATAACGATGGGACCTACCTATCTCTGAGGATTCTTGTGAGGATTAAATGAGTTTGTACATAGCCCCTAGGACGGGCTGCCTGGTGGTGAAGGTGGCTGGTGTTACATGCCCTGTACTTCCTAGATTCACACCTGCCTCTTTGGATGTCCCCCTCTTTGACAACCCTCGTCCCTACTTTACAGGTGAGAAAACCGAGGCTCAGAGAAGGGAGGTGGGAGACTCGCCTGGCCAGGATTCCTGCCCGGGCCTGGCTGGCTCCACGCCCCATGAGCTGCCTTGGCAGAGGGACATGCAGGGGTGGGTCTGGAGAGCTGGTGGCGGGTGGAGGGGTCTAGAGAGGGGAGTGGAAAGCATTGAGCCTGACATAAGGCCCTCAAGAATGTGATCCACTTCCTCTGGGGTCCCTGGGAGCCTGGTAATCCTGGGGCGGCTGGGATGTGGGGAAACAGCTGTGCTGGGTAGGGTGGAGGGGGGGAGGCTCGAGGACCGTGGGCCCCGCTTCTCCGCTTTTCCTACAGGGGTGGAGGCTACGGGACAATTTATTCTGGCAGAGCTAGAGCCAGGAGGTGGGAGAGGAAGCAGGGAGAGGAAGGCTCGAGGTGGTGGGGGAATCAGCCAGGTCTGAACTAGGCCAGTGGTGAGCCCACCCCGGGCAGCCCGGTCCCAGCTGTGGCCAGCTGGCCCTCCCGGGGAGGCGCTGGGAGACCAAACTTCTGAGCGTGACAAAGGAGGAGGGGAACAGGCTTTTAACAGTGTCTCAGCTGGAAGGGCCATTGGGAGTCCTCTAGCCCAATCCCCTTGCTTTACTGAAGGGGAAACTGAGGCCCAGAGAGGGACAGCAACTGGCTCAAGGTCACACAGGAGTCAGTGACTGAGCTGGGAATAAGCCCAAGGCCTCCTGGCTCCGAAGCTGAGAAATTCTCTGCTGCCCAAGCGGCACCCTATCCCTCCAACCTGCCGCAGGGCGGGAGGTTAACTGGACAGTGGACGCAGAATCCTTGGATTCATCTGAGCTGCACCAAGGGTGCCCCCTGCAAGGTCACGTGTCCACCACACTGAGCTGAGTCTAGAAGGAGGGAAACGTGTGGTCCAGCGGAAGTGGGCAGGGAGGGGATTTCTGGCAGGAGGCTCGGTGAGCCCGGGTGGGGAGGCAGGGAAGAGTAGTCATGAGGTACTGAAAGTATTTTGTTGCTTTTTGATTTTATACATGGTTTCTAGTTTTTCTAGTTTCTATTTTACCGTATTTTCTAGTTGAGCAAGCCCTTCACATCCTTTGTCTCATACAACCCTCGCCACACTCCGTGTGAGTAGACGTTCTCACTCCCATTTTACAGGTGTGGACACTGAGCTTCAGAACGGAAGTGCTTTACTCAGTCACATGGCAACTGATAATAGCAGCGAGCCTTTATAGACACTTGCTGAACACAGGCTCCCACCTGCGAACTCATCCACAGACCCCGTGGCTCCTGCGGGCCGTGGGCATTTGTCCTCCATTCCTCCCTTCCCTGCGCCCTCACACCCCATCCAGCAGCCAGGGGATGGTGCCTTCTGCACGTTTCCCAAATCTCAGCCCCATCTCGTTAGTGCCGCCGCGTCCTTTCCCCTGGATGACACCTACGCCCCCCTTGCTGGTCTCTGCCTCTGTTCTTGCCCCCTGCAGTCCATCCTCCACAAAGCAGCCAGGGGAGCTTGCCAGAGTGGGAATTCGGTCCTGTCACTTGCCCCCACCTCCCGCTACAGCCCTTCAGGACTTCCCATACTCTTAGAAGAAACTCCGTTTCCTGAACACGGTCCCCAGTGCGGCCCTGCTTCCCACTGCTCTGATCTCATCTCCCAGGGTTCTCCCCTTCACTCTCATCACCCGCTCCTTGCTTCAGACTCAGGGTCCTCCTTCCTCTTCCTTGAACCCACCAAGGTTGTTCCCACCGCAGGACCTTTGCACATGCTCGTCCTCCTGACTGAACTGCTTTGCCCACATCCAAACACGGTTGTCTCCTTGTCAGTTCAGCCGGCCTTTGCTCACCACCCTGGCTAATGCTGATCTCCAGTAGCCTCACTGGACTTGACTTTCTTAATAGCACTTTCCAGCATCTGAAATCATCTGGCTTGTTTCTTCTGTTTTGGGGTTTATGATCTGTTTCCCTGACTTAGAATGTAAATATTCTGAGAGCAGGGACTTCATCTGTTCTGTTCACTGCTGTAACCCCACTTCCTGGAGTAAAGCCAGCACATAGTAGGTGCTTGATAAATCCGTGATAACTGACTGACTAGGTGACCAAGGTTGTTGGGATCTGAAATGTCAGACATTTCCTCTCTATTATCCTATCTGGCTTTCTGACCCTGATTCACTGTTGCTGTCAGAGAGCAGAGGACACTTTGGGCCCAAACCCTGGTGCACTTCGACTCGTGCTTCTTCACGTAATATTCAAATTATGGACTCCTTGTTATGCACCGGGTGGCCTGAGAGGCCCAGAGGCAAAAAAGGCAAACAAAAAATAAGACCCTGCCTTCAGGGAGCTTAAAACGTAAAGCATAAGATAAGAGAGGTGGACAAAGGATCCTAACAAGCTGGAGGGCTTTAGTGAGCACCTACTATGTGGTCGGTACATTGCAAACCTTGTTACATTGAATCCTCACGGAATGAATCACTGTTCGAGGGAGGATGGAATAAATCCTCACAAAATCCCAGCACAGTGGGGACTCGTCTCCGGTGACAGCTGGGGAAGGCGAGGTATGCTGAGGACAGTGACGTGCCCGAAGTCACTCAGCGGGTGAGTGGCAGAGCTGGATTCAAATTCAGCTCTACTGAAATCTACTCTGAAATCTATATCTACCAGAGAGCAGTAGGTCAAGCCTGATTGGAATGGGGAGGATGCAGTTGAGCGGAGTCTAGGAGGGGAAGGTGTGGGCCAGAGGAAGTGGGCAGGTGGGGGATTCCTGGCAGGGGGCCCAGGAACTGCGGTGGGGAGGCACGGAAGAGCAGGACAGTCATAGCAAAGGGAGTGGCTTTCCTGGGGGCATTTAGGGGAGGAAGGAAGGGAGATGAGGGGGGAAGGTGGCCTGGCCAGACTCTTGTCATTTGTCTTAGCATCACGGTGGCACAGTGGGGTGACAAAGGGAGTGCAGGGTAGAAGTCAAACCCCAGAAACTTCCCAGCAAATTGGTCCTGAGGGTCAGATGCTGGTGTGTTGGGGGGTGTCTTCTCTAAACTCAGCTCCACTTCAGGGGTTTGGGGGAATGGGGAGGACAGGAGAGGCCAACGAGAAAACAATGTGATCGGGAGAGAATTTGAGGCTTAAGTCTGTAAGGCTGGGAAGCAGTAGCCTTGCTTGGTGATTTGAACAAGAGGTGGTGGGCACTCTGGCTTTTGGAGTTGCCAGACCTGAGTTCTGATCCTGCCATTTCTGGACTGTGGTCTTTGTGTGCCAGACGGCTCTGAGTCTGGAATCTTCATCAAGAGAATAACAGGAATTCCCATTGCTATGAGGACTAAAGATCTTAACAAACGTAATGTGCCCAGAAGAATGGCTGGAGCAGCGTTTAAACACTCAATAAAGCTTAGTTTCTAAGTCCACCCCCCATCCCCTCCCCTGCCCCATGGGAAACCCTAAAGGGGTTGCAAACAGACTGACTTGCCCGAGGAGGCTAGGTGGCTCCTGTAAAGGGGCAAAGTGGTTGGGTGGGGCTCTGGGGAACTATGTAGCCCGAACATTTTTTTCAAGAGAGGCTAGAAATATGGATTGTAAACCTCCCACAGCTACGGTGCGAGAACCCCCTCACCTCCCCAAATAAAACACCCATGGTCCCCAAGGCTGCCAGTCTGCAAAGCCTCTCTGAGCACCTGGCTGAAGAGATGTGGGGGTACCTTCTGAGATTGGGGTGGGGAGCACGGGGGGTGGGGGATGGATCAGTCCAGGGTGTTTGAGGCATAGAGGACTGTTAACTGATGAGTTAACGAGGGAGAAAAGCTTCCTTGACCTGGTCAAGGTCACAGTCAGAGCAAGTCACGGAGTGAGATTGGGACTGAAAGATGATGAGGTCTGGGAGCAGAAAGCCAGAATCTGGCCTTGGCTCTGGACAAGATTGCTGTGTGACCTTGGGCAAGCCCCTTGCCCTCTCTGAGCTTCTGTGACATGAGTGAAGAGGCTCTATCAACCGTTCTGGCATTCTAGGCTTTGATGGGTTGGGCACCTGGTCTCTACCCCTGAGCGGATGGTAGTGGAGAACTCCGGGGAGAGAGCCCCGCCTCTCTTCTTGGGTCCTGGGAACAACAGGAGGTCTAATCTGCTGTTGACATTCCGCTGGGTCTAGGGGCTTGGGTTTCTCCTGGCCTGTGTGATCCTCCGGCCCCTCACAGCAGGCGAATGCTGGGATGGAGCACTTGCTCCGTGTCACTCTGGGATGGATTAGGGACCCTGGGGCCAGGGGATTGGGGGTGCTGAGAAGAGGGGAGTTGGGGGCAGGGCTGAGGGCCAGCTGCTGGCTGGGGGCTCTTCTTCCTTCTTAGTGTGTTTGTGGGGGATGTGCTCAGATAACCAGACGGGGCCTTGGAGATAACGATTGCTCATACAAGTCAACAGATGCTAACTGAGCACCTACTATGTGTCAGAGTTAGTAGGAGCTCAACAGTCTGCACTATCTCACCATTATTATTGCCATTTAACAGAGGGAGAAAATGAGGCTCGGAGAGAGGGGATGACTCACCCAAGGTTGTTGGGTGATGGTGGGGTTTGAATCCAGGTAGCCAGGCTCTCAAGCCCACACATTTAACTCACATGTGCTCATGCGGACCAACGCCGAAGGCAGAACACAAGAGCAATGGATGCAGCCAGAGGGGCGTGGCCTGGGCTACGAGGTGGGCATGTGATGGGGTGGTCGGTGTAGCCCCGAGGGGCCGCCCGGGGAAGCTGGCACTGGTGTCCTGGTGAGCTTCAGTGAGGGGTGGGGGGCACTGAGGGGTCTTCAGTGGGGTCTGGTTTGTGCTTTAAACAGCTCTCTCCCAGCGTGGTTCCTCGGAGGCAGACCTGAGTGGGGCTGTTCTGAAGGCCAAGTCCTGCTTTTTCAGGCGCTGACCCAGGTGTCCCCATGCTGGGTTCTGAGCATCCGTGGCTGGCATCTGCAGGGTGAAAAGAGGACCCGCAGTGGTCTGCAAAGACAGTTTCTCCTTGGGCTGCTGAGCTCCGCGGTGTCCTCCTTTTCTCTCCCCTCCTCCTTCCTCTCTCTTCCTTTCCCTTCATCCCTCCTCTGGTCTTGGTGCTAAATGAGTGACCGGAGGGCCCAGACACAGATGGGCACCACCTCTGTCCCCAGGAAACTCATGATTGGCTGGGAGGGCAAAGACGGGGACTTCAGTTACGGGGGTGCTAAGTCTCTAGCTGAGGCATGCAGGAGGCCGTGGAGACTGCTGAATAGCCTAGGGCACGTTGCTTCCTGAGACTGAGTTTCTCCGCATCACACCTCACGGCGGGAGTGAAATGAGATGTCCTGTAGAGAGCACCTCGTGCAGCCCGGCACACCAGCTTCCTGCATGCACTCATTCACTCATTCATTCATTCCCATAGAGGGCCAGGCACTCTTCCAGGATCTGAGAGCATCACGGGCAACATTAGTTATTTAATTACTCGATGCCAGGCATGATGTTAAGATGCTATATTCATTACCTCATCTGCTTTACACTGGTACTCCAAGTGGCAGATACTATTTTCATGCCCATTCTATAGATGGGGCATGGAAAGGTTAATTCCTAAGTGGCAGAGCTGGGGTTTGAGCCTAGGTCAGCCTGGAGGCAGAGCTCAAGCCCCAGTCCGTACTTCAGCCTTGACCTGGCCCTCAATCCCACATGCCCTGTGTGGGAATGAAATCTCAGAGTTGGTCTTTCCTGGGCCTCTAGATTGAAAGCTCCATGAGGCCAAGGACTATGTCTGGTTCTGCTCACCTCTGGAGCCTCTTGACCAGGCACATTAGGTACTTGAGAAATGAATGGATGGATGGATGAATGGTCGCACAGGCCAAGCCTCTCGGGAGTCCTGGAGGGGACCCTGTGGGCCATTCTCGGGGCAGGCCCTGGGCCCAGGGACCCTCTGCCTTGTGGCTTGGCTGTGGAGGATGATCTGTCTGGCCTCTCCACTCCCCAGCCTCCTCCAGGACTTACGGGGCTTGTGGATATGGGCCCGTGGCGGGATCCAGAGGGCCTCGGATAGAATATCAGTGGCTGAGCCCTTGAAAATCTGATCTCACCCCAGCCCACCTCCCCAAGTTTCCCCCCAGACCATCAATCAGCAGCAAGACACGATCGTATTTTATAGCCAGGCCGGGGTGGGGGGGGCATGAAACCCAAGCCCCCACTCTGCCTGGGCTCCTGCTTGCTTATAAGGATCAAGGCAAACCCGGGCAGAGCCTTAACCCTTTGTGATCCTGTTCCTACCAGTGGTGGGCACAGATCTCCCACAAACCCTGCCAAACGAGGTCCCTCGGGGTAATGGAGGGACTTAACGGAAAGGTGGGTAGGTGTTCTGGGGTCTTGACTGCCCCCAGGGACTTGCAGGAAGGCCTCTGGATTAGAGGATGGTTTCTGGCTTAAGGTCTGCCCATTTGCAGCTGTGTGAACTCAGGTGGGTTGCCTCCCCTCTCTGGGCTCACTCGTCAGCTCTAATGTGGGAATCCCAACAGCTTCCTGCTTATCTTAATAGGGGTTATCCTACTGTCTTTAACAAGGGTGAAAGTTGATTCTTGGTCTTGGGCCCCACGGTCTTTATAACAGGGTCCTTCCTGGACCCCTGGAATAGTTTATCTGTAGTAAGAGACTCTTACCTCTCTCAAGGATTGGTATTTCCGTTTTACAGACAGGGAAGCTGAGGCCCAGATAACAGTTTCCATTACCCCGGATCACAGCCAGTTGCACAGCTGGTGGACTTGGGTTGAGGGAGTAGAGAAGCTTGGAGTTGGCCTGAAGGTGTTGCCCCAGCTCGGAACCCTTGGGAGTGACCTGGGATGAAGACCACATGGGCTTCTGGAGAACCAAGTCTGGTGGGAGAAACCCCAGGGTGAAGGGACTTGTTAACGTTATGAAGGAGGTCTGGTGACACCCTCCCAACTTTAGGGTGAGCCAGTCCTCGGCTGGGAACCTTGCCTAGGTGACCTTGGAGCCTAATTTTATCATCCTTGAATGAGAAGAATAATATCACCTTGCCTAGTTATCTTGAAGCTTAAAATAATGACCACTCCCAACTGCTCCCTACTCAATGGACCCTCAGTTATCATGGGGCTACGCCAGTAGGGGCTGAGCGCCCTGTCACTGAGGGGCATTCAAGCAGACTATGGTTACGAGGTAGGGAGGCATCTTGGGGAAGGGGGTGAACGAGGTGACCCTGAAGACCCCTTTCAGTCCTGATGGGGGCAGGGGGGTGAGTGGCAGGGGAGGTGCTTTCTCTGGTGTCCAGTTACCAGCTCCTGGAATCGCAGAGGTCATTTCGGCAGCAGGGGGCGGGGAGGGCTCTAGGAGCAGTTTCCTCGTGGGGACGAGGCTCTGGGGACGCGAGTGTCACACCAACAGCTGGACGTGCTGGGTTGATGGATGGCTGTTAAAAAATCAATTTTCTGAAGCCCAGTCAGTGGGGCGGGCGGCTGGCCTTGGGGAGACTTGGGCTGGCCTCGGGAGGGGCTCTGTGCCCTGCAGGTGGAGCTCAGCCCCCTCCCCAGCTCCAGAGGCCCTCCTAGGGGTCACCTCCCCTGCCTCTTCACTGGGCTGGACCTCAGGCTTAGAGACCCTGCCCTGCCCCCTTTCTGGCCTCATGGGGAGGAAAAGAAACCAAGTCCTCGTGGGAGGGTCAAGCCATCTGGCACCTAGTTCCGGCTCCGCCTCTGATGGGCTGTGTGAGCTCTCTGGGCCTCAGTTTCCCCATCTGTAAGTAGAGGGAATAGGGCTAAATTCCCCCCACTTCCCAGGGACCAGTAAGCCAGATCCTCCTTATGCTCCAGTCTCAGTTTAAGCATCATCTCTTCATTTTAATTTAATTTAATTTTATTTTATTTTTGGCCACACCGTGCGGCATGCAGGGTCTTAGTTCCCCCACCAGGGATTGAAGCCACGCCCCCTGCAGTAGAAGTGCAGAGTCTTAGCCCCTAGACCACCAGGGAAGTCCCATAAACATCATCTCTTTAGAGAGATGGCCCCTCCCCTCCAACCACCCTAAGGCAGCCATCCTGAGCAGCCTGCTGGCTTTTCCCTGGCTCTCAGCACAGACCCAGGGGCTTTATCCATGCCTGGCCCTCCCATGAGGAGACGAGCTCCATAAGGAAAGGAGCTATGTTGAAGGAGATGCTGTTGTGTCTCCAGGGCCTACACTGTTGTGTCTGGCGCATAACGGGTCCTCAATCAATGATCGTTGAAGGAATGAATCGGTGGCAGGCCCTCTGCTAGGCGCTCTGGAGGCCCAAGAAAACAATGACAAGTTTCTGTCTTCAAGGAGCGAAGATGGGGGTGGGGGTGTGTTCCCAAAGTGCTTTGATTCTGAAGCAGCGAACAGGCCAAGGAGGGAGGTGACCTGGAGCGCGGTGTGGGATGATGGGCAAGAGCTGACGGGGATGGGCTGGGGGGACCGCTGCATCTCGGCCCCTGGGGTTTTACAGGAGCATGCGCATTGCGATGGCCAAGTGGAAGTTCAGCCCTGGATGCAGGGCCGGGAGTCACAGGTCCCTCCTGCTGGACCAGGTGCTCCTGGCTTTCTTCGGCTTTTGCTCAGAGCCTTTGGCATTGCTTGAGTTCCTTCTTTTGGGAGGCCGCGGGATAGGGCATAGCGTCTGGCCTGAAACGCCCAGGTTTCAATCCCACTCACTCTGGGTGACCCTGGGGCAAGCTGTTAATTTCCCTTTTACACCCCCTCTGTGACCCCGCAGGGGGTTGTGAACAGAGATCCAGAGATCCACGTGTAAACCATTGGCAGGCATTGTCTCTGGCACTTAGCACTCAGCGGTCCAGTTCTCAAGGATCAAAAGCACATTCACACCCATATCTCAGCAGGGAAAAGTGAGTCCCAGGAAGAACTCCTGCATTTATGCAATATTTACTTGAATGCCCGACTCAGTGGCACATGAGTTGGGGAAAAGCCCTCCTCCCCCTCTGCCTAATTTCTCTGCTTTTGACTCGGTTTTTCAGCAACTCTACTGGAACCCCGCCTCCGCCCTTGATAAACCCAGGCTTGTAGAAAACAGACCTGGAAGGGGCCTATCTTAGAGGTCTGTGGCCCATCGAACCATTTGGCATATGAGCAAGTAAAGCCCGGAGAGTTCTGCCCGGCCAGAAGTGGACAGAGCCTGAGGGAGACAGAGCAGGCCACGATGTCCCCTGAGCAGGAAGCCACCTCGGGGAGCTGTGGGTGTCTCCTGACCATGACTGGGGACAGGCAAATGAAGGGGGGGACAGGCAAACGGAACAGGGGCGGGGGCTGGACAGCACTGTGGAAGGTCTGTTCTTCTTCTCTCTCTCTTTTGTCCTAAAAAAGAAAAAAAAAAGAAAGAAAAATCCCGGATCTCCCACGACTTGGAAAAATGGCCTGAATCCTGTGTCTGGCTCCGGAACATTTTATGGCCCTTTCCAGCCAGGGATGTGAAGCCCCTGGTGACATGAGCTCCCTTGTTCCACAGCCCTGGCCGGGGAGGGCCCATCCATCTTCCGCAGCTGGCGGCCGCGTGTGGGAAAGGCCCCGCTGGCGGGGGTGCCACCTGTTGCTCTCACTCTCCCTAAGCTGGCTGTTTCAGTCCTTCGTGGAGGCCGTGATGGGGGAGGGCCCTGGGGGGACCTCTGTCCCCGCTGCAGACTCTGAGCACCACCAGCATTGCCCGGGTGATGAGGCTGCCATGCGAGTCAAGGTCTGTCCAAGGCCCGGGCTCTTCGGCGGCTGTGCCACACTGCATCCCTCCCTGAAAAGGTGGTGGGCCCTGGAGCATCCCCAGAGGGGGAGGGAGCCAGCCCTGGCCGGGTAGGGGAGGCAGACATGTCGGTGGCAGTGACAGTGGGAAGCACAGGCAGCGAGGGAAGAGCAAGCTAGGCTGAAGGAACAGCCTCTGTGAAGGCCCAGAGACCCAGCAGGGCAGGGTGTGTTTGGGGAACTTTGTACAGGGTGTGAGGCAGGGAGGGACGCAGTCTCGGCCGGGCATGTAGGAATGGCCTTGACCATGCACTTGGACTAGTCCTGAAGACAATGGGAGTTATTGAGGGTTCTAAGAGCAGGAGAGAGACATGCTCAGATCTGCACCAAGAACCGCTCTGCTTCCAGGGTGGAGGAGGGATTGAAGATGGACAACGAGGCAGAGATTGAATGGAGCCAGATGCACATGGGCACACGCCCAGCCTGGACACCCCCAACCGTTGTCCTCTCGGCCAGCCACCTCTCCTGTTTCCCCACCATTGGAGTGAGGGGGTTGGACAGGCAAGGTGTGGAAGACCTTGGACCAATGCAAGCTCTTCCCCAGAGGTGCCGTCGCTCGGCGCTGGGAACAAGTGTCTTGCCTCCCTGAGCCTCAGCTTCCCTATTTATAAAGCATCAAACTCACAAGCAAGTTGGAAGCACCAGCTCACTGATTGGAAGGTGCCTAGCACCAGGCTTGGCACATACTAGGTGATCAAAGTTGGAGAATTTCTTCTGCTTTAAGCCCCTCCCAGGTTGAAATTGCTCTATTTCTGTGATGACTGTTATTGGGGCTTTCCTAGGGAAACAAGGCAGGGGCGTTGAAGGAAAATGGTGCCCCAGGGAGCCCTGAGTGGGGTGGAGGGAGAGGGCCGGAGCTCTGGAAGGGCCACTCAAGTTTCAGAGATCCGGGGACCTGCAGAGCTCCTAGGAATTTTCCCAGGCCAGGAGGCAGGCAGCTGGAAGCCATCCGTCCCAGGGAAAGAGAGAGGATCAGGGGTTCTGCCAAGGTCTTTCGCTGGGAACAAGAACTCGGGAGGGGAGCGGGATTCTCCCATCCAGCCTGGAAAGACGAAACCCTTCTGCCGGGGCAGCTGCTCGTGGGGATGCCAAAAACCCAACGGCCGGCCCCTGGGCTCTCCTGGGGCTGTGACCGAGTTAAGGGGGCTGTTTGGAGCCCTGACAGCCCCGACAGCCAGGGGAGCAGACCTGGAATCTGCCACCTTCTGAGTCTGAACAGCCTCTGGCATAGACCTGCCCTGGGTGGAGGCCCAAGGACATTGCCCCTGGGGTGCTGAGGTTTCTCTTGGGTAGCCAGGGTGCCACAGACCGGGAGATGGGGAGGTGGGAGACAGTGGGGGTGAGAGTCCCACTTTGGAGCCGGCCAAAGTGGGGAGCCCAAGTTCAAGGTCATCACAGGGTCAGTATTCTCTACTCTGCAAGGTTGTTGTGAAGATTAGAGATAATACATGGGAAGAAACAGCACACAGTAGGTGTTCAATAGGCGCTAATTATATTACTGGAGGGGATATAGACTAGTGATTAAGAGCGCAGGCTGAGACTGACTTTCTGGGTTCAAACCTCGCCCCTGCCACTTCCTCGCTCTGTTAATCAGTTACCATTCCTGAGCCTCAATCTACTCATGGGATGCACTTGAGACACTGCCTGGCAAGGCAATGAGCCCTCCATAAGCACTAGCTGTTATTGTTATGCTTGTTGCTACAAACGCCCTATGAATACTTTGGGCCCAGATCTACAGAATGAGAACATCCTTTTTTTTTCTTGCCAACCCTAGTAACAATAACAGCTGCTACCCACACCTTGCCTTCTGGGTGCTGGGGGCCCTGCCTGATGACTTACCTTATCGCAGGAGTCTGCTTACCATGCAGGGATATAATGATTTACTGTCGCATTTGGACAGGGGAGGAAAGAGAGCTCTTAGTTCTGGAGAGACTCACCTAAGGTCCCACAGCCAGGAAGTGCCAGGGAGAAGAGATTTCAGGCCAGCCTCACACAGTACGGGAACAGGAGCAGGGAGGACTTCCAGGCACAAAGACACTGGGGAGAGCGCTGGGCTGGGAGTCAGGAGCCAACACTCTTTTTCAAACACACCGTTAACTTTCTTAGTCTCATAGTTAAAGAAGAGGTGATAATAGCAGGTACTGCGTGGAGTCGGGATGAACGTTGGTTGAAATCGTGTGTGTAGAGGACCTGGCACAGTGCCTGGCACAAAGTGAGTGCAGCCAGTGGTGGCGTGTCGGTAGGGAGTTTGCATTGTTGATGTTAATGGCGCTGTTGGCTTTTCTATTAGTGTTGACGTGGTTGCTGCTGGGCTGATGGGGTAGGTGTGGCTGTTGTTGGGGTAATCGTTGCTGTTGTTGTGGATGGTGGAGATGGTGTTGGTGGTATAATTGGTGGTAGTGTTGGTAACGGTGACGCTCTTGTTATTGGCGTTGGAGTTGGCGGTGATGGCGGTGTTGACGCTGATGGTGTTGGTGTTAATGTCGTTATTGGTGGCAGTGTTGTTAGAGAGGAATAGTATTGTTGGTGTCGGCAGCGTGGAATTGCTTGGTGTTGGTGCTGAGGTTGTCACTGTTGGTGGTGGTGGTGTTAATGTTCTGACTGGTGATATTGGGGTTGCAGGGACTCACTGTGGTTATAGGTGGCATTACTGCTATTGGTAATGTTGAAGTTGTTGGTGCTGAGGTTGTTCTTTTTGTTGTTATTGGGAGCGGTCAGGTTCACGCTGGTGACGTCGGTGCGGATGCTGTTTCTGGTGGTATTGGCGTTGTTGGTGGTGATGCTACCATGATCACTGGTGGTGTTAGTGGTGTTGGTGCTGATGATATTATTAGTGATATTGGTGTTGGAACGGGTGTTAACACTATTGCTGGTGGTATCAGTGTGGACGACGTTAGCCTTGGTAGTGTTGATGGTGGTGATACTAACATGATCACTGGTGTTGGTGTTGGTGGTAGTGGTATTAACGTTATTACTGGTGGTATTGGTGTTGCGTATTGATGGTGGTGATGCTAACATTCTTACTGGTGGTGTTGGTGTTGGTCCTGACATGATTACTGTTGTTAATGGTGGTGGTACTTACATGATTATTGGTGGTGTCAGTGTTGTTGTTGGTGGTGGTTCTAGAACGATTCCTGGTGTTTTGTTCGTACTCACATTGTTCCTGGTATTGGTGTTGGTGTTGATGATGGTAGTGCTGACATGATTACTGGTAGTGTTTGTGGTGGGATGGTGGTAGTGCTAACATGTTTATTGGTCTGGGTGGTGTTGCTGTTGGTGCTAACATTGTCACTGGTGGTGTTGGTGGTGGTGTTGTTTGGGGGATGCTTTTGTTTTCTGGGTCCAGCGCTCACCCAGCCAGACTGAAACAATGCCATGGCTCGTGACTTTTCCGCTGCTCCAACCAGACTTTCCTTAAGGAGTCTGTGCCCTGCAGACACACCTGTGTGCTTTGCCATCTGGCTTCCTCTGCCTTTCCTTGTTTTCCTTTTGAAAAACTCTAGCCTGGCCTGAAAGAGCATTGCTCACTGTTCAGTTGGGATAGGGAGGGGATCGGGGTATCTGGCAAGGCCTGAAGGAGAAAGGGGGAACAACATGGGGTGGGGTTAGACTGGGGGAGATGGGGCCCACAAAGCCTCTCCTACCAGGGCTTTCCTGTTCCCCCACTCCAGCCCTCAGACCCTCCTTCTTTCCTTCCCTCTTTCTATCTACCCTCCTTCATTCTCAAATTCACTTATTCAGCAAAGACTCCCTGCGGTCCCTCCATGCCAGGCCCTGGGTGGGCCCCTGATGTACCATGATGAACCAAAGACATTTTAGACATGAGTCCTGTGAGAGCAGGGAGCTCCTCTAGCTTGTTCATCACAGTGTTCCCAGCTCCTGTTGGATGAGTGAATGAATGAATGAATGAATGCACAGATGAATTCCCATTTCTCAGGGGGCTCACAGACTGCCAGATGATCAGCTGGTGTAGTGGGAGTGGCACCCAGGGTTCAGAGCCTGAGGGAAAGAGGGAGGGATTATTTTGCCTGGAGGGGTCTGAGGAAGCTTTACTAAGAGGTGACAATTGATCTGGGCATTAAAGGACCAATAAGATCACCAAGAGGAGGGAAGTGAGAAGCGCTCGATAGTTGAAGGAGCAGACTTTACTGGGAGCCACCCTCCCTCACTTCTCCGGCCCTGCCTCCAGAGACTTGGAGGAGGTCTTGTGCCTCACGGCTGGTGAGCTGCCCCTCTGGGATGGAGGGGGGTGGGATGGGGGCTTAGTCAAAGCCTTGCTTGTGGGTGTTAGCATGGGCCAGAGTGCCGCTTGGGGATGTCTTAAAAACCTCACAGAGCCTAGAATGTCAGTGCAGGAAGGGCCCTTAGAGGATGGCCAGTCCAGTGGTTCCCAAACTGGGTTTCTGGGAACCCTGGGGTTCCACTGAAGCATCACTGGGAATGAGAGGGGGACAGAGGGGCACTAGCCTCAGGCCCAGAGGTACTTCTTTCATCGGATCTATCCACTTGGGTTCTGGGTAGAAACTTTTCAAAATGCGTATTGTATTCCATCTTCACCTTCAATGGCCCCTGTTGTTCTTAAAGATCAAAATTCTTACCTTGACCTACAGGGTTGGTACGTTCAGCCCCTGGCATCCTTTGACCCTCACCACACGCCAGCTGTCCCTGTCTCACTTTGTCCTCGAAGGCGGCATCCTCTGTCCCACCCCTGCTGCTCCGTCCTCTGCGACACCTGGCCAACTCCTACTCCTCCAGGTCTCTGCTTCCCCAGGGAAGCCCGCCCTGGTCCCCAGGGGCAGTGCTGACTCCTGTCACTCATGCCTTCTCCTCGGTCCTTTCGCCGCTGGTCTCACACTTCTCAGTGAACTCCTGTGATGTCTGCCTTCCCCGCAGACCATCAGCTTCCAGAGGGCAGGGAGGGGGCCCGTTTCCTGCACTGCTCTGTCTCTGGGGCCCAGCACACAGTAGGTGCTCAGCAAATACTGTGAAGTAAACCATCTTTCCCAACCCTCTTGGGTGGCAGATGGAGGCGTGAGGCCCAGAGAGGGCTGTGCGGGACCTGGGGTCGCACAGCAGGTCAGCGGTGGAGGCTGCCTGTGTCCTCCTGCCTTGCCTGTTCCATTGTCCCCTGCGGCCTCTCCAGGGCTTTCCCCCATCCTTCCTGGCCACATCTCCCTCCCCTCCCCCCACCCCCGCCTTAATCCCTGTGCTTCCCCTGAACGTTCCCTTGAACATCTGTAAACTGGGATGGGCATGGGAAGCTGGCAGTGGTCTCATCTCCCCTGTGAGGGCAGGAAGTCTCTCTCGCTGCCAGCGCTGGCTGCTTGGCCCGGACCGCACTCCTCTAAGCCCCAGCCTGGGAAAGGCACTCCTGGCCCCAGTGTGGCATTCCTGGTCCAGCCTTGCCAAGGGCCTCAGCTGGTGAAGGCCAGGATATGGGGCGAGTGGCTGAGGTGCTGGCATTCAGGCTCACAGGGGGGTGGGGGCATTTACGGGAACCAGCCTTCTGCCCAGCTGCCCTTCCACTTCCAGGCTTCAAATGCAAGAAGCAGTGAGAGGGGAGAGGATTGGGCCAGGAGGCGGCCAGCAGCCAGGGAAAGATGAATAACGACACCAGAGAGGCCAGACTGCTTCTGGGAAACACCCTTGAAAATTGATTCTCAGTGTGGAAAACCAATGGGTGAAGCGGGGTCTTTTGGGGTCTTTTGAGCTTGTGGGCTGTGGCCTGCTCCCCTGAATCCTCTGGGGCCTGCCATTCCCAGGGAGGCTCCATTCTGCCGGGGTCCACCCAATTCCCAAGGTACTGCGCCCGTCTGGATACACAGGGCTGCGGCCAGCTAGACTGAGACAATAACAGTAATAATCCCTGATGTTGTTTGCTCAGCTCTCTCTACCCCATCGTGTTGCAGGCCGGATTTGAGGCAGATCATTAAATTCAGGCTCTACTTTTCAAACAACTGAATGCTCTCACATAGTAGGTACACAGTGAATGGTCTTATTCCACTAGGTCTTCATAACAATGCTGAGAAGTGGTAAGTGTTGTTGATTCCCATTTTGCAGGTGAGAAAACTGAGGTTCCCAGGTTACAGTCTTGCCCAGAGGCTCCTAGCTGGTGTAGAGCAGACCGAGGGCTCTGTCTGCAGACCCCACTGCCTCTAATTGGGAAGTGTGTGGGACTCAGGCCAGAGCACCCTAGGGGTGGGTCTCGTGCCAGCAGCCAGGATAGAGTGTCTTTGAGACAGAAATTGTAGACTTGCGGTGTCACAGGCTCCAGAACAAGCAGGCAACACACCAAGGAACACTTTCTAGTGTTTGCTTATTTTTTCTTCTGATTACTGCAGTAAGACATGCTTATTAGAGAAAATATAGAGATGTATAAAGAAGAAAATAAACCTGATCTAAGGTGGAGGCAGTGGGGGGACATTGAAAGTCAGATATTTTGGGTTCATATCTCCATTCTGCCCCTGGGACAGGCACTCAAATTCTCTGTGACTCAGTTTCCTCTTCGTAAGATGGGGATAAGAATTCCTTTTACTGTCATGTGAAGATTATAGGAGTAAGGTAATGTTTGAGCAGTGGTCAGAGCTCATCAAGTTTACCAGCTTATGGCAGGGTGGCTCCCGCTTCCCCACAGCTATTATTCCATCACGAGGATCATGCTGTATATACTTTGAATCCTGCATTTTAAAAACCTTTCTATGGTGAAATAATTATAGATCCTCAGAAAGTTGTAAAGATAGTGCAGAGAGGTTCTGTGTACCCTTCACCTAGTCTCCCCCACTGGTTACATCTCCCATAGCTTCAGTGGGATATCAAAACCAGGAAATTGACATTGACATTGAAACTGACATTGAATTGCCTAGTTCTCTGCCATCTTATCATGTGTAGGTGTGCGTAACCACCACTGTAATCAGGATACAGAACACAAGGGTCTCCCTTGTGCTCCACCCAATTTCTTCTCAGCCACCAGCCCTAACCTGACAACCAGGAATCTGTTCTCCGTCTCTATGATTTTGTCATTTCAAGAATGTTATATAAATGGAATCATACAGTATGTGATCTTTTGAGGTCTTTTTTTTTTTTTAAACTCAGCAAAATTCTCTAGAGGTTCATCCAGCTGTTGAATGTATCACTAGTTTATTCCTTCTTATCTCTAAGTAGTATTCCATGGTATGGATGTACCACTGTTTGTTTAAATATTCACTTATTGAAGGATAGTTTGGTTGTTTTAAACTTTTGGCTATTACACATGAACATTCACGTGCAGGTTTTTGTGTGGACATCAATCTTTATATCTCTGGGATAAATGCTGAGGATGGTCATTGCTAGGCTGTATGGTAAGTATATACCTAGCTTTTTTGAGAGACTGCCAAACTATTTTCCAGAGTGACTGTATCACTTTACATTCCCACATGAGAGCTCTTTTTTCCTCATCTTCACCAGCATTTGGTGTTGTCACTATTTTTAATTTTAGCTGTTTTAATAGGCACGTTGTGATATCTCATCGTGGTCTTAATTTGCATTTCTCTAATACCTGGTGATGCTGAACTTCTTTTTATGTGCTTCTGTGCCATCCTGAATCCTGATTTTTTTTACCCAGCATTAAACGTTAGCCCTTGCTGCCTGTGTTATTGCAAACCCTTTATAAACATTATTCGTGATGACTGCATAACCCTTTATCATATTTAATTTCACCATTCTCTTATTCTCCCTGTTATAAATAATGCTGTGATGAACGTCATTGTGCATAAATCATGGTCCACATAACACACCACTCACCTAGAACAGATTCCCAGAAGCAGAATTCCTGGATCAAAGAGTGTGGACCACTCTTAAGGCTTTGCTGCACATCACCAACTGTCCTAAGGGAGGTTTCTTCCCATTACCCTCCCCAATTTTCCCATAACTTCTTTGGCAACAACTAAATGTTTTAGAACACAGGGAAGCATATAACATTCTCAAAAGGAGATCATATCCTGTGGCCAGGCTTTTGGAGGTTAAATCCTGGCTCTGCCATACACTTGCTATGTGACCTTGGGTAAGTTACTTAATTTCTCTGAGCCCCACTTGTCTCATTTGTACAATGGGGGTAATTAAAGAATCTTCCTTTATAGGGTTATTGTGAAGGTAGAACGGAATGCTCTCATAAAGAACACAACATAGCGCCTGGCACATAGTAGATGCTCAACAAATCAATGTTTACTACTGTTATCATCATCATCGTCGTTGTCAGGCCCTTTGCCGGGCACTGGGGACACAGAGATGAATGAGGTAAAGACTGTGTTGTGCTCATGATAACAGTCAAGAGAAATGTGATGAAGTTATGTGGTTGGTGAAACAAAGTGCTCTGGGAGCCCAGAGGAGGGAGCGATTCTCTTTGTCTGGATCTGGGGAGCAGAAGGAAAGCTGAGGGGAGCTGGGGAAAGCATCACAGACAGACTAAGAATGGAGAATGCTGAGGCGCCCACTGGGAGGAGGAGGGCGTTCCTGGTGGAGGGAAGAGGGGGCACCGGTGGGTTGGTGGTGAGAGACGAAGCAGCAGAGGAGGCAGATTTTTGACTCTGCTGCAGGGTGGAGGCTGGGTCGGAGAGATGGGAGAAGAGGCAGGGAGATGGTGGAGGCTCCTGAACATCCAGACAAGGTGTGAATCACAGCCAGACGCAACCTCAGAATCCCTCAGCTGGGAGATCCCCTAAAATGTCCAGGGACTTCCCTGGTGGCGGAGTGGTTAAGAATCCGCCTGCCAATGCAGGGGACACGGGTTTGATCCCTCGTCTGGGAAGATCCCACATGCCGCAGAGCAACTAAGCCCGTGCACCACAACTACTGAAGCCTGTGTGCCCTAGAGCCTGCACACTGCAACTACTGAAGCCCGCGCGATTTAGGGCCCACCTGCTGCAACTACTGAGCCCGCGGGCTGCAACTGCTGAAGCCTGTGCGCCTAGAGCCCGTGCTCCGCAACAAGAGAAGCCACTGCAATGAGAAACCCGTACACCGCAACGAAGAGTAGCCCCCGCTAGCCGCAACTAGAGAAAGCCCATGCACAGCAACGAAGACCCAACGCAGCCAAAAATAAATAAAATAAAATAAAATATCTAGTCCTCTCACTTTGCAGTCGTGGAGGTTAGACCCTGAGAAGGCAAGTGACCAGCGCAAGGTCACACAGCATGGTGGTGGAAGAGACAGAATTAGAGCAAGCAAGGGGGTGGATGAGTGAGCTGCTCGTCCTGTGACAGAAGACTAGGCGACATCCCAGGCTGTGGACCCCACCTAGCCCCTAACCTTTGTACCCCTTCCCCACACTGCGCCCAGCCTTTCCGCTGGAGCTCAGACAATCACATCACTGAGACCTCCCAAGCTTCCTCCCCCACTGGCCTCTCTGGAGACCACCTTCTTGGCCATTAGCCAGACTTCGCAGCTAAAATCCGAGCGACTAATAGAAGTTGATGGCTGAAAGGCCTCTCTGCTAATTGGGGCCTAATCAGAGGTGGCTGCAGCCACAGCTGGGCTGTGGGAAGGGTGCAGCCTGCAGTGCCGGCCCCCTGGTATCCCTCCTGCCACCGTCACAGAAGAAGAGGACCAAGTCCCATACGGCAGGGTCTTCATGGACCCCCATTCATTCATTCATTCCACCAAGATTTATTGGGGCGACTACGTACCAGGTGCTGATGATATAGCTGCCACCAAAAAGGACATGCGGCAGGCAGCGACGTCCTGCCTTCACAGAGCTAACTGTCCAAAAGCAGAGTCAGATGGGAAGCAGGGAGATAAGACAATGTTGGCTGGTGACAAGTGCACTTGGAAAATAAAGCAGGGAAGAGGCTGGAAATTTCTGGGGAGTGGGGTGGGGCTGTGTTGGAGATGTGTGATCAGGGAAGGTGACATTTGAGCTGAAACCTGAAGGATGAGGAGGAGGGAGCCAGAGATCTGGGGGAAGAGCATTCCAGGCAGAGGGAACAGCAAATACAAAGGTAGAACTTGGAACCAGGAGTCAGAAATCCATGACTTTCTGGGTGGTCTTGGGTCAGGCTGTGGTTCTCCAGATAGGGTTGGGCTTGCTTATACTTCCAAGCCTTAGCTTTTGTATAGGTGGAAACTGTGAGGGCTGCAGGGGGTTGGGGGAAGGTGGAAGAGAAGCTGGGATTTCATATGGGAGCTGCGCAGCTCTGGCAGAGGTGTGGAAAGTCCAGCCGAAGTCTGCTGGGCTGTGATTGCAGGCAGGCTGGAGGCCCCAGCTTCACACTCTCTGGCTAACTGAATTAACTCTTTAGCACTTTAGCAGCCAATGTCCCAGCTCCAGGCTTCTCACATTTGCCCAACTCTGGCAGTAATTTAGGAAAGGGTATTTAATTTCTTCAAGGTGGCTGGAGAAGGTCACCCAGCAGGTGGGGCCCCTGAGGAAGTAGACCAGATGTCTCCAGGAATGACTGGCCCTCAGAAACTGGGGCAATTAAGGACAGTCAGGTGCAAAACTGGGGTGAGAACCAGTGCTCTCCTCCTATCCTCACCCCAGAAACTCCCAGAATGATGGGGAGAAATAGTCCCTGTTTAAAGGGACTCCCTATCTGATGGGAGAGATGCAGCACCTGCCCTGGGAAAATTGTCTAATGGGGGAGGCACAGCCCTGATCCCAGAAGAGTTCTTGGTCTGATTTAAAAAAACAAACAAACCAACAAATGTAAAAACACATACCAAGAAACTTACGAAAGAAATCAGACCTGGTTGCTGAGGACCTCAAAGGAGCACTGCAGGTGCCTTGTTTTATATGAACTTTGTGGCAGGCGTAGGGGTGCCTGGTCATTTGGGCCAATTTCTTATGGACCTCAGATGTGGCTGGAGGTGAGAGGTGGTGGGGCACGAGGGGTGAAGAGAGCAGGCTCCGCGGCTTTGTACTTGGCTCCAGCACCTGCCACTGTGTGACCTTGAGCATGCTATCTGACCTCTTGCGTCTCAGCTTCTTTCATTTGTAAAATGGGAGGTGGTGGGACTTCCATCAATTTATACCTGTAAAGTGCTTAGACCAGGGTCATAATAGCAAATAACTCTTATTTTGATGATCTGTATTCTCCCCATTTTGCAGCTGAGCAGACAGGCTTGGGAAGGGGCAGAGATTTGCCCAAAGTTCGTCAGTTATCTGTGGCTGCCTGGGACTTGAACTCAGACCTCCTGACTCCATGCTGGGTCTTCTTTCCACTGCTCCCTCAACATGGCCACATGAACAACTTCCCAGGATCCTCACAATTGCCCTGTGAAGTGGTCCAGGGAGGTATGGGTGTCCCATTCTGCAGATGAGGAAACTGAGGCCCAGAGAACTTTGACCACCTGGAGGTAGGAACCATGTCTTATTCACTGGAGCATCCCCCGCCCTTGGCCTGCAGTGCATGATCAGACAACATTTGTTGAAATGAAGAAGAAAAGAGGCGGGGATTGGTGGGGGCAGTGGTTGGGAGCTTAACGTTCCCCTGGGCTGGAGCTGAGGCTCCAACTCAGATCTTCTGCCTCTCGGGTCAGCGTCTCTCTCTCTCTCTCCATCTCACGGCCCATCCCAGATGCAGACATTTGAATTAGCATCCTGCCCAAGGCCCCTCTTCTGGCTTAATAAGTCTCACTTGCAGCCCATCTACTTGAGCTGGGGGAGGTCTATGTGAGGGCAGCGGTGGTGGCGGGGGTGCCTCTGGGCACAGACACCGAGACCTCACGTCCAGGGCCTTGGGAAACCTCACACCTGGCTGGGGAAGATGACAAACACAGCAGAACAGTGTCTGTGACATCCTGTGAATTAATCTGAGCATCCTGGGCCTCGGGCAGTACAAGCAGTGGCAGCGGGGGGATCCTGTCTCCAGCCTTGATTAAATCAGAATGTTCTGCCAGCCTGTGCCTGTTAGTACACCCAGGAAGGGCAGTGAAAGTGGAGAAGATGTGGCTGACACGTGAGGGGAGAGGGGCACCAGGGCTGTGGGTGCAGGGCTGGGCCCAGGCTCTGAGCAGCCTGGAGCAGAGAAGGCTTTGGGCCTTGGAATCCCCATCTGGTCAGTGGGGCTGCTCACTCCCACACGCCCTCACCTGGTGATGTGAGCTGCCTCTGGGGCTCTCAGGGGAGCACTGGCTGAGCAGGTCCACTTGGTTTCTGTAGATCCCGGAAGTATTCATTATTCTGTGTGTGCAGAGGACAGCTCTTGAACTGGGTAGTGTCAGCTGAGTAGGAGTTTTCTTGGCTCCTTCCCACCACCCTCATCTCTAATCTCTGCATCCCCTGTGGCTGGCTGATTCACGCCTCTATGCCTCTGCACATACTTCTCTCTGAGCCACCCGGCAAACTCCTGCACATGGTGGAAATAAGCAAGTCCAACCAAAGGAGAAAAACAAAGGCTATTTATTCCGAGCTTGCTATAGCAAGGAGTCAGCCACTGTCACTTGTGTTTTGGCAGAGACTCAAAGGCAGGCAGAGAAGTGGGGAAACTTTATAGCGGGAAAAAGCGAAGTCTTCAGGTGTGTCCTGATTGGAGGCCATTGGCACAGGGAATCTGCAGATGAACTAACCAGAAGCAGGGCATCCTATGTCATGGTCAGTGGAGCATGTCTGGCTTTCTCTGGTTGCTCCTAAGTTGGAAGTGAGGGCAAAAATGAGGGAAGCTGCCAGTTATTAATCATGTCCTGGCCATCTGGGGCCAACTGTTATAAAGTTCTTGTTTAGTGTCATGAATTGTCACTCAAGATGGCAGGCTGGTTTCCTGCAAGGCTGACTGATGGCAGGCTGACTTCCTGGGCTGTTTATTGTAGATAAGGAGTTGGTTTCCTGGGCAGGTTGTGGGTCAATGTTCTATTTTTATGTATGGTGTGGCCATTGTGCATTTGTATAATCAGTCTCTCAACATCTTTAAGAACAAGATCAAGGGCCACCTCCTGCAGGAAGCCTTCCCTAGACTCCACCATGATCTGTGCCGATGTCCTTCCTCCATGCTTCCAGACTCCCCCACTCACATGGAGACGTCGAGGCTCTTAGTCCAGACAATTAAGGGTTTGAATCACTCCTTAGCTGTGTCTGCCCTGAGCAAAGTGACTTAATCTCTCAGCTTCCTCATTGGTAAAATGGAAGGTAATGATAGTATTATCAGGAAGATGAGTTGAGATAATAAATATACAGCGTTTAGAGCACGGCTGTTGTTATTCGAAGTATTATTATTACCTCCACTCCAGCAAGACTCAGCGCGGATGGGATCATTTGTTTATGAATCTCTCTCCCCCTTAGACTGTCATTTCCAGGTCCCCCCTCCCCTTCAACCACCCGGCTCCCAGTGCAGCCAGGCACTACACAGGCATCTTTACCTGCTGGCCTCATCCCTACTGAACTCTGAGCACCTTGAGGGCAAATCGATTTCTTATTCGTCTCTGTTCTTAATGCCTCATTCAGCGTCTAGCCAGGAATGGGAGCCCAGAGGAGGTTTGCTGAATGAGTGACTACATGAGTGAGTGAATGAACACACAACGTGGTCTCTGAACCACCCTGCCTTCCTTTTCCCACCCACCTGCCTGAGCAAGCCCTCCTCTTCCTTGGTTCTGACAGGTGGTGTATGTGGGGAGGTGGCTGGGACTCATGTCCCTGGGGGAGGTTTATGCTTTAGGGGGGTTGGGGAAATGGGAGGAGGATGGGGAGAAAGGTGAGGGCTTCAACCCAGGGCAGCCTTCTGACAACCAGAGCTCTGCAGTGGTCAAGCTCCCTCCAGAGGGGATGAGTTCTCTCTGGGGGTGTGTAACCAGCATCAGAGGTGCTACGGATGGAGACTTTGTTTAACTCATTCACTTACTTTTATATGCAGTTTTTCACTTATTGAGCACCTCTATATACCAGGTACTGGGGTGGGCTCTCAGGGCAGAAGGGTAAGTAACACTGGATGGAAAACTTCAGATTAGTGATTCCCAAAGTGCGGGGTATGTGGAACAAGAGCCCCACATACCCTTCCTTGGCCAGAAGTGTCCACAGCTTCCCACTGACCCCATGTCACAAGACATTTCTGATGCAGCCCTCCAGCTCTCTCTCTCTCTCAAAAACCATAGAAAAAAAAAAAGAAAGCCATTCCTGGAAAAATATACCCCTAACTACAAAGACAGCCAGTTCTCACTAAAAACTCAGCTACTAAGAGTGTTTGGAAAAGTAGATGTCACCTCAAGGTGCCAAGGAGCTGGTGAGCTGAGCCTGGCTGTAAGTGGCCAAATTGTGACTTTAAAGTTAAATAAATTTTGTTTTATTGACATAAGACATAAACACAGAAAAGAGCACAAGTCATAAGCATACAGCTAGAAGGATTTTCTCCAGGTAAACACACCGGTGTAGCCAGCACTCAGATCAAGGAACAGAGCGCCACCAGCTCCCAGAAGCCCCCCTCATGCCCCTGCCGGTCACCACTCCCCCTCCCCCGAAGGTAACCACTTTCATAGAAATGGAATCACACAGTGTACACCCTTTCTGTCTGGTTTCCGCAGCTATACTCTGTTCATTCATTCTCATGGCCCTGCAGTATTCTACCTCGTTGCATGAATAGACCTCAATTTATTTATCTGTTCTACTGTTGATGGACATTTGGATAGTTTCCAGTTTGGGGCTACTATGAATAGTATTGCCATGGGCACACAGGCTTTTGGTGACCGTAAGCACTCGTGTTGGATGGGTATCGAGGAGTAGAAAGGCTGGATCCTAGGGAAGGCATATGGTCAGCTCCATGGACACTGCCTAACGGTTTTCCAAAGTAGTTTTACCAATTTCCACCCTTGACAGCAGAGTAAGAGCGTCCCAGTTGGTCTACATCCTCAACAAAGCTTGGTGTCTCCTCCCCACTCCCATTCTGCCATGTAGTTTTAATTTGCGTTTCCTTAATGACATTGAGCACTTTTCATATTTTTTAATTTAATTTTTATTTTATACTGGAGCATAGTTGATTTACAATGTTGTGTTAGTTTCAGGAGTACAGCAAAGCAATTCAGTTATACATATACATATATCCATTCTTTTTCAGATTCTTTCTTCATATAGGTTATTACAGAATACTGAGTAGAGTTCCCTATGCTATACATTAAGTCCTTGTTGATTATCTATTTTATATATAGTAGTGTGTATATGTGTGTGTGTGTGTGTGTATATATATATATATATATATATATTTTGGCTTTGCCACACAGCATTTGGGATCTTAGTTCCCTGACCAGGGATCAAACCCATGCCCCTTGCATTGGAAGCGTGGATTCTTCACCACTGGACCACTAGGGAAGTCCCAGTAGTGCGTATATATTAATCCCAAACTCCTAATTTTATCCCTCCCCCCTCACATTTCCCCTTTGGTAACCGTAAATTTGTTTTCAAAAAAACAATACACACTTCCTGGTGGCCATTGCTGAAATAGAGAGAGAGAGAGAGAGAGAGAGAGAGAGAGAGAGTTTGATTGGATCACACAGTGATGGGAGAGGTTGGGGGAATTTTTCCTGGGTATTAGCCTCCCAACGTATCTCAGGATTGTCTTTCCACTGAGTGGATTGACAGGCACTGGGCTAAGGGCTAAAGCAGGTCAGAGCTTAGGATTCCTCTTCCTGCATCTTAGCATGTGCCTTTGGTAACAATGATGAAGTTCGGGGTGAGCACAGACCCAAGTGCTAATTTTATGTGTTTTGCTTCAGTGACACACTCTATCGCGGGGTGGGCTGCAATTATAGGAGGGCTTGGACACTTCACTTATACTTCACTTAGCAAGCTAATTCTAATTGTCTTTGAATCAGAAATGAATGAGAACTTTTAAAAAGTCTTCAGTAGTGAAAAATATAACATTTAAATTTAGTCTTTCTGGGAAAAAAGCAACTACCATTGTCAGGTCACATGGATACTTTCTTTGGTGAAGTGTCTGTTCAAGTCTCTTGACCATTTTTCTATGGGTTTCTCTCTTTCTTATTTATTGGTAGAAAAAAAATTTACTATTCTGGACATGAGTCTTTTGTCATATGTATGCAAATACCTTCTCCCTCTCTGTGAGTTGCATTTTCACCTTCTTAATGATGTCATTTGATGAACAGAAGTTCTTGATTTTAATATAGTCTAGTTTATAATTGTCTTCTTTCATGGTTAGTACTTTCTGTGACCAGTTGAAGAAATTATGCCTACCTCCAGGTCACAGAGATGGTTTTCCCTTTTCCTGTAAAAGTTTTATTATTTTACCTTTCACACTTAGACCTGCCGTCTGTCCAGAATGACTGGATATGGTGTGAGGCAGGGTTTAAGAATCACGTTTTTTCCATGTGGATTTCCAGTGGTCCCAGTGCTATTTATTGTTGTTGGGGAGGGTGATGTGGATGGAGGAGATGTTTGTGGAGACAGTGGGGTTGGGGGAGCAGGGTGAGCAGGTGGGGGCATCTTTTCCCCTAATTAGCAGAGCAGTTATCTTGGGGCGTCTGTCCCATGATGCCTATCTCCTAGACCGTGGGACTTAGGATTTGTCCTCACGCTGCTCCTTGTCAGAAGCCCATGCAAGAGGCTGTTCTCAAGTAGTAACTGCCCCTGCCCCTCCCACGTTGGAGGAGCTTGATTGCCCAAGGCTCTGAAGCGCTGGGTGGTTGAAGGTCCGCTGTGAATACCCCTTTCTGGACAACACATGGCTTTTATTCACACATTTCTTCATTAATTTATTCACCCATTTCTCCCTCCCTCCATCCTTCTCTCTTTTCGTCTCCCTTCCTTCCCTTCCCTTCCTTCCCTCATTCCTCCCTTCCTCCTTTTTTCCTTCCTTCCTTCCACGGACATCCTATGTAAAATCCCAATCTCCCAACTGCAATTTCCTTCTTTCGCTTCCTCTTAGCATTGAGAACCATCTGATACCATATATTTTTTCCATACATATATATTTTACTTATTTTTTATTGAGGCTTAATTTATATACAGTAAAATGTGCAGATCTTACATGCATGGTTTGAAAAGTTTTGACAAATGTATACAATCATGTTATCACCTCCCCAGTCAAGATATATAACATTTCTATCACCCCAGAAAGCTCCCTTGTGCCCCTTCCAGCCAATCCTCCATCTAGAGGCAACCATTGTTCTGATTCCTATCACCATAGATTAGTTTTGCCTGTTCTTGAGCTTCATATAAATGGAATCCTACAGCAACACTATGTGTTTTACTTATCTTGTTTATTGTCTGTCTCTCTGACTAGAACTGTAGGAGTGGATTTTTGTTTGTCTTGTTCATGGCTGAATTCCCAGCTTCTAGAATAGTGCCTGGCGCATACTTGGAACATATTTGTTGAATAAATGTATAAATAAAGCTATAGAGTTGCCCTTTCACTCACCCATTTACTCATTTTTTCTCTAATAAGAGTCAGAATGAAGTTAAGCAAGAGGGCCCCAGAGACAGCCTGCACCCTGGCTCCAGCATCTATCTGCTCTCTGAACTGGGAGAAGTTGCCTCAGTTTGTTCATTTGTGAAATGGGGATACGAATGTTCCTACCTCATAGGATAGGAATCTTACTCATAGGGTAGGGTCGTAGGAGTTGATATATATAAAATGATTTAGTAAGCTTTCATTAAATGTTAATGATTGTAATTAATTGATTAATCAACTGTTTGTTAACATACACTTAGAGGTCATCCAGGGCATTCATTCATTATTTGTTCAACAAATATTTATCGATGACTTGACTGGTGACACACACTGGTATTATAACAGTGAATAAGTCTAAGTCCCTTCTTCATGGGGACTGACATTTTGGTGAGAGACTATTTTAGTATTACATATTAGTATAAGCTACTAGAAAAAATAAACCCAACAACACAGTTTCTTAAACAACTTAGAAGTTTTTTGTTTATTTAATTTTTTTCACCTTGAGTAATACTCCAGAAATAAGTGATTCAGCCCTGCTAGGGCAACTCTGTCATCCTTAGCATATGGCTTCTCCCTCTGGGTCCATAATGGCTGCTGCAGCTCCTGCTATCTCATCTGCAACCCAGCAAACAGGAAGTGGGAAAGGGCAAGAGAAGTGTCTATTGTTTCCTTTTAAGGCGTGACCCAGAAGGGTCCTATGTCACTTTTATTCACATCCCACTGACCAGAACTTACTCATGTGACCACACCTCATCACAAGGAGGTCTGGGAAATAGACTCTCTAGCTGAAACTTCTAAGAGCTTGGGAATTAGTGGTTTGGAGCACTGACTTCATATCCCCAGGTGAGCCAGACCCCTTGTGGGGTAGTTTGGGATATCTCAAAGCTAGGATTGCCAGATTTAGCAAATAAAAATACAGGATACCCAGTCAACTTGAATTTCAGATAAACTATATTTGGGACATATTTATACTAAAAAGTTATTCATTGTTTATTTGAAATACTGTATTTTATCCATCAATCCTGTTCAAAGCTCTTCCTTGGGTAGGGCCCAAACCAGTCTTCTCTGGCTCTCCCAGTCCAT
Organism: Balaenoptera ricei; assembly: GCF_028023285.1. Taxonomy (NCBI): domain Eukaryota; kingdom Metazoa; phylum Chordata; class Mammalia; order Artiodactyla; family Balaenopteridae; genus Balaenoptera; species Balaenoptera ricei. The sequence continues at coordinate 14,259,748 of NC_082639.1, read as the reverse complement.
CCTAGCTCTGCCTCCGAAGCCTATGGGACGGTTAAGCCAAGACTTAACTGTGTACCTAAAGGGTGCTAAACGCTGCAGAAGGATGCAGAAAACACAGCTGATGGGGCACCTTCTCCTTGGGGCATAGCCGTCAGGACAGGCAGCTGCATCTTTCCCATGAAGGTGCATTAAACAGAAGTCCATGGTTTGTGCCGTGGGACAGCTGATCCAAGGCAGCCTAGAGGGGCCCATCCCAGGAGTCTCATCACAGTGGGCTGAGGTCTGCCTGAGAAGGCTTCTTGGAGGAGCTGAGCTTTGAACTTGGGGTTTTCACGTGGTGCCAAGGCAAGGCCCAACTCCTAGAAGCACCCTAGCCCCGGTTCAAATCCCAGGTCTGCTCCTTCCTAGCTGTGTAACCTTGGGCAGGTCCCCTCACCTCTCCAAACCTGGGTTTTCTTATCTGTAAAGTGGGGATCAAAGGAGAACCCACCTCAGAGCATGGTGGTGAAGATCAGGTGAGACAGTGTCCATGCGATGCTCCCGGGACACCCTTATCTTGCAAAATAAGATCTGGACTAATGTTCCTTGTCTGGTTGTTGTAACTGTTTTTGTTGAGGCTTTGAGGGAACAAAGGATTGGGATGGTTATGCAGGGGGCAGCAGGACTCTCACAGCAGGATGGGGGTGGGAGGGAGTGCAAAGGCATATATGTAAAAGGGGTGGGGTCGCCTTCCTGGCTGCCCAAGGGGATTTGGTACCCCAGGGCTGGGCTTGGTGTTGTGGGTGACCCGGTTGGGGATGGATCAGGGCCAGCAGGACCCCGAAGGCCGGCAGCACTATCCATCCTCTTGTCCCCAAGCCCCTGCCCCTCGGTACCCCCTCACTCAGTTCAGTGTGCCTCTGGTTCCCACGGCCCGCTGCGTCCTAGCCCACCATAGCCACGGCCACGGCCACACTGTGGAATTTCCAATTTTCAGCTAATGTGCGGGTCGTGACAGAGGCTCAGAGGCCCTGGTCGGACATAATGGCAGAAGAATTGTAAATGTCACCCCAGTGAATGGCAATGAGGAAGGGCGGGGAGGAGACATTTTCCACTGGCCACGCGCAGAGCCCGGGAATACATTTGCTCTCCGAGTGTGTCGCATTAGATTTCCAGAGGTGCTGGGGCTCCAGGTACATGTCATTAGTAACAGTTTGGGTGATAATGAATCCTTTTATTTCTTTTCCTCACAGCTCATGAATACATAACGAGGCCCCACTCAGGCGCATCTGGCCTGGGCCCGGAGCCTCTGCCACCTAATCTCCTCCTGTTCCAATATCCAAGCAGCCCAGCTGGGGCCTGCCTTAAAGGAGCCGTGTGCCCGTTCCTGCCTGGGGAGGCCCAGCCAGGCCGGCCGAGGGGCTGAGCCCTAGCTGAGAGTTTGGCACCACCGAATCCCAGGACGTGGAGGAGGGTGGCAGAGCCGGGCAAGGAAGGCACCACCAGATCCTGACTCGGTTGAGAGCACCACGCAGTGCATGCAGCAGGCACTCAACAATGCTGCTTAGTGCACAGTGCCTGCCTGGCGAGGGGCGAACTGTCTGAAGGCTTTCTAGAGACCCCCTTGTTGAGCCTGGCCAGCTGTTCTACCAGGTGGGGTTGTGAGGTTGTGACCCCTTTTTATAGCTAAAGAAACTGAGGCTTAGAAGGGTGGGGGGCTTCATCTTGGGCTTAGCAAGGCAGGCCAAAGCAGAGCCCAGCTCCTCCCCAGCTGGCCATCATTTAGGGAGGTTCCCAGGAAAGGACATTTTATCAAGTGATTCTTGGTTTTATAAAATGTTCCCTACCAAGAATTTGGTTTCTGTATTCATCGTAAATCTGTGTAGTTTTATCACTTAACCGAGCAAATGCTTCAAGGAAGAACAGAGGGTTAGTTTTTTAAAATTGTTTTCCGAGATGTCTACAACCTTCTTTTCCAAAAAACTCCCTCCTCCCTCCTTCCCTCTTTGGCCCACCCTGTTTTCTTCACTGCACCCCGTCAGGTCCTCACATGCTCTCTTACATCTCACATTGTATTTGTTTACTGTCCCATGGGGATGTGAGCCCTGTATGAGCAGGGACTTTGTTCTCAACTGGATCTTCAGGACCAAGGACAGTGCCCACCACACAGTAGGTGATCAGCCTCCAGCCGCAGAACAACTAACCAGGTTGCGTCCCAGTCGTGGTCACCCCAAGGCTGGGCTCTGGACTCCATTGGCTCCAGGAGGAAAGACCTCCATGGTGGCAGGCCTCCAGGTGAGTGTGTGGCCTCGCAGCTGAGGCTCCCTGGGACTTTCAGGTGTGGTCAGACCTGGGTGACTTGGACACTGTGGAGGGTGGAGACGGAGCAGGCAAGCACAGCTCCTGGCTGTGAGGGTGTGGAGGGAAATTTCAGACGCTGAGATGACAATGCCTTTGTGATGGCCTGGGTCTCAGCTCTCTGATGGTCCCTCCTCAGGCGGGAGGCACCCGCCCCCAGAGCCACAGGGATCTGATAATGTGAAGGTCACTCTGATGCTGGGACCCAGGCCAGGACATCCATCTATTGAGGGCTTGTTTTCTGCCAGGCAAAATTACAAACACATTAAAAACATTACTTAACAACTTAACTCTTCTGAGAGGCAAGTAGGTATTATCATGCACCCCATTTCCTTGTGTAAGGAAACAGAGGAAATGGGGTGCATGAGAAACTTAGGCAACTTGCCCAAGGACACACAGCAGTAAATGGCAGAGGTAGGATCTGAACCCAAACTGTTTGGATTCTGCATGCAGGTTCTTAACTACAAGACTATTCTGCTCTTCTGATATGACATTATAAAAAGGCAGATAGCATTATGAGGACCCTCTCTGCAAAGCCAGCCAACCCGTCTTTCTGGATCCACTGAACGCTGAGAAACTCTCTATGATTCCACTCCTAAATCTGAGCTGTGTTGGTGTGAAGTCTCTAATGGACCAGGGCCTGGGAGGCAGTGTTACAGTGTTAGGTGTGTGGGCCCTGCAGTCAGACAGACCTGGGTTGGAACCTTGGATCTGCTACTTAGTGCTCTGTGATCTTGAGCAAGCCACTTTCCCTCTCTGTGCCTCAGCTTCCTCATCTGTAAAATGGGTATGATACAGCACCACCTCGTAGGGATGCTGGGGGGATCAATGTGCCAATACATGGAACATTTTTAGAACGGTGCCCGTGATGCTCAAGGAGTGTTAGGTTTTTCTAGAAAAAGCTTGAGGGGGTGCAGGGGAGGCACTCTGGTTAGGGCTCCACCATGGTCTCGTCATGGTGATCACCTATCATGACCTCTTACCTCACCTTTCTTCCATCTTCCCATCTCTGCCTTCTGCCCCTGAACTTCCGCCCCGGCTAAGAAGTCTTCCCAGATTAAAGGACAGAGGGAGAATAAATGCCACCCCCTTGCCATCATCTGTACGCACTTGCCCATGGTCTGAGGTTTGTCTTGCTCAGACTTTGTGCCATAACTTTCAGGGGCATGCCTTAGGGCTGAGTGTCTGGTGGGCAGACTCGGCCCAGGGAGGCTCAGAAAGGCAGGAAACCGAGTGTCAGAGCCTTGGTATCCAGGCCTGCTCCTTATGGTGTCGGAGCCCTTGACCTAAGCCTCACCACCCCGGCTTTGCCATCTCCACCATGCACTTGTGGGGAGGCAGTGTGATCTGGGGAAACTATACCCTGGGCGGAGGGAGAAGGCCTCGATCCCAGCCCCAGCTCAGCCACTGACTAGCTTTGTGACCTTCTGGCCAACGGCCCCTCTGATACTCAGTTTCTTCATTTATAAAATGGGCGCAATAATGCTGCTTCCTGTGTGGATATTGCCTGTGCTCAAAACAGGGGTCGGCACTTGGAAGTTCTCAGTAAACGTCAAGCTATAATTATAAGGATTATTTTATTTCCTTCTCCTGGGATGTCTCTGTCCTGTGGCCCGTTCATTCAGGACCCTGCCTACACAGCCCTTGCTTGCCTGCCTTGCTGTGTTCACTCTTTAACCCATTTTGTGGGAGTTGCCCTGATGAGTCTTCTGAGAACACCTCTCTGATCATGGCAATGCCAAGCCCAGGAATCTTCAGTGGCTCCCTATTGCGTCCAAGACAAAGACCAAAGCACTTACTCTGGCATTCACAGCCCTTCACAGTCCTCAACTTCCCTCACAGGGCCCCAGGCAAACTCTTCACTCCCCACAGTCACCCATCCCACATGTGGCCGGTCCTGCCTCGTTCGTTGGCTTTCCTCTTGCTGTATCCTCCTCCTGGAATGCATTCCCCCTTCCAGCTTGAGTTTCACCTCCTGCAGTAAGCGGTCCCTTCACCTGACCTCCCTGAGCCTCTGTTTTCTCATCCGTCAAGTGGATGTCCACCGTGCCCGTTTTGTGGAGTTTCCATGACAACCGAATGTTCTAAAAGCACAGTAAGGACTTTGAAAATTGTCACCGTGGGACACCTTCTCATGATCCCCACCCCCCCACCACCCCTCTCTCCTGATTCCCCGGCACACAGCAGGGCGTGCCGAAGAGCAGCCTGAACAGCAGTGAAGCCCCTCGGATGCTGTCTGGTGAGGACTGCCACCCGTGCCCTGTGCAACCTCTCCCGGCCTCGCTGTTGACTTTGGCACACAGCCCTCACCTGAGCTGCCGTGACCAGCCTGGAATTTCAAGCTGAGTTTGATTTGACCTGTTCCGCGGGTCTGGCTCCTAAACCAAACCATATTCCTGCTGAGGCCCCAGTGCCCAGTGTTCCCTGGGGAGCTGGGGATGAAGCCTGGCTGGGCTACCGCCTGGGGCCGCCTTCACCAACCCCTGCCCGGAGCTGCCTCCTGAACTAATTCCATAATCCTACCTCCTGCCTGGCCCCGGCGGCTCAGGAAGGCTCCTCTGGCAGGCTCTGATCCCACCTTCCTGCTCAGCCTGGGCTGGCAGCCCCTCGGCCCCTCGCCAGCCCACACTAGGGCCCTGCTGGGGCTCTGAAACTCATTTAGGCCCTGTGCTCTGCTGCCTTAGCACCCCGACCCTGGACCCCCAGCCAGGCCTTGTAACAGGATCCAGATGTTCCTTCCCCTGTCCCCAGGGTCCCTGGGATAATCTGTGACAGTCGGGGGGCCAGTGGGGGCAGGCACAGCTGCTGGGATAGAGGACAGAAACCGGGTATGAGGCCCAGGGCCCAGGGTCAGTGGAGGGATAAACATACACCCCAACCCAGGCACCCTCGGTCTACACAGTTCCACCCTCGTCCAGAAAGCATCCTCATGTCCCCAGCTGAGGGTGGAAGTGCTGTGTGACCTTGAGTGGGTTGTAGACCTCTCTGTGCCTCATCTGCCTCACCTGTTTGACCAGCTCTGACCTCACAGCATTGTTCTGCATAGGTGAAGGGCGGATTTGGTGCAGGAGCCTGGTACATAGTAGGTACTCACCAAACAGTCTTGGGGAAGTCACCTTATCACTTGGAACTTCTTTCCTTGCCTTTCAGTGTTTCAGGGAGAACTGGCACAGAGCAGGGGTTCAGCAAATGGCAGGTGCTCCCCTCTCGCCTTCCAGGGTCTCTGGCCAGCACACATGTGGCAGAAGGAGGGGCCAGCCATCTCCTGGAGTCTGCCTCAGAGGCCTAGACTAGCTCGGGGAGCCCCTCATCTAATGGGGAATCCAGGTCAGGAAGACCCGGGTTCCAGTCCGAGGTCCACCCCCAGGTGAGTCCCTTCCCCTGAAGGCCTCAGTTTCCCCATCTGAAACATAAGTCCTTTTCCAAACATCTTCGAAACACAGTTGATGCTCCATGAATATCTGTTGAATGATACTCGGGATGCCCTCCATCATTTTCTCTCTTCCACATTTCTGTGCCCACTGTTGCCCGACCCCCAAATGAGGGCCACCCCTGAGGCACCCCTGGGGCACCCCTGGGCCTGACCACCTTCCCCAGACTCTTACAGCCACCCCCGCTCAGCAGAGGAGGGATTGAGGGCCAGGTGACGGGCCAGGAGGACAGGCCCCGGAGGGACCTCCTGGCCTTTCCAGGCTCCCTATGGAAGACGCCGGGGGGGACAGAGTGGGAGACCAAGCTTTGGGTCGAGGTTGGGGTCTCAGCAAGTCATTCAACCCTTTTGTGCCACAAATTCTTCCTTGGAAATATAATAAGAGTAGTTACCACGACCTGAGGCATCACAGGGGTCAGGCACCGAATCAGGGCCTTTATGAGCCTGCTCTCCTCCATCCTTACCTGGATCAGGGATGCTCAAAGTTGTTGGCAGCGGCTGGGAACTGGTTAGAAATGCAAATTTTCCAGCACCATCCTAGACCCGCTGAATCTCCACCTCTGGAGGTAGGGCCCAGCAGTCTGTGTTTTAACAAGCTCTCCTGATGATGCTTGTTGGGAACTCAAGCAGGAGAACCACAGATCCACATCCTCCTCCTCCTCTTCCTCGCCCCAGGCCCTTCTTGTCCGCAGTCCCTCTGAGGCATCCTTTAACAAGCCCACCCCTTCCCCAACAGACCACAGGGAACTTCCCCTACTTCTCAGGGTCTCCAGCGTTACCAGCTGTGCTCTTCTCTGGTCCGGAATCAGCGGCTTTTTGCCACACACCTGTGAGGTCCCTGCAGGCAGATGCCCTGCCCCTCCCCCAGCGCATCCCCCGCTGCACATGTACTCCAGTCTCTGAGATGGGTCCGCTGCCAGCCTACCTCTTTATACGTGGACAAATGCCTGGCAGCCATGAACAGACCACTCACCCTGTCCCCCTGCCCCATCACTGTGACCTAGTGAAATGAAGTGATTTAAAGCACTCACAGCCTGGGTTTGAACCCTGACTCCTTAGCATACTAGCAGTGTGTCCTCAGATTCGTTTCTTAACCTCTCTGTGTCTCATTTTCTCATATTTAAGCAGAGATAAGAATACCTATTTCTAGGATGGTTGCAAGAATTAAAAATGATAATATGGGTAAAGCTTAGGACAACACCTATCATGTAGCATGTACCGCATACGTGCTAGAAATTATGGTTCCCTGGGTCCTGTCCACACCCCACCCCAGGCTTACCTGCTTCTCCTTCCCTCCATGTACCAGGTCTACCAGCCAGACTGGGCTACTGTGACTCCCTGAACCTGCCATTCTTTTCCATGCCTCCCTTTGTATACGCTGTGATCTCTGTCTGGAGTGTTTCTTACTCTTCACCTGGAATACTCCTGCTTGCCCACCCTTCCTGTTCCTGTGACTGATGCTTCTGCATTCACAGCCTGATTGGCTTAGCTGCCTGCCCCACCTCACCCCACACCTCGCCCCTATCAACATACACTCTGATCCTTTCCTCCAAGCCCTCAGTTCGCGGGTGCTTAAATGCCTAATTTGATGTTTGGCTTTTCTCCTACCATGTAAGTTCCTTGAAAGCAGAGTCTGCGTCTTATTTATCTCTGTATTCTGTCTGGCTTTTAGTGGGTGTTTAATAAATGTTTATGGAGTAAAAATTAGGAGTGAATTTAAAAAGATGAGTTAGAGTTATAGGGACTGACAAAGAAAGATCTTCAAGATATAGCAAGTGAAACTGGCGGAAAAATAACGAACAATATGATCCCATGTAATCACCCACCCCAAACTGCATATCTGTGTATATATTGAATGCCTAGAAAGGAATCTGGAAGAGTGAACACCAAAGTGACAACAGACATGGACTTGGAGAGGGAGACTAATTTCAATGGTGGGTGAAGGGGTCTCTGTCACCTTGTCTTGTTTGAACTATTACAGAGAGAAAAAATTGAACTGTTATCTGTGTCTTAAAAACAAATTAAATAGTTCTCCTCCTCCTGTAAAAGGCTGACATGGAACCCTTGCCTCACTCTGCTCTAGAGTCAAACTGGACATTCCAAGCCTTTTCTGCCACAGGGCATTTGCACTTGCTGTTCCTTCTGCCCGGAATGCCCTTCCCCAGCTTCTGGGTCGCTGCCTTCTCTGGATCATTCAGGTACCAGTAAATATAGCATCCTCGGAGGCATCTAATTCAGTCTGTCATCCTCTGCTCTTTCACCATGCTGAGTACACCTGCAATTATTATTTTCAATCTTTATTTGTTCAGTTGCTTACTGTCTGTCTCCACTTACTAGAACATAAGCCCTCTGAGGTCAGGAACTGTGACCATGTTGTCCCTGCTACACCCCAGTGCCCAACACAGCTCTGGGATATAGTAAGAGCTCATGTAATATTTGTTGAATGAATAAAATCCTCTTTAATGGTCTTTTTTTTTGGTCCAGTGTTCTTGAGCTTTTGGAGGGTGTGTGCATGTCTCTCTCTCTCTTTTTGTGTGTGTGATGTGTGTCTCTTTTTTCTTAGCTTCTCTAGGTCAAACCTTGACCATCCAATACATTCCCTGCCCTTGGAATCCTGGGGCTCTCACTAACTTAGGCTCCCTTAAAGAACTGCCCAATGGTCCAAATAAGCTTTTCAAGCAATGACAGCGAGGAAATGCAAGGCTAATCCTGTGAAACCCCAAAGCTTCTCAGAAGAGATGGTTCAGAGACTGTTCTGATGAGCACGTGGTCGGTGATGACAGCATATCTGTGCTTTCAAGACCAATGTGTTCTTTGTTTTCCTTAAGTGTCACAATTTTTAGCTATTGACTCATACATCCACATGATTCAAAATTCGAAAGGACAAAGGCATCTCTCCCTGTCCCCCTTTCTACACGACAACCCATGTAACAAGCTTCTTATGTAGCTGCCAGAGTTTTTATATATGTTCAAGCAAGCACACGTATACATGTTCTATTTTTCCTCTTTCATACACATACAAATGGTGATATACTATACACGCAGTTCTGCATTTTTTTAACCTAACTGGATCTCTTGGCGACCTTTCCGTGATTAATAACTAAAGGGCATCCACATATTTCCTTATGGCAGCAGAGAGAGACAAATGCTTTCTTACATGCAGTGGTCCAGCTGATGTTTACCAGGCTCCTGCCTAGTGAGTCGAGCCTGGTGGTAAAGGTCAAGAAACCAGGGTTTGGGTCCCAGTTCTGCCACTGGCCCTTGAGTGAGCAGCTGAAATGGAACCTCCGTGCAGATCTGCAAAGGGTACAATCTCTGCACCTGCTTTGTGAGTAGTGAGGATTAAGCAAGGTCATGCGTGTCGGGGTCTTAGTTCTTACACATAAGGTGCTCGATAAATGGGGGCTGCTTTGACAAGTAAATAAGTACTATTGTTCAGTCCCAATTGCTCAGCCAGGGGGTGAGGACTGTGCATCCTGTGACATGAGTGTCCTGTTGAAACTGGAACCCTCTGTTTATTACTATTTTTTAAAAAAATTTATTTATTTATTTATTTATTTATTTATTTATTTATTTATTTATTTATAGCTGTGTTGGGTCTTCGTTTCTGTGCGAGGGCTTTCTCCAGTTGCGGCAAGCGGGGGCCACTCTTCATCGCGGTGCACGGGCCTCTCACTATCACGGCCTCTCTTGTTGCGGAGCACAGGCTCCAGATGCGCAGTTTCAGTAATTGTGGCTCACGGGCCTAGTTGCTCCGCGGCATGTGGGATCTTCCCAGACCAGGGCTCGAACCCGTGTCCCCTGCATCAGCAGGCAGATTCTCAACCACTGCGCCACCAGGGAAGCCCTATTACTATTTTTTTAATTGAAATGTAGTTGATTTACAATGTTCTGTTAGTTTCTGGTGTACAGCAAAGTGATTCAGTTATACACACACACACACACACACACACACACACACACACATATATTCTTTTTTCATATTCTTTTCCATTGTGGTTTATTATAAGATATCGAATATAGTTCTCTGTGCTATACAGTAGGACATTGTTGTTTATCTATTTAATATTTTATATATACTTGTGTGTATCTGCTAATCCCAAACTTCTAATTTATCCCTCCTCCACCTCTTTGCCCCTTTGGTAACCATAAATTTGTTTTCTATGTCTGTGAGTCTGTTTCTGTTTTGTAAATAAGTTCATTTGCGTCATATTTTAGATTCCAAGTATAAGTCATATCACATGGTATTTGTCTTTCTCTGTCTGACTTACTTCACTCAGTGTGATAATCTCTAGGTCCATCCATGCTGCTGCAAATGGCATTATTTCGTTCTTTTTTGCAGCTGAGTACTATGGAATCCTCTGTTTGGAAGAAGCCATGCTGATGGCTCATGGGAGGTGGCCTTGGTGCATCTGGGCAACAAGGGCCCTGGGAGGCCATCCACACTCCGCCCCTTTCATGTGAGAATGGGAAGAGGAGCAGAGGCCACCAGATGAACCCAGGAGTCCTCCTTGTGCATTGGGAGACAAAGGGCTGAGAGCTTTCCTTTGCATCCTCACAGCCTTTTTTTTTTCTTAGTCACTGGACACATTTAGGCTTGAAGCTTTTTGGATTTTGTTAAATTCCTTTGCTCCATTTTCCTTTCCCATGTAAAGGCAACTTCTGCTTTCCTTGGAGAGTAGTCATTAACAAGAGGTGATAACCAAGAAGAGGGCATTTTTTTTTCCTCTTTCTCTCACTTACTCTTTGTCTGTCTTTTGTTTTATGAATTTCTAGTTATCAGAGTAATAGAGCGTCTTTTGGAGAGTAAAAAGCGAATCCCCATAATCCCGTCCTCGATGGCAGTTTCCATGAACACTTTCATACTGTCCCTTCCGGTCTACCTTCTACGCACTTCAACATACTCGAGATCATATCAGAACGCCAGTTTTCTACTCTAAATTATTTGGGTCATTGTTGGAGCATCACCTTTCCCCGTGTGGTTAAGAATGTCGTAAATGTCCATTGTAATGGCTACAGAATAGCTTATTGAGTGGAAATACCATATTTCCCATTACTATCTTCCTATTGTTGGACCTTTGGGTTGTTCTCATTTTATTTCAGTTTCCTGAGCATTCACTTAAAAGAGCTTTGCCCCCATCACAGTTTCTTTTCTCTGAGGCTTGGATTCCTAGGGGTGGAATCCCTTGGCCAATGATTATGAAGGAGTTTAAGGATCTTGATTCTCCCTGCCCCCATGATCCCCAATCAGTTTCATTTTAATATGTGGCTTAGCAATTCCTGCTTCCATAACAGACAGGGCTCTGACCTGAGTGGCATAAATTTCACATTTGTTTCCCCAAAAGCATCTCCGAAGTCCCTGAATCCAAAACCATTAGAACCTGGTGCAAACGACTTTCTAAGGCATCCATGACGGCCCTGCCCAACTGTCAAAGCAGCTAAGGACAGAAAATTCTGCCACGTGCAGCAGACCTGTGTTCCAACCATTCCCACCTACCACCCCATCCCTGTCACTTGTAGCTGTGTGATCTTGCAAAAAAGCTTAGCCACTCTGAGCATCTGTTATCTTTAAACTAGAGTTAATCCTCCACTCATCTGAATATTGGTTGGTGATTTCTCAAGGTCGCTATAGTTCTAAGAGGACCGTACATTCACTCATTCGTTTACTCAATACATATTTATTTAATGTTGTGTCAGGCTCTGGATTTGATTCCTCATTCCCCACAGTTCCATCTATACTCATTGCGTCAACAGAGACATGAGCTGAGGTCAGACAGTCATGGGTGTGGTACTTGGGCAAGTCATTGAACTTCTCTGAGTATCTATTTTCTTACCTGTGAACTGGGAACAATAATGATACCTGTAAGGTGGCTGTGAGGATTAAATGATGTACCGCATGGACTTAGTAAGCATCCAGCGAATGTTAGCTAGAATAACAATTGTTAACCTGCTATTACATTGCATAAGAGGGTTTCAAACAACTTACAAGATAGTCATCTTGCTCCATATTCAGGATGACCAATTGCCTTAACTCTGTTCCACTTGTGTGGCGGAAGAGGGAGGGGAGAGGCTGATATTGCCTGGGTACCTACCAGAAGGTTCTCCAGGGCTTGTTCATGGGGCTTGTTTGCACCTTCCCACCGAGGGTCTGGCCACCACCTTGTCCATGACAGAATCAGATACAGGAGAATTGAGGGTTAGAGGGCTTCAGTGGAGACCAGACAGATTGAATGTCTGAACGAGGCAGCGCCTGCATGTTAGAATAATGTTATAATCAAGGGTGACAATGTCATAATGTTAGGATGTTAAAATGACTCAATGTGTGGATATTATAATAACCGATAGAACGTTATACTAGAAGAACTTTGGCTTTGGAAGGGCTTATTGAAGAGGATCTGGTCTTTTGCTGAATCTGTAGATAGGCAAAGCCATAGCAAAAAGGCAGTATAACTTTTTGGGGGCTTGGTAGTAGTAATTATAGACAGAATTGTGAGGGGGAAAATTCAGAAGTGAGCTGGCACCATTTTTATATTACAGCATGCACGTGGGAACAGAATGCAAAATTAGAATGCATTTTAAAAATTATTTATTTATTTGGTTGCACTGGGTCTTAGTTGCGGCTCACCGGCTCCTTAGTTGCGGCACTCGGGCTCCTTAGTAGTGGCATGCGAAATCTTAGCTGCAGCATGCATGTGGGATCTAGTTCCCTGACCAGGGATTGAACCCGGGCCCCCTGCATTGGCAGTGTGGAGTCTTATCCACTGCACCATCAGAGAAGTCCCTAGAATGCATTTTTAAGATTAAAAAATGTGACCATTTAAACTAATGTTGGTTTGGGGTGGGCTGTTTGGAGTTATTTGCCTTCTCCAAATGCCCTGGGCACAGCACCCATGGTCCCTCTTCTGTACCTTGGGAGCACTGTGGAAATATGAGCAGACCATTGATTTCAGATCAGACCTTCATTCTACAGATGAAGATGAAGAGGCCTAGAGATACCCAGTGATCTGGTCAAGCCACATGGGAGGCTGTGCAGAACCACAAGTGGAATCTGACCTCCTCCTAACTATGCATCCCCTATCCTCCCACACCTACTGCCTCAGCTGCTCCCTGGGTCATGGTCTGACCAGAGTGCCACGGGGGTGCTTGGTAACACTGCCTCCTATACTTGGCATCAGTGAATTCTGTCTTGGAATAAAGCTAATTGTGCACATGTCATTCTCAACCCACTAGCTGTTGACATACCTTTGTTTCCTGGGACAACCACAATGTTCATTGCAGCTCTATTTACAATAGCCAGGACATGGAAGCAACCTAAGTGTCCACTGACAGATGAATGGATAAAGAAGATGTGGCACATATATACAATGGAATATTACTCAGCCATAAAAAGAAACGAAATTGAGTTATTTGTAGTGAGATGGATGGACCTAGAGTCTGTCATACAGAGTGAAGTAAGTCAGAAAGAGAAAAACAAATACCGTATGCTAACACATATATATGGAATCAAAAAAAAAAAAAAAAAAGGATATTTGGTCATATCTTTTTACTGAGAAAAATAAATAGTTGGGAAAATACAGTCATCTGGTCTACCTAGAACACTTGAATATGGCAGTTTTTAAGAGCCAGGTCTCCAGTTCTGCCACTTCCTAGCTGTGTGATCTTGGGCAAGTAACATAACCTCTCTGTGACTCAGTTTTTCCATTTTGTTAAATGCGGCTAAAAGTAGCCTCATAATATTTTTGTGCAGAGAAAATGACCCTTGTGCAGTGCCTGTAACAGAGAGCAGATACTTAATAAACATTATTCTATTTATAGCGATAATTTGTAATAATATAAAATAATAATCTTTCCTTCCTGCTTCCCCTCAGTTCCTACCACCCCTCCCTGGACGTTCACACATTCATCTTTCAATATGCTGGTGTCTGCTTCGCGCATAGTAACTTGACTCACTCCCAAATACCAACATGTTTCTAAGTGATAAACATTATGGGGCTTGGGGTTTCTTGATGAACTGGAAAGATTTTTTTTTAATATCTCAAAATCCCTTAGCAAGCTGGGAGCCACTGCATGAGGGCAGGAAGTTCACACCTGCTGAAAGCCTGCCGCATGCTCTCAAAGTTAGTTCTCACAGCCTCCATGTAGAAGTATCATTACCTCCATCTTCTAGGTGAGAAAAACAGAGGCACAGAAACCAATTTATTTGGCCAAGGTCAGAGAGCAAGAAACAGATGGAGGTTAGATTCTGAAACTCTGAATGCTTGACCCTAAAACCCATTCCGTTTCCACTAGGACAGCCCATTTTGCTTTCTGAGCTGGAGTATGACCCAGTTTTCATCTGGCCCTGGGGTCAGAAGGCAGGTTAGTGGGTGGAGCATAAGGTAGGATGGAGTCAGAGGAAGAGGATATGGTCCAAGTTCACAAAGTTCCATGAAGTAGCTTCCAGACAAGCAGCTGGGAGACATGGCAATGGGTATGGAATTGCTTTGGCAATTTCCTGCATGGGTCTAGAATACCTGGTTACTTCCTCAGTAACGCACTATGTGTGTTCTTTGTGGGTGACGTCCTCCACGCAGGGCAGTTGCAAGATGGGATGGAGCTGAAGCAAGCGAAAGTGCTTGGAAAACAAAAGCAAACATGCTAAGAAAAAGCCAGCGGCTCTAAGCCCTGCATCTTATCATCTGTGTTTCTCCTCAGGCTCCTTTTACGTCTCAAAGAGAAGGTAGGAGGATGACCATGCTGAATGGAGGACACTCGGGCCAGGCTCTTGACTAGCCCAGGATGGACTGCTGCTGAGCCAGAATTACCATCAAGGAGGGAAAGGCAGGACGCAGCTGGCAGAGAGAGTGAAGTGAGAACACACAACTGATAGGAACCAAGTCTTGAGGGCAGCGGCGGGGGGTTTGGGGGTGCTGAGGCCCCCACAGCAGACCATGGGTCAGGGCAGGAGGCTCAGAACCAAGACCGAGAACCAGGTGAAAGGTTGGAGGTCTGCTCTTAGGTGATTTGGATGCAGACCTAATGGTCCAAGAGGTCCATCCACCCAAAGCTCAGACCAAAGGGATGGGTTGTTCAAGATGGCAGGCTTACAGACACAGGGAAAAGACGGATTAATGTAGGAATGACCTTCATCAAAGTTACCCAGCTTGGGCATTGAACAGAGAGCCACACCCAGGAAGTAAGACCCACTGGCTGCCTCCCTCCTCCACTCCTGCTGAACCCCAAAGTTCTTTATCTAACCTATGGGGGCTGGAGCAAGCCACAGGCAGCGGTTGCTCGTCCTTTCGTCTTCAGCCATAAAGAGACAAGAGGATGGAAAAATAATTAAAAAATAAGACTGGAGGTTGTGGAGGCGGGTGCATTGGTAGGGGAGAGCGGGGGGCTGGGGAAGCGATTTCCAGAGAAGAGAGGGATGGAGGGTCGGAGTGGCTGGCGTTGAGATAACCAACAGATGCGATTCTTCAGATAAGCGTAGCAATTTAGATAAATCTCAGGCTTTGGAGCGGGTCGCCTGCGTCCCCTCTCCTCCGTCTGCCTTTTTTCAATTTTATCTCTGAGCCAAGGCAGGGGGAGGGGGAGGGCAGGGAACTCTGAGGGGTGAGGAGATGGGAGATGGGGGGGCAGCGAGGGAGGCCAACTTCATCTTCGGGGACTTTGGCTTTTCTTTTTAATGTGTTTTTCCCAGAAGGTGGGAAATGCCAACACACACTCGGAGACCTAGAAGGCGGCCTATGTTTTTTAAAAAGCGGCGGACAAAAATCAAAATATTTGAAAATGTATTTCATGGTAATTATGTCATATTTCATGGGCTGGTGCCACTACTGAAAGAGAGGCTGAATGCCTTAATTTGTATAGAAATTGTAATCATTTGTTCATTTCAAGGTGAAAATTGCATTTTTTAATTTAAATTGTATCCTGCATGATAGTCTATTATCTAGTAAAATTGTCTCCATGTCTGAATGCCTTATATGCAGCTGCAATGCTTGTTACAAATCCACTTATATTCATAAAAGCAGGTGGACATCTCAGGAAATGGAAGCCGTTGTGTGTGCGTGCATGTGGATGTGTGTGCGTGCGTGTGGATGTGTGTGGATACGTGTGGATGCCATAGCTCCTCTTGCCCATCTCACTTCTGCCTCCTCCCGCCCGCCCCCCACCTACGACTCTCATGTCAGCATTTCCAGATCTGCTTAACAAATGATAATTAGTTGGAATAAATGAGGAAGCTACACAATGTGGAGGAACAAGCCCGGGACTGAGTCAGGGGGCCGGGCAGGGCTCTCTCTCCACCTTACTTTGCACCCCTGAGCAGGTTGCAGCCTTGATCCCCACTCTGGGCCTTAGTTTCCCCGTCTGTAAAATCGGAAGCTTGACTTCCCCCAAGTGAAGTGTCTGTGCTCACATGGCAGCAGGGTGGTTAAGAGTCTGGTTGTCTTTGCCTGATTGTTTTTGTCAATAGCAAGCTGTGTGATCTGACACAAATTCTTTAACCTCTCTGAAACTCAGTTTCCTTATCTTTAAAATGGAATAAAAACGAAATCTACTTCATCTGGTTGTCACCAACAAACGATGGCCGGTGGACCAAATCTGTCCATCACTTGTCTACACAGCCTGCCAGCTTACAATGGTTTCTGAATTTTTTAATGGTTGAAAAATAAATCAAAAACAGAACAACATATTGTGACATAAGATTATATAGATTCAAATTTGTGTCTATAAATAAAGTTTGACTGGAACACGGACATGCTCCTGGGTTTATATATGGCTGCTGTCACCCTTTATCAGATTGAGTAGTTGCGACAAAGCCCACATGGCCTGCAAAGGCTAAAATATTTACTGTTGGCCCTTTATAGGAAAAGTTTGCCAACCCTTGAAATAGCATAGGTAAAGTGCTCAGTCCAGTGTCTGGGATCTCAGAAGCATCAATTCTTGGTAGCAGTTACTACAGGGTGGGAGATTTAAGGAAGTTTGGGTGTCAGGAAGAAAATCAATCAACCAGTATTTATACAATAGTTACCAACAGTTTACCATCTGCCTTATAGACACAGAATTTCTCTTTGGGGCCAAAACCAGAACTGGGGCCTTGTTTTTTCAGAGGAATTTTACCCAGAGTTACAAAAAAAAAAAAAATATTCTATAGCATTTAAAATAAAAAACGGAAGTGTCAGAAGGGGCTCTGGACCAGAAGTTAGATGCTCTTTTCCATTCACCTACTCTGGGCCTTAATTTTCCTCGTAAAATGGATCCCTTCTAGCAAAGGTACAACTTCAAGGGCCCCATGCCACGTGTAAAGGGTTAGCATGTTCCTGGGCATATAGTAGCTGCCCAGATGGTTAATTCCTTGCTCTCCTTTCACTGGGGCATATTCCTTGGTCATTGGAGGACCCTGTTTAGAAGCGCCTACTCCCATCTTTTAGCCCAGCTCCTTCTTTGCATTCTCCCTCCCTCCCTCCCTCCTCCTCTCCCACCTTCCCTTCTTTCCTCCCTCCTTCCCTTCCTTCCTTCCTTCCCTCCTTCATCCAACAATTTCCAAGCATCTCTATGTCCCAGGCGCTGTCTTGGAGGAGACTATATGTGGTTCCTCTTAATTTCAGGCTCCCTTTGGCAAAGGAGAAAGACACCTGCACTCAAACCCAAGCTGAGTGTCCTTTGGTGAGTGACTTTGTCTCTGAGCCTTGTTTCCCCAACCAGAAAATGGAACTAATAATTTCCCTCTTCCTCACAGGATTATGGGGGAGAATTCAAGGTAATGGTGTGTGTCAAAATGCCTTGTCAACTGTAAAGAGTCATGCAATTGCTATTTAAGGATTTACCTTTTCTAGGACTCAGGTTGGGGATGACTTGCCCAAGACCACACAGCTAAAAAGTAACCTAGATGGGTTTTTCATCAATGCTTCAGTTATGGACTGAACGTTTTTGTGTCCCCCCAAATTCATATGCTGAAGTCCTAACTCCCAATGTGATGGTATTTGGAGATGGGGTCTTTGGATAATTAGGGTTAGATGAGGTCATGAGGGTGGGGCCCCATGATGGGATTAGTGCCCTTATAAGTAGAGGAAGAGACCAGAGCTCCAAGTGCACAGGGGACAGGCCATGTGAGCACACAGTGAGGAGGCAGCCTTTGCAAGCCAGGAAGAGAGTCCTCACCAGAACCTGACCACACTGGCACCCTGACCTCAGACTCCCAACTTTCAGAACTGCATGCAAGTAAATGTCTATTGTTAAAGCCCCAGTTTATAGTAATTTGTCACAGCAGCCTGAGCAAATGAAGCCACTTGGACTCTCACCACCCAACACACTTCCTCCCTGGACATTAATTTATGAAGGGAAGAGAATGCCATCCTTCTGTTTGTAGCCTGGGGGAATTTCGGGTAGGAGAGAATTAGGGTTAGAGTTCCAGGGTCTCAGTTTCCCCATTGATTGTCAATATTGGCCATGTGACAGAATCAACTGGGGAGCTAAAAAGAAAAAATCATAATAATAGCAGCAGCAGTAGTAGTAGTAGTAGTAATAACAATGCCTGAGCTTCATTCCCAGAGGTTCTGATTTAATGGGTCCAGGGGGGGCCTAGACATTGGTATGTTTTATCGCCCCACCCCACTCACCCATCCCTCTGTGATCCACACAGAATAGTTGTTGGGTGGAGGCCCTTCCCCAAGCAGCAGCCGTCTGAACATGTGATGACCCTCATACTCTCCCATCGGCCCAGGGGAAGTGAACAGGTGCTGGGGTGGTGGGACCTGTTCGCATGGCAAGTCCATCCGTGCCTCATACACATCCGGAATTCCTGTAGGGCTCCCAACGCTCTGTGCCAACTCCTGAGAGTCCGAGGATGTTGAAATGATTCAACCAGAGTGGATCCTGGGGCTGGAGGGCTGGGGCCTCAAGCCTGCCTGCCTGCCTGGCTGGGGAGCATCTGCATCGTTGAAGAGGGGCTAATAGTGGACTGATGGGCAGTGGCGAGGAGTCTGCAGATGGGGCGCTTTCTTGGCAATCTTCCAAGCATATTTAAGCATTAATAACGGTATTTACCAATTACTGCCGGCCTAGAATCTTCTAGAGGCTTTGCTTACGTCATCTCACTGAGGACCTACTATGTGCCGGTGTGTTGCCCATCCCCTGCCTCTCCTCTTGGCTTCTGGCTCCATCCTCCCCTGCTTGTCCTCTTGTCCCCAGCTGCTCCTTCACTGATTCTTTCCCTGAATTCTTCTTCTTCTTTTTTTTTTTTGAACTCTAAAGGCTGGAGTAACTGCAGCCCAGTCCTTGGCTCTCTTTTCGTTTCTTTTCTACCTCACTCCCTAAGTGGTCTCAGCCAAATTTCAATACCAACCAAACTTCCAAAGTCACCCGTGAAGCATCACCCACCCCTCCAGATACAGGATTTGTCAGGCGGTGTTTTCTCCACCTGGGAATTCTCGGCTCTAGCGTGGCTGAACAGGCCTGTTGAATCTCTGCTCCATATTTTATTAAAATAAAATCCAAACTCTTTGCCAGAGTCTACAGGACCTCCCATTATCTGGTCCCAGCCCATTTCACCCGATTGGCGGACTGAACAAATGAATGAATGAATGAATGAATGTTTTGGGAAGGGCCTGGACTGAGATTTAAGACATGGACTCAAGCTCTGGTTACTCTGGAACTTTGGACAACCACCCTTGTCCTCTCTGGGCCTTTGCTTTTAATATTTGTTGGAATAAATTCTCCTATGAAGTAGGTATTGCTACACCCATTTCATAGATGGAAAAAAATCATCTTGGAGGGGTTAAGTCCCATGTCAAGGTCACCCAATGGTAACTGAGAGGGTTAGGATTTGAACACAGGTCCATCTGGTTCCAAAGCCCACGTACAATTTTCACCGTGCTTCTGCTCTGATTGTGCCTCCCACCCCAGACCCCTCTCCTGGTCTCCAGGTTGGGACCAGAGACACATACAGCTGCTAATGGAACGTCTCCTCCCCCTTCCTTCCGACTGGGAGCTGGGGCCCCTCATTCTGCAGCAGCCTCCATCCTCCAGGACCTAGCCACTCCCAGACCAGCTGCACAAGCGTGGAGAAGATACTTTATAAGCCACAGTGTACCCGACTGAAAACGGACACGTAGCCCCATCCATCTGCCTTCCGGAAAGAACCAGATCAACTGGTACTCTGTCTGGTAAAGATGGAAAAATTCCGTTAATTTAGTGAGTCTGGACACAGTGTGGGATGACTGAAGTCTCAGTCTCCCAGCCTCTGTGTGATGGAGCTAACCCCCTCCTGATCCTCCTCTAATCCTGAATTTCTCAACTTTGGCACTATTGACATTTGGGTCAGATAATTCTTTGCTGCAGGGGCTGTTCTGTGCATTGTAGGAGGCTTAGTAGCCTCCCTGGTCTCCACTCACTAGATGCCAATAGCAGGCCACTCACCCAACTGTGGCAACCAAAATGATCTCCAGGCTGCCAAACGCCTCCCGGGGGGACCCAAATTGCCCCTGGTTGAGAATCACTAATCCTAAGCATAGCCTGGTCCCTATCTGTTCTATCTTACAGGAAGATAACCATTATCCTAAATGGTTATTTTCCATGCATCAGGCTTCTAACGCCTAATAGCTCATGTTGAGCACCTACTAAGTGCTAGGCATAGACAAACTCAATCCTCACAGCAGCCCTTTGGAATGGGTATTCTTATTATCCCATTTCACAGATGACGAGACAGGCACAGAGAAATTAGGTGAGTCACCTGACCTCTGTTCCTGCAGACCACCTGCTTCAGCTAGGCTGTCTGCTGGGCATGTGCCCATATTCATGTTCTCGTTCATGCCTTGCAACTTTGCAAGTCACGGTGTCATGATGCTCAGATTCCGAGGAGGAAGCTGAGGTTCATTTGGTTTCCATGAGCTCACCCAGTGTCCCGTAGCCATTGCAATGGACAGAGCTGGGTCTGAACCCAAACTTTATGGTAAAGCCCATTATCTTCCCACCTCTCCCGGCTGCCTTTTAGAGACTTGCAGACATATTTTCAGCTTGATGGACCCTTAGATATCATTCACTTACTCAACAAATATTTATTGATGCCCATTCCATGCCAGGCCCTGTGGTTAAGAATGTGGGCTCTTCCTCATCTATCAGAGACACTTGCTGAAATGTCTAAGGATAAGATGAGGTGGGATCTGGGATTTGCTCCAAAGTGTGGATGTGGAGGGGAAGTGGGCGAGTGTACAGATGAAATGAGCTTGGTGGTG